>NC_089268.1:18897399-19205801 GCF_963930625.1 Muntiacus reevesi | reverse complement strand
CGCTGTGGAAGGAACCGCCTGGGGCTGACCCAGATGGTCTGCTGCTGCCGGCTGCGTGTGCAGCGGGGTACCTGGCCCAGAAGAGATGCTCAGAGAGACCTCTCCCCAGGAGGCCTGATCCACCCTCCTGGCCCAGGTGTACTAAAAAAACACATCCTATCCTATCGTTCTCTAGCTTCTCAATAAGCAGTTCCACACAGATCCTGTGTAAAAGAGGTTTGAGCCAAAGGTAACAGTCACCGTGGCCACCCACGTAGTTCCGCGCTTACTCTGCGTTAGACTCAGGGCTGAGCGATTGACCTGCCCACTGCCCTGTGAGGTCGGGATTGCATTGCACAGCTGAGGAGATGAAAACTCAAAGAGGTTGAGTAACTTCTCCAACCTAACCCAGCTATCATGCAGCGGGGCTGAGACCTAAACCCGAGCTTTCTACAGACTTGTTCTATGAACAAGTTCTATGAACTTGGACAGTTCATAGAAATTTCTTGCGTCGATGTCGTACCGGATCTCATAGCAACTTTGGGGTTATGCCAAACATGCAGTTGCCCTTATTATTATTCTGTTTTACAGAAGAGGAAACAGAGGCTGCCAGGTCCCATGGTGGGTCAAAGATGGGACAAAGAATCTAGACTCTGACCAGGGGCCCAGGCCCTGACTACAAGCATAGCCTTCCCCACGTGATTTAAAAAGGGTTGCTTACTCCCTAAAGCCAGGCTTCCAACTAGATCTTTCATTTATTCACTCATTCATCCACAGGGCAGATATTTATCACCCTTCCTGAAGCTTACCATCTTTGTGAGTGAGAAAGATTTAAGATAATCACCCATATACAAATGATTAAAAACAGTGATAAGCACTGTTCCCTGGAGGTAGGGTGAACAATTAGGGAAGGTCTTCCTGGAAACACCTGAGATCTGAAGATTAGCAGTTTGCTCTGGGAAGTGGGCGTGGAGGCTGGGAATTGCAGCCTAGGCAGAGGGGAATAACAGAGGCAAAGGCCCTGAGGCAGGAATGAGCAACACAAATAAGGCTGGGAAGTACTCAGAGGAAGAGCCTGGTGGGCCTGTCTTCATTCTAAGAGGAAGGCCTAGGATGAGTTTGCCTTCCAGGTTAGGGAGGAGATTGGAGGACGTTGAGTTATGGTGGAGACCCCGGTCAGGAGGCAACCTCAGTGGTTCAGGGACAGGGTTGCGGTGGAGCTGGGGGGCGGGGTGGGGGAAAAAGGGGGCAGGCTATCCCTAGCCACAGCCCCTTCAGGGCTCCTCCAGCCCTTTCCCAGAGATTAACTGTAGTGGTTATGCCCAGGGTACCCTGATATCCAGCCAGTGATGTGCTGGTAATTGTTTAACAATGAACTTTCGGGGGAAAAGTCTTTGTAATATTTGCCAATGTCCGTAGTGTAAATACTTCCACCATGGTTGATTTCAGCCTTCCAAATGAAGTTTATGAGGAAGAAGTGGGGAAGAGATGTTTTTCGTTGTCTGCTACTGCTACTGCTAAGTCACTTCAGTCGTGTCAGACTCTGTGCGACCCTATCCCTGGGATTCTCCAGGCAAGAACACTGGAGTGGGTTGCCATTTCCTTCTCCAATGCATAAAAGTGAAAAGTGAAAGTGAAGTCATGTCTGACTCTTGGTGACCCCATGGACTGCAGCCTACCAGGCTCCTCCATCCATGGAATTTTCCAGGCAAGAGTACTGGAGTGGGGTGCCATTCCCTTCTCCTTTCATTGTCTAAACCCAAGCAAGTTGGCTCCAACACACTACTTCCCTCATGTCTCAGAAAGGCAGTGGTTCTGATGAAATGCTTATATGTGTCTCACCTCTCTGTGTAATTCTGTGCAGGGGGAGAAAGTGAAGGCTGGGAGGTGGGGGAAGGAGGGTGGGCAAGGAATCAGCAGTAATGCCAGTCTCTAATCCCAGTCTTCCCAATGACTAAGAGATAGGTGCTATTATTATCTCCACTTCTTAGGTGAAGAAACGGAGGCAGAGAGAGGTCAAACAACTTGTCCAAGTTTTCACAGCAATAAAGGGCAGAACTGGGGACTCAGTTTAGGTCAGCCCTGGAGTGTCACCAGTGTCCTCCTGAATCTTTGCTCTGTCCCACGTGTGAGCTACCCAAAAGGGAGGGAGAAAAGGGAGAGCTGGGAGGGGACAGTGACCGGAGGATGGACTAGCTGAGATACAGCAGAAAGCTGTCAGCAGAGACAGTTGGGGTGGGAGAGGGTCATCTGCTCTTCTCTAGCTGGAGCCCTATTCTGAAGAGAGGGATCTCTAGAAGTCAACTTGGGGCAAAAGTAATTTTTAGAGGGTGATTATGAGTCTGTGAATGCTCAGTGGAGAGGGCAGGAAGTTGGGGTGGGCAGAGGGCAGCATCCTGGAAACCCAACCATTCCCCTCCCTCTGCAACCTCTGAAGGGTGGGGGGCTCCAGGCCAGAGCCCACACAGCTGCACCCCATCCAGGTTTGCAAGGAGGGTGACTTGGTGGAGTCTGACGACTCAGCAAGGACCTGGAAGCCATCAGGTCAGTCCCAGTAATCCACGAACAGCTGCAGTCGGGTCAATGAACTTGGACATCCTTTCAGGCCAGTGAGGATTGGACAGGATCTGCAGGATCCAGAATAGAGCTCAGATCCAGGGTCTGAGCAGGGGCTGGGGGGCACCGACGTGATCTTCAGGAGTTTGGGACCCTGCCCATGGGCCATCTGCATTCTCCAATCTGCAGAGGCTGGAGACAGACTGGCAGGTCTAGGTCCCCCTCCTCACAGGCATACCCTGCTCCTGTGTGCACCACCTGGAAGGTTCCCTCCCTCCCTCTTCCTTGTGCTGCTCAGAATTGCCGTGGCATTGTTGACATTTCCTTTCCAGAGTTCTGTCCAGCCATGAGAAATGCCAGTTCTGCTGGTGTTCTGAGGAGTTAGTGTCCTCTCTGGGTCTGCATTTCTCCATGCTCACAATAGTGATCAGACTCTGTGAATCTACAAGGCAGTCTGCATACTGTGTGCGTCTGGGGAACATCATCCTTCAGATTGACTGGCTTAGTGCTAAGCACACAGTAGTTCCTTTATGGGTTGGCTTGGTGAACCTGCCTTGCCCAGGAGTTGGTAATGAGGATGACTCCAAAGAGGCAGTGGGCCTGCGTCCTGTGGTCACCACCCCCACCCCCGGGGTGGGTTGGGAGTGGTCCATCCCCCTTGTCTCTTGCCAGGAGCCCCTGAAATCCTGCTTAATTATCAATTCTTCTTATCATCCCCATTGAAAAATATATTTACTATTTTTATATATTTCTTTATTTGGCTGTGTTGGGTCTCAGTTGTGGCATGCAGGATCTTCTTTACATCAATCATCCCCATTTTATAGACAGAGAGACAGAATCCCCGAGAGCTTTCATTGCTCCCTCAAAGTCATTCAGCTCTTAGCTGGCAGAGTTTTTTATATGCCTCAGTATTTCACTGAGTATTACAGCTGAATAGTATCCTGTTGTGTGATTAGATTGTTTTATTTTTATTTTTTTTATTGATCCATCTACTAGTTGATGGTTATTTGAGTTGTCTCCACTTTTTGACTGTTATGAATAATGCTGATATGAACATTTTTGGGTTTTGTGTGAACATAAGTTTTCATTTCTCTTGAGTATATACCTAGGAGTGGAATTCCTGCATCATAGGGTAAATTTATGTTAAGCTTTGTAGAGGTTCCTATTTCTCCATATCCTCAGCAACACTTGTTGTTATCTTTTGATTACAGCCATTCTAGTGGATCTGAGGTGATATCTCATTGTTTTTGTTTTCTTTTTGGCTATGCCATGTGGCATATGGGATCTTAGTTCCCTGGCGAGGGATCAAGCCCTTGCTCCCTGCATTGGAGTGCAGTCTTAACCACTGGACAGCAGGCGAGTCTGTCATTGTGGTTTTAATTTGCATTTCTTTAATGACTAATGGTTTCCTTGGTGGCTTAGGGGGTAAAGAAACCACCTGCAATGCAGGAGACCTGGGTTTGGTCTTGGGAAGATTCCCTGGAGAAGAAAATGACTACCCACTCCAGTATTCTTGCCTGGAGAAATTCCATGGACACAGGAGCCTGGTCGGCTACAGTCCATGGGGTCACAAAGAGTCAGACCCTATTGAGCGACTAACACACAAAGACTAATGATGTTAAGTATCTAAGTTGTCTAATTTGTTGGCATAAAGTTGTTTATAGTATTCCTTTATCACTCAATTTCCTTGGGTTGTTAGTGATATTCCCTCTTTGGTTTTTATTTTGGTAACTTGTATTTTTTTTTCCTTCCCCCTCCTTTCTCTTGCTCAGTCTAAACTTTGTCAGTTTTGTTAATCTTAAATTTTAGTTTCACTGGGTTTCTTTTTTTATTTTATTGTTTTCCTGCTTTCTATTTCATTGATTACTAATCTTTATTATTTCTTGTGATTGCTTTGGGGTTAGTTTGCTTTTTTTTTTTCCTAATTTCTTACTGTAGAAGTTCAGTTCTTGATTTGACATCTTTTTCTAGTATAAGTTTTTGAAGCTATAAGTTCCCTGCTAAGCACTGCTTTAACTGCACTCTATAAATTTTGGTATTATGTGTGGTCAATTGGTTCAAAATATTTTAAAATTTGCCTTGGGATTTCCTTTTTAACCCACGAGTTGTTTAGAAATATGTTGTTTCATGTCAAAGAGTTGGGGATTTCCCAAATTTTCTCCTGTTGCTGATTTCTCATTTAATTCTATTTGGTTAGAGAATGTATTTTGTGTGATTTTAATCCTTTTCAATTTATTGAGACTTGTTTTATAGCCTAGCATATTGTCTATCTTGGTGAATATTCTTTGTGCACTTGAAAATAATGTATAATCCTGCTGTTGTTGGGTGAAAGTATGAAAGTGTAAGTCACTCAGTCGTGTCTGACTCTTTGTGACCCCGTGGACTATACAGTCCATGGAATTCTCCAGGCCAGAATACTGGAGTGGGTAGCCATTCCTTTCTCCAGAGGATCTTCCCAACCCAGGGATTGAATCCAGGTCTCCCACGTTGCAGGCAGATTCTTCACCCATTGTTGGGCAGAGTGTTCTAATACATGGCAGATTAATTTGTTTGATAGTATTGTTCAAGTCTTGTATATCCTTGCTGATTTTCTGGCTAGTTGTTCCACACATTATTGAAAGTAGAGTTCTGAAATCTTCAAGTACTCTTGTTTTTCCTTTTTTTTCCGGTATGGGTTGCATGTTCTTGAGTTTTTCCCCTAATATTTTGAAAGGCATATATTAAATTTTTAAAAAATTTTTTCTTTTGGCTTTTATTTATCCACTTAAATTTTTTAATTTTAAAATTTTCTTGTTGAAGAATAGTTGATGTGCAATATCTTATAAGTTATGATGTACAACATAGTGATTCACAATTTTTAAAGTTTATGCCCCATTTATAGTTATTATAAAATATTGGTTATGTTCCCCATGTTGCACCACACATCCTTGTAGCTTACTTTACACATTAAGTTTGTGCCTCTTAATCCCCAAACCCATTTTGCCCCTCCCCTCTTGCCTCTCCGCACTGGTAATCACTAGTTTGTTCTCTGTATCTGGGAGTGTTTCTTTTTTGTTATATTCACTAATTTGTTTTATTTTTTTAGATTTCACATATAGGTGATACCATATAGTATTTGTCTTTCTCTGTTTTACTTATTTCACTTTTAGCATAATACCCTCCAAGTTCATCCATGTTGCTGCAAAAGGCAAAATTTTATTTCTTTTTATGGCTGAGTACTATTCCATTGTGTATATACATATATATCTGTGTGTGTGTATATATACACAATACATCTTCTTCATCCACTCATCTATTGATGAACACTAAGTTGGTTCCATATCTTGGCAATTGTAAATAATGCTGCTATGAACACTGAGTTGCATATATCTTTTTTAATTAGTGTTTCCATCTTTTTCAGATATATATCCAGGAGTAGAGTTGCTGGGTGACATGGTTGTTCTAGTTTTAGTTTTTTTGAGAAAACCTCATACTGTTTTTCACAGTGGCTGCACCAATTTACATTCCCACCAACAGTTTACAGGGTGCCCTGTTCTCCATATTCTCTCCAGTATTTCTCATTTACATTCTTTTTGATGTCGCCATTCTGACAGGTATGAGGTGATATCTCATTGTGGTTTTAATTTGCATTTCTCTGATGATTAATGATATTGAGCATATTTTCATGTGCCTGCTGGCCATCTGAATTTCCTCTTTGGAAAAATGTCTATTCAGGTCTTCTACCCATTTTTAAACTAGATTTCCTTTTTTTTTTTTTCATGTTGAATTATATGAGCTATTTATATATTTTGGATATTAACCCTTTATCAGTCATATCATTTGCAAATGTTTTCTCCTGTTCAGAAGTTTTTCTATCTAGCTACTATTGTGGAATTCTCTATTTCTTCCTTCAATTCTGTCAGGCTTTGTTCATGTATTTTGGGGCTCCATTGTTAGATGCTCATTATTATATCATTTTGATGAACTGACCCTTTCATCATTACAAAATATCTCTGCCTTTAGTATATTTTTTGGTCTTAAAGTCTATTTTATCTAATGTTGGTGTAGATACTCTACTTCTCTTCTCGTATGGTTACAGTTTACATGGCATATATTTTTTCATTCGTTTGCTTTCAACCTATTTGTGTCTGTGGATTTAAAATATCTGTTGTAAGGAGTGTAAAATCGAATCTTTTTTTTCAATCTGGTCCGATAGTGATTAAGTCATCCACATTTAATCTGCTTGTTTAAGTTATTCATATTTAGTATAATTATTGATATAGCTGGATTTCTCACAAAATTTTCTTTTCTGTAGTTTCATGTCTTTTGTTTTTGTTGTGCTTCTTCCTTTACTGTCTTCTTTTGTGCTAAATACTTTTCTAATGTGCTTTTTAGTAACTTTGCTGTTGCTTCTTTATTACATTTTTGAGTTATTAATCTCAGTTCCATTACAATATGTAATTTATCACAATATACTTCAGATTAATACTAACTCAATTCTACTAAATTATCAAAATTTTGCTCTAATATAGCTCGATTCCCTCACTTACCCTTTGTGCTATTATTGTCACAAATTATATCCATATATGTTATAAACCCAGTAATAGTGTTATAATTATTGCTTTATATAATCTTATGTCTTGTTAAAAATTTAAGACAAGAAAGGAAAAAATATATTTATAGAATTTTTTATATCAACCCACATCTATTAGCATTTCTGGTACTTTTTTCATTTTCTTCTGTGAATTTAAGTTACCGCCTGGTGTCCTTTCCTTTCTCCAGTATAACTCTTTTCTCTCCCTTTTTTAATAAATTTTTTATTTGTTTATCTGGCTGTGTTGAGTCTTAGTTGTGGCACCCAGAATCTTTGTGTGTCCTCAGAATCTTTTCTTGTGTTATTTGGCCTTAGTGACCCCTTGGCGTGTGGGATCTTAGTTCCCAGACCAGGGATGGAACCCGCATTCCCTTCATTGCAAGGTGATTCTTAACCATTGGACCACCAGGGAAGTCCCTCTATTCTCTCTTTCTGTTATTAACCTGACAATTGTTTTTTAATTTGATTAAGAGAGTAAAAGAGGAAAATACGTTTGTAGTGTCTTTGTGTTTAACTGACTTCTACAGTTGCCTTCCTTAGTGCTGTTTCTTCACGTGGATTCAAGTTACTATTGCGTCCTTCCCTTTTACCCCAAGGATGTCCTTTAGTAGTAGTATTTTTGGCTGCGTTGCTACATGTGGGCTTTCTCTAGTTGTGGCAAGTGGGGGGTTAATTTTTGCGGTGGTATGCGGGCTTCTCACTGCGGTGGCTTCCCTTATTGCAGAGCACAGGCTCTAGGGCACACGGGGGTAATTGCTCCACGTCACGTGCGATCTTCCTAGATCGGGGATCGAACCTGTGTTCCCTGCATTGTAATGTGGTTTCTTAACCGCTGGATCACCAGGGAAGCCCACATTTAGTTTTTTTTTAAGGCAGGCCTATAAGTGACAAATTCTCATGCTGTGTTTTCTGCGATTATCTTTATTTCGTCTTCATTTTTGAAAGATAATTTTATTGGACAGAGACTTTTTGATTGACAGTATTTTTTTCTTTCAGTACTTGAATATGCCAGTTCACTCCTGGCTTCTCTTGTTTCTGATACAAAATCACCTGTTAACTTTACTGTGGTTGGGCTTCCCTTGTGGCTCAGCTGGTAAAGAATCCACCTGCAGTTCGGGAGACCTGGGTTCCATCCCTGGGTTGGGAAGATCCCCTGGAGAAGGGAGCGGCTACCCACTCCAGTATTCTGGCCTGGAGAATTCCATGGACTGTATAGTCCATGGGGGTCTCAAAGAGTTGGACACAACTGAGAGAGTTTCACTTTCACTTTACTGTGGTTCCCTTGCATGATGTATCATTTTCCTCTTACTGCTTTCAAGATTTTCTCTGTCTCTTTCGGCAGTTT
Source organism: Muntiacus reevesi (assembly GCF_963930625.1). NCBI lineage: Eukaryota > Metazoa > Chordata > Mammalia > Artiodactyla > Cervidae > Muntiacus > Muntiacus reevesi. The sequence goes on along the minus strand of NC_089268.1, from coordinate 19,197,348 downwards.
CACTATCTACTTGGGCTTTGTTTAGAAGTGTAAATTAATCTTTTTCATCAAAACATTGGGGATTTTTGGACCATTATTTCTTCAAAAAAATTTTTTTTTCTGTCTAATTCTCTCGTCTTTTTGAACTCCCATTAAGTGTATAGTGTGTTTAATGTTACACAAGAACTCGAGGCTCTGTTCACTTTTTTCATTCCTCTTTTCTTTTTGTTCTTTAAATCAAACAATCTCAATTGATCTATCTTTAAGGTTGCTGGTTCTTTATTATTCCAGCTCAAAGACGCTATTGAACTTCTCTAGTGAATTTTTTAAAAAGATACTCTTCATTTTATTTTTGGCTGTGATGTGTCTTTGTTGCTGCCTGTGGGCTTTCTCTAGTTGCAGTGAGAGGGGGGTTATTTTTTGTTGCAGTGCTCAGTATTCTCATTGCAGTGCCTTCTCTTGTAGATCACAGGCTCTAGAGAACAGCGGGCTCAGTAGTTTGTGGCTCATGGGCTTAACAGCTCTACGGCATATGGAATCTTCACGGACTAGGAATTGAACCTGTGACCCCTGCAGTGGCAGGTAGAATTTTTACCACTGGGCCACCAGGGAAGTTCCTCTAGTGAATTTTAAATTTCAGTTATTTTACTTTTCAATTCCAGAATTTCCATTTGATTTCATACACACACATGCACACACATACACACACAATTTCTGTCTCTCTACTGATATCCTCTATTTGATGAGTCAATTGTTTTTCCTTTAATTCTTTACACATGGTTTCTTTACACATGGTTTCTTTTAGTTCTCTGTAATAATTGCTTTAAAGTCTTTGGCTGATAAGTGCAGCATGTGGACCACCACAGAGACAGTGCCTATCAACCACTTATTTCCCTCTGAACGGATCACGTTTTCCTGTTTCCTTGCATGCCTTGTAATTTTTTTGTTGCAAACTGGACACTTTAAAAAATTTTATTGGAAAACTGGACATTTTAGACAATGAGTTGTAGCAACTCTGAACTCTAACTCCTCATGATCGTGACCAGGGTTGTTGTTGTTGAGTTCTGTGTGTGTTGTTTGTTTGTGGAGTGACGTGCCCAGACGAATTCTATGGAATGTCTTCCTCACAGTGTGAGGAAGCTCCTGCTGCCTCTGCTTAATTTATTTTTAAAATTCTTCTTTTTATTTTTAAATCTGGCTTCCGAGGAATTGCCCCAGGTCAGCAAAGCTTAGAGTTCTACCAATGACTGGTCAGAAATTGTGCTTAAATGCCTTGATCCAGTTAGGCCTGCATCCTCTGCCAATGCTTCTGTGCGTGGGTCGGGGAACACATTCAAGATTTAGCAATTTAAGAGTCTGCCCCAACTGTTAGTCTCGGCGTGCTTAGCCAGGGATGGGCTGATAGCTGAGGCCCTGTCCAGTCTCCTCTTAGTGTACACACAGCCTTCCATACCCCCAGAGATGCATGGGAGCTTATCTAGGCTCACTCTGGCTTTCTTGTTCGGGGATATCCCTGTTAAGTGTTGTACTGTTCTGCTGATTTGTCACTTGCCCCGACTAGTATTATACCTCAGGCTAGCTGTGATGTTGGCCTCAATGCATATAATTTTAAAGAAATACACATATACTGAGAACGTATTCATATCACATTTCCCGATAAGGGTGCACAATGAAACAAGCCTGGCAACTGCTGGTCTACTTTGGAGCATCTCTTGCTGGTCTGCCCAAGCTCTGGAACCGGCATCCTTAGATTGGGGGTTTCGGGGGTATTTGAGAAGAGCTGTTGCAGCAACGGGATTCTCTGGAAGGCATCTCAGGGGCAAGTGGTGGCCATCGAAGGTGGGCGAACTTGACTCCTTAAGACAGCCTGCCCTGTCCAGTCTGGCTGAGGTTTTGCCCCCATAGAGATGCAGGCCTGCCTCCTCTGTCAGCAGGCCTGGGTGGGGAACCAGGTGCCCTCTACGTTGGCCTCCAGTCCCCGGAGGCCTGCCAGGCACTCAAGAGGAAGATCCACAGTGGAGCCAAGAGATCGCTCAATTCCCTCGGGGCAGGACTGCCAGCAGAGGGGGAAGGGGTCACCCAGGAAGCGGCTGTCTCCTGCCCCAGAAGCCGGGACCGGAGAGGGCTGGGACCTGTGGCCTCCTTGGTCCCCTTACTCACGCGAAGACAAGGAGTCCGAGAGCAGCCCCTCCCCCTGGGTACTGCCCCTGTCCTTGGGGTAGGCACGTAGAAAGGCCTGTGCCCCTGAGCTGAAGGTCAGTGTGGTCGGCAGGCAGTGTGGGTGGGGGGTGGAGGGCAGAGGGGAGAGCTGGGCCGACAGTCACGTAGGCTGATGTCATTGGTCACTCCACCTCTCCGAGGTATCGCTTTCCCCATGGCTGAGCCTGCAGCTGAGTTCGGGGGGGCAGTCACGTCCCATTCCTGGCACAGCTCTTAGGCCACTCACCGAGTCGCCTCTGGGGCTGCTGAGGTCAGAGTGGCACTTGCCAGCACTGCCTAGACTCAGCTCAGCTCTGGCGGTGGGGAAGGGGAGCCTGGGGGGCGGGGAGCGTGGCAGGAACAGGTGCCCGGAGCCAGGAGGGGCCAGGCCGCTGAGAAGGTGATCCAGGGTACCGGGGTGAGGGGGGCGTCAGGTGGGTTTATATCGCAGGGGAGCAGCCCCACGGCGCAGGAGCGTTCAGTCTGAAGAGGGGAGGCAGCCCCTGCCCACAGGTAGCTCCCAGTCTGAGGAGGACAGCAGGGCCCTTGCCCTTATGGAGTTTCTAGCCTGATGAGAGAATGGTCCCTATTCTCAGGGAGCCCCGACCGTAGAGACCACAGCTGTGTCTGAGCGGAGCACGGTGGGGGCTGAGATTGGACCCCATCCCCTGTTCTCTCCCCCAGAGTGAGGCTCCCAGGTCCGCCAGGGAAGGTCCTTTGGAGTATCCCTCACCAGATACTGGGGGAACCCAGCAGGTGCCCCACGTGTGACTGCCCACAGGCGAGAGGGAGGGGCTGCCAGAGCCTAAGTGCAGACAGACAGTGGCGTCCCCGTGTCTGAGTGCGTCCTTGGGTCTGGGTCCAGCAGAGGGAGCTGGCAGCCAGCGGGAGCCGATCAAGCCGGCCCTGACCCCGGAGATGGCCTGGAGGCACTCCCGCTGCCCACCCAGGGTGGGGCCTTCACCCTGCCGCTGGAGCGAAAGTGTTGGCAGCGTCCATGAGGACCCAGGCCTTCTCAGCCCACCCTACTACCCAGGGATGCCCCACGGAGACCCCTCTGCAGAGTCCCCAATCCACACTTCCAGTTGAACCTAATGAAGTCCCTCCCACGGCCTCTGGGATTGGAGGAAGTGCGAGAGGTCAGAACCCTGGGTGAGAGTTCTGCTCCCTCACTTCGTTCTGTGACACTGGGCAAGGTATATAATCTCTCTGAACCTCAGTTTCTTTATCTGTAAAGTGGGCCGCTGTGGAGGGAAAGAGCATGGGGCGTGCCTGGCACACAGGAGGTGTCAGTTAGGCAACGTCTCCTCATTGCATTTTTCGCTGCTTCTCGCAGGGGCATCTCCCTGAGCTGAGGCTGAAAGACTGGGCAGAAAGCCAGCTAAGGTCAAGGGCGCTAAAAGAACAGGCTTCCTTTGGGATGAGATTTGAGTTGGGTTTGGGGAAATGCTTCATCTCAGTCGGTAACACAGACACATCAAATTGCAGTCAGAATTCGGGGGCACTGAGGGGGCAAGGGGCACGGCCCCATTGATTCTTCACTTAGCACTCTGCATAGCAACTCTCCCATTCCTGTGCTCCCAGCTGCAGGTCAGCACCCAGTAGGATTTACTGGACTCTTAACATCCCCCATCAGGGCTAAGGTCTCCTCGGGGTATGTAGCTCTCTAGGTGGTCCCCTCCTTTCCTGGTCAGCATTTTTACTGAGCATACACTATGTGCCAGGCCCTCAGGCAAAACTGACCAAGGTCCTTGACCTCATGGAGCTGGCATTCTAGTGGAAGGTGAAAACAGCAAAATAAGTGTATTGGAGGGTGGTGAGAAGGGATAAGGGATAGGATCATGGATGTCAGCAGGTGATGTGATTGTAACAGGGAGGTGGGGAAGGCCACATGGAGAAGATAACATTTGAGTAAAGACCTGAAAGAGGGAGCCATGTGCAAAATGCAGGGAAAGCGTTGCATAAGAGGGAACAGCATGTGCAAAGGCCCTGGGGTCGTAGCTGAGCTGGTTGATAGGAAGAAGAGCAAAGGGGCTGGAGTGGAAAGAGTGAGAAGGGCAGTAGTGGCAGAAGAGGTCAGAGGGGTAGGAGGGACCAGATCTTGAGGGGCTGGAAGGCCACTGTCAGAATCGGGGAAGAGAAAGGGGCACTTCTTTTCCCTGATGGGCAACGAGACAGTAAGGAAATGCCCCCTGCTTTAATGAAAGTGATCCCCGGAACTTCCAAGACTGGCACTGGAAATATCCTCCTGACAGAGAGGGGCAGCTTGGCCCATAAGACCCTGACCTTTTGGGGTTCTCTCACCAGATCCTGGTCCATCCCACATTGATCTTGGGGAGAAGGGTGAGGCTGCTCAAGGAAGAGCAAGCCAAGGGCAGGAGTGTCCTGTCGACCCTGAATCCTTAACTTGGTACCTGGACTCATGAGAGATGCTCAGTGCAGCCCAGGTGAATGAAGGAAGGAGGGAGTGGATGAGTGATGGAGGAACACAGGCCCTGGCCCTTCATTCCCTATTGTGGCAGAGACAAGGCTGGAGGGTTTAAATGCTGCGAGGGAATATGCTCAGAGAACCAGGCCTCTGAGATGGAGTGGCCGACAAGGCCTCCTCTACTCCTTCTCCACGTTGAGTCCCCTGTGGCATCTCTCTGCTGGCTCCAGGGTGGTGTTTCTGTGGCTGAACCACATCACACACTCCCCCTCCCCCTCCCCACCCCTACATCTCAAGATCGTGTGTCCCCCCCCACCCCCATCCCTAAATCTCAGGACTGTCTCTTGTATCTCTGAGCCACGTCAGAAAGCACCGCTCCCTGTGGGGAGCTCTCCTGGACTCTCACGTGGGGCGTTGGTCTTTCAGACCTTAACAGAATGCCCCCAACCTCTGGCAGTGTCGGGGAGTGGCCTAGAACTGAGCAGTAATACTGACGACAGCTCCTCCCATTCATCGCGCTCTGCGCTCTGCGCTCTGGCCGTGTGCTGACTGCCTCCGGAACGCGCCACCCGCACCACCTCACCAACTCAGAGGCCTCCGTACGCCAGTCAAGGGGGCTGGGGCTCCAAGAGGTCAGCGAATTGGACTGGAGGCTCTTCCTGGGCGGGGGTGGAAGGCCTGCGGGACCCTGGACCAGAACGGCCCCACCTTCCTCCACCCTGGAGCATCTACGCAGAGGGGTTCAGTCCATGACCCGCCATCTCCCGGCAGACCCCAGTGGAGCATGTCAAACTGCTGCCCACACTTCAGAGAAGAGGCTGGGGTCCTGGAGTGAGGGGATGTGAACTGGAAGAGCTGGGCTTGTGAGACTGAGGGGCCCCCCGCCGCCCCTGGTCCCTGGCGGAGCTGTGGGGCGAGTCGAGGTGGCTCTCAGGGCCCAGGGCTTGAGTACGCCCAGGTTGTGTGCTGCTTCTCAGACCTGCAAGGCTCCCTGCTGCTCACTCTTCACTTCTCGGCCCCTGCTGCCAGCAAGGCCAGGCCCAGCCTCCCCACCCTGGCTAAGCACGGGTCCCCCGCCTGCAGAAAACAGATCTGGGTGATGGGCACCAACAAACACATGAAAAGATGCTCAGCATCACTAATTATTAGAGAAATGCAAATCAAAATTACAATGAGGTACCATCTCCTGTGGATCAGAACAGCCGTCATCCCAGTATCTACAAACAACAAATGCTCTAGAGGATGTGGAGAAAAGGGAACCTTCTTGCACTGTTAGTGGGAATGTAACCTGATACAGCCACTACGGAAATTTGTATGGAGGGTCCTTAAAAAACTGAAAATAGAACTACCATATGACCCAGCAACCCACTACTGGGCATGTACCCAGAGAAAATCGTAGTGCAAAAAGACACATACACCCTAGTGTTCACTGAAGCACCATCTACAGTAGCCAAGACAAAGCAACCTAAATGCCCGTCAACAGAGGAATGGATAAAGAAGATGTGATATATACATACAATGGAATATTATTCAGCCATAAAAAGAAATGAAATTGGGTCATTTGCAGAGATGGATGAACCTAGAGAGTATCCTACAAAGTGCAATAAATCAGAAAGAGGAAAACAGGTATCATATATTAGTGCATATATGTGGAATCTAGAAAAATGGTATAGATGATCTTATTTGCAAAGAAGAAATAGAGACACAGAATGTAGAGAACAAACACAAGGATACCAAGGTGGGAAGGAGTGGAATGAATTTGGAGTTTGAGGTTGACATATATACACTATTGATACAATGCATAAAATAGATAAGTAATAGGAACCTCCTGCATGGCCCAAGGAACTCTACTCAATGCTCTGTGGCCACCTAAATGAGAAAGAAAGCCAAAGGAGGGATATATGTATACATATAACTGAATCACTTTGCTGTACATCGGAAACTAACACAACAGTGTAAAGCAACTAAATACTCCAACAAAAATCAATTAAAAGAAAAAAGAGAGACTTTCCTGGTGGTTCAGTGGCTAAGACTGCAATCCCAATGCAAGGGTCCTGGGTTCGATCCCTGGTCAGAGAACTGATCTCATGGGCTGCAATTAAAGACCCTGCATGCTAGCACTAGGACCTGGTGCAGCTAAATAAATGAATGAATAAATTAGTTTAAAAAGAAAACAGATCTGGGGGACCCACAGAGTCTTCCAGAGCTCATGCATCCTGTCCTGATGGATGCGGCTGGGAGTGGGGACCTGCTCACCCCAGGCCTCAACTGTCCTCTCTGGCCAGCGCTGCCACCTCCCTGCCTGCCCGTTCACAGGAGGTGAGAGGAGAAGGGGCCAGAAAGCTGCAAAGTTCTCCGTAAATTCACCATTTCACACAGTTTCACCATTGTCCACAGCTGGGTGGCCTCTCTTCTGAACTTAATGCCCAGGAACCTTATCTCTCACTAGGGCACAGCTCACTGTGATCATTTCTGACCCCTGAGTGGAGACAAGCCCTGGGGGGAGATCAGGACTCAGGTGGGAGTCCTCTCAGTGCAGGGCTTGGTACAGAGGAAGGTCCCCCACCCCCCCACTTCTTTCCCTTTCTGAGAACAGCGAACAGAAGTGGGGAAAGGGTGGGGAGGCGGCAGGGGGAGGGCGTGCTCAGGGTAACCTACGAAGAGCCTGGACTGGTATCTTGGTTCTGCTCAACCATTCCTAGCTGCTGTTTACTTCCCTTTGAGGCTGCTCAGTGGTAAAGAACCCATCTGCAATGCAGGAGGCACAGGAGATGCGGGTTCAATCCTTGGGTCGGGAAGATCCCCTGGAGGAGGAAATGGCAAACCCACTCCAGTATTCTTGCCTGGGAAATCCTTGATTGAGTGTACCCCAGATGTTTGGGACTAGAAATAATGCCTCTGGGGACACTTGCTCAGGCTATCCCATCAGACTAAGGCTTTACAGGTCTCAGAACCCAGAGCTGGTTGTATGGGACGCCATGCTCCTGATAGAGGTTGTGACATTGGCAGAGAGAAAACCTGCAGAAGTGGCCAGCCCCACGGCCTCAACTTGTGTAACTGCCTGATCACAAGCCATCATGGCAGCCAGTGGTGGTCAAGTCTTTGTGCATTTCCTCCAGGGCAGGAGCTGGGGTATATTCCTTTGTGTTCCCAGTGTCTAGCACAAGGCCTGGCCCCAAACATGCTCATAAAACATGATTGTTGAATAAATTTGTCCGAGGTGAGTGGGATCCTTGCTTATGTAAACAACAGCAGAAATGACACTGACTTGTCACCATGAATGCTTGCTCAGCAGTGAACCCAAGGAGGGTGGACCCATGGGTGGTAGGCATCCTGGACTCCAGGAGAGGAAGGACCCTGTGACTTTACACTCTAGGAGGCGCTGAGAGCCAGGGAGGATGCAACGCTGGTAAGTGGGGCCCCTCCCAAACTGTCTTGGCCAGGTTTGTGTGGAGGGAGAAGGATGCACCTCAGGTGGCACTGGGGGTGGAGAGGGTGCGGAAACAAACTCTGTTCTGAAAGTTCATGTTCAAAATCCGGTGAAAGGAGCTCTTGGCCAAATACTGGTGCATGGTTCATTGGCCAAATATATATATGAGTGTATGTGTGTGATTCTGTGGTGTGTAGAGAAAAATGGATGGAGCAGGCCTCCATCTTTAGGTCTAGAAGTTTGGCTGACCATAAATTCACTGAGAAATGCTTAGAAAAAAGCAACTGTAATCTGAGGTTATATTAATAGGAGCAGAGGACCCAGGCTGAAGGAGGTGTATGTCTTCTTATACTCTGTGTTGGTCAGGTTGTACCCAGAATGGGGCACCTCTCTGAGAGAGCCTTGTTTGAGGAAAAGCACCCGGAGCCAGATCAGACCTGAGGGGACAGCTTGGCTAGAGTGGAGGTAGGGTGGGTGCTAAAGAGAGAGGGTCATTGAAGAGCTGGCATGTGGAAGCAGGAGGGACCCGATTACCGTATTTACTTCAAAGAGTAGAACTTGGATCAATGGTTTAGAGGGTACACGGAAATTAATTTTGGCCTCAGGAAGCCCTTCCTAATTGTTAGAACTGTATTGTATTATAATAGTATAATTATGATATATAAATGTTGTACTATATAATTTAACAATATAATATAATAAGAAGTACTTTCTAATACTTAGTACAGGAATGAACTCTGCATCACTGGATGTATTCAGGTAGCCACTGATGACACCTGTCTCGGATGTTTCAGAGGGCATTAGTAGAATCACTAGGACCCATAATTTTGGACTCACAGCAAGTCATCTGAAGCTCAGTCTAGAAATCTACTTATTTATTTTTATCCCAGATGTGGACAATTGAACTAATTACCACTGTCGTTCTGTTCAAAGCCTCCTTTAACATTATTTTTCATTTTATTTTTCTCCTTCATCCAATCTCCACTCCCATTTCCCACCAGCCCCAACCCCTGCCTCCAGACCCTCATTCTAAGTGCCTGATAGTGGTCTTGAAATATACATCTTTGTATACTGGATCGTATTGTTTTCTGTATGTTTTATCATTTACATAAATAGTGATATGCTATACCCCTCCTCCATTTCTTTCTTTTTTTTTTTTTTCATTCAACACTTCTATTAATATCTGTGGGACTTCCCTGGTGGTCCAGTGGCTAACTCTCTGCGCTCCCAATGCAGGGGGCCCAGGTTCAGTTTCTGTTCGGGGAACTAGATCCCACATGCCACAGTTGAGAGCTTGCAAGCTGCAGCTGAAAAGATCCCGCATGCTGCAACAAAGATCAAAGATCTGCATCTGCAACTAAGAGCTGGCACAGCCAGGTAAATAAACAAATATTTAAACAAAGATCCATGCAGCCTGGTATGTACATCTGGCTTGTTTCTGTCCACCATGTGGAAGGGAGACACATCTTACTTATCCACTCCCCCTGAGATGGACCCTTACGCTACCTCCAACTTCCCACTACCCTAGATTTTGCTGTCACAAGCACCCTGTACGTGTCCTCTTTTCACCCTATATAATCATTATTCCAGGCTCTATACTCATTTGTGGAATTCTGGGATGTGGGGTGTGTGCATACTTAGTTTCACTAAATACAGTCAGATAGCTGCTCTCAGGATGGATATATAAGCTTATCCTCCAACCCACAGGACACGGGAGTCTTATCTCCCCATAGCAGGTATAATCCACCTTTCTACTTTGTGCTTCAGTTGGGTGTGGATAGGCATACTGTTGCTTGAAGCATCTCTCTGATGACTCATGAATTTGCCCATCTTTTCATATCCTCGGCCATTGTATTTCCTCTTTCATGGCTTGCCTGTTCTTATTTTTTGGCTCTTTTTTTTTTCTATTGGATTTCCTGTCTTTATTCTTGTTGATAAAAGAAGTCCCTGGACTATTTTAGATTCTAATCCCTGGCAGATCTCAAAGTTGTGAGTCTCTTGACCCAGTCTGAGAATCTTGCATTTTAGAAGGTGCCCTAGATCATCAGCTGGGTTTGGGGAGCCCCTGGGTAGATAGATACTACACACGAGATAATTTCTAATTCTGCCACTGCATGTTTTTAAGATTCTTGGGCTTTCTGAGAAGTTTCCTTGCCACTTGGGGGGAAAGCAGAGGCCGCAGGAGATGTGAGGGGAAGGAGATATCATTATCAATGTGGATATGAAGCTGGGACACCCACTTTATGTTGACCATCTCTAGCAGTGCCTTGTGCTGTGAAGATGTTCAGATTCTCCTGGGGGTGATGCACAGTTCATTTGGATAAAGCCTAGACTATCTCATTGCTCACAAGAGGTCCATCTGCTGGAATTTTCTCAACTAGAGCAATTTACCTTTTTTGCCTCTGTGGAGGTTTTAAAATCCGACTGCAGAAATCAATTGTAAATGTTGTAAAGCAATTATCCGCCAATTAAAAATAAATAAAGTTAAACAAACAAAAAAAGATGAACTAAAAAAATCTTGACTGCAAAATTTTCAACATTCCTCCCATTGAGTCGTGTGGGGAGGTCTGTGTTTTCTCTCTGTTGAACTGAATCTGGACTAGAATCTGGACTGTTCTAAGTCACTTCTTTGTGCCCAATAGAATTTACCAGAAGTGACGCTTGTGTGATTTGCGAGGCTAACATCAGAGAAGGCCCTGCATCTTCTGCCCAGCTCTTTTGGGACATTCACTCTGGAGGAATTCAACTGTCATGTAAGACATTCAACTACCCTGAAACTGCATGCTGGAGAGGCCATGCATAGGACTCTGGTCAACAACACTAGCCAGGCTCACAGCCAATGACCACTGCCAACTGCCAGCCACGTGAGGGAGCCGCTTTGACTGTCCAGGCCCAGCTGACATCTGATAGCAACTGTATGAAAGACCCTGAGTGAGAACTGCCCAGCTGAGCCCCTCCTGAACTCCTGACTCACAAAATCACAAGACGAAAAAATCGTTGTTTATACCACTAAGTTCTGGAGATAATTTGTTAAACAGCAAGTGTAACCGCAACAATCTCCTGGAACATAGCAAGCATAGTTACTTTAAATCTTTACTGATAACTCTAATACATGTAGCCTTTCTGGATCTGTTTCTACTTATCATTTCTGACTTTAAAAATTTTAGAAATTTTGTTATCTGACCCCTCGCGTATATGGGTATTTTCGATTATGCATTAGACATTACATTTATAGTCTTCTTTGTAAAAAGAATCTGAGGTTCAGAATGATGTTACCATCCTTCAGAAATGATTCACATTTGTGTCTGTCAGGTGCTTGGGGCACGAGTAATACAGAATCACCTTCTTCACTTTTAAGGGCTGAATGGTTGGAAGCTGAGCTGTCTTCTTCTGGCTTACCCCTAACTCCTAGGGTAGAGCTTTCTTGTGGCGCTTGTCCAGAGAGATAGGGTTCACTAAGTCTCACCTCTTGATAAGCCTGGAGCTCCAATCCATGTCCTCCCAGTTGCATAAGGCTGTCAAAAGAATTGTTTAGCTTTTTGGACTTTCAGCTGACCTCCTCCAAAATGGGCAAACACTCTTAGGGGACAAATGGCCCTAAATGCCACTTTTACTTTTCCAGGTCTCAGGTGTGGTCTGGAAATTCACTTTTGTCTTGTTAGCTTCCTGATGCCTTTAGGGAGATTTTAAAACTATTTTTGTCCAGCTGTTCTGGTTGTTCTCAGTGGGAGCATTGGTCTAAATCACTTTGTCTGTCTTTATTAACTCTCATTTACTTAATTCTTTAAATGTCAAAAACACAAAGAAATATGAAGTTATGTTCTTTGAAAGTTCTTACAAAAACATATATATCACACTTTCTCAAATCTTCTTAAACAGAGATTGACCATAATCCAGTTTTCCACTAAAGACCCAGGGTTCCCATTGAAAACATCCTCTGTTGTAATTGAAACATAGTGATGCCCCTAGAAAGTGGGGGATGTCATTTTCTTTGCCCCTACCCTGAATTCTGAGTTCTTGGGTCTCCTATTTTTTTGTTTGTATCTTCACTTGATACCTTTTACTGTCAATGAAAATATTCTTAATGGCTTTTCCCCCCATTCTGACTTTAAAACTTGAATACATATGGAAGCTAGATAACCAAGCATACGAGACTAGTGCGTAAGTTAAGAGCAGATAGGTTCTGATTCAGGAAGGGGAAAAGTAGATCAGTAAAGATTAATTGTCAGACTCTTGTTGGACAACGCTTGGGAGCATCCTTAGTCTCTTCAGAAGCCATTTGGGGGCTTCCCTGATGGTCCACTGGCTAAGACTCTACACTCCCTGGTCACATCAGCTGTGGCATGTGCCTTCACATGCCCCAACTAAAAGATTCTGCATGCCTCAGCTAAGATCCCACATGCAACTGAGACCCAGTACAACCAATTAAATAAAAATAAATACTAAGCGCGACTCGATGGACATGAGTTTGAACAAGCTCCAGGAGTTGGTGATGGACAGGGAAGCCTGGCGAGCTGCAGTTCATGGGGTCGCAAAGAGTTAGACATGACGAGCGACTGAACTGAACTGAATAGAAAAGAGACTTCAAAAACAAAAGAAAGTCTTCTGATCCCAGATCTCAGTCTGGATGGTCGAGGCTGTTGAACATTGTGGGGGCTCTGGATAACTGAAGTGTGGCTGCACTTGCCCTGACTTAGGTGCCCCCACTGGGAGCAGCGAGTCTGGAGGCATGAGCAGTGCCCTCAAGCAGCTCAGGGGCTTTGGCCAGCACTCAGCTGCCTCGCCTTTGTTTCCCAGGCCTCACCCTGTCTTCTAACCAAGAAGACTCAAGAAATCCTGGCAGAGAATGCTGTTCTCGGCTGCCCTGCGGAGATGACCACTTCACGGAGAGCAGAGGGAGGAAGGGGGAGAAAAGCGAAAAGAAAGGTCTTCTTTCAAGCTTAAGAAGATGTGGAGTGGCTGTCCCACGGCCTGCCAAGAGCTGACTCACCGGGCTGGGACCGAGCTCTACAGGTGCACTCAGGCCAGCAGACAATAGGCGCCTGTTGCAAAGAGCCCCACACCCGAGACAGACCTCAGACCACCAGGGGCAGCGGAGACAGCCTCTGCAGGCGGGAGCGTGGGGGCTGGGAGGGCCTGGTGCTGAGCACTCACAACTATAGTGACCCTGTGGTTTCACGGCCAAGGCAGAGGAGCACTGGTCCAGGAATTCGTAGACCTGGGCAGCCTCTAACGTGGGCTCATCCTCTTCTCCTAGCTTTGAAGTTCGGATTTCAACTGCCATTAATATGTTCTAGGATGTCAGAGGGAGCACGCACACTTTTCAAACCTTATTTTAACCCTTTCTGTGGGACTCCTTCACCAGTGGCATCTCTAAATCTTTACCTACTTTGAAGCTGGTACCATTATTAGCCTTATTTTACAGATGAGGAAACCGAGGCACAGATTGCCAAACAATACACAACTGAGAGCTAAGTTTCTTTCTTTCTTCTTCTTCTTCTTTATTTTTTAAACTATTTATTTATTTGGCTGTCCTGGGTCTTAGTTGTGACATGCAGGGTCTTTGATCTTCACTGTGGCATGTGGGGTCCTTAGCATGAAAACTCTTAACTGTGACACAGGGGATCTAGTTCCCTGATCAGGGATGGAACCCAGGTCCCCTGCACTGGGAGTGCAGAGCCTCAGCCACTGGACCACCAGGGAAGTCCCTGAGAGCTAGGTTTCAAAGCCAGAGCTGTGTGAGTCTGGACCCACGCAAAGCCCTGCATCATGCAGCCTCCCAAATAGATCAGGATCTCACCTTCTGCATCTTGGCCAATACAGGGTCTGCTCTGGAGGTCTGGCACAGGCAGCTGGGGTGGGATGGTCAGGAGACTTCCTGGAGGGGGAGGAGATTGAGCAGCTTCTAGCACGGGGCCGGACAGCATGGGAGGTGAGGGCTGGTGGGCGGCTGGGAGCTGACATTTGGATTCCCAGCTGACTCCCGCATCAAGCAGATTGAGGGGAGGGGTTGAAGGGTGAGGACTGAGACTTCTACCTTTCTTTGTCATTGGGGGGAGTGACCTGGGACCTCCTCCAAAGCTGGATGCCAGGATAGGCGGTTCACTACTCTGCTTGCTGACAGCTGTGTGAACTCAGGTACGTTCTAGAGACTTTCGAGACTTCCGTTTTCTCATCTGGGAATGGGAATTATAATATGGACCTCAAGAGGTTGTAAACAGACTGGGATGGAGTGAATGGAGTGATTCAAGCAGAGGCTGGACACCAGCGCACTACCCCTCACCCACACCTGCTCTTCTCTGGGCTGAGGCCTCGTGTCTCGCAACTTGCTGGAGTCTCTGACGTCTCTGGTGGCGCAAACCTTCCCCATCGGAGTGGGCTCCTCCTTCCTACTTTGTTCCCCTCCGCCTTCCCTCCCTGGTGGGGCCTACGCTTTGTAGCCTGTACCCCCTGACTCCTCTACCAGTGGAACCCCAGCCTGGGGAGGACCCACGCAGTGCTTTCTCTGCCTCTGCCCCCACTGGCGGGAGACACAGCGTAAATGCCCAGTTGAGTGTCTGGAGACCTGGGTTCAAGGCAGTCGCCACATCATTGAATGGTTGGCTCAGTTGTCAGCCCTCACTGGAGTTTCCGCTCTCAAAACAGTTGTTTGGGGGCCCTCTCTCAGTGGGGGTTTAAGTGGGAGCTGAGATGGCTCTGGTCCGCGGCTGTTCTCCCTGTCCACCGAGAGGGGCTGGGTGAGGCTGGGCAGCGAGGATTGGGGGAGAGCTGCCCTGGCTTCCTCTTCTCCCCGCATCTCCTGCTGTCCCTCCCTTCGTCTGTCCAGAGGCCCCCCAGGGTCCTTGGCCTGAAAAAGACACTGTCTGCCTCTCTTGTCAGAGGACAGGGGCTCGATAAGGAATTAGGTGAGCAAATGCAGCCTGCAAGTTAATCCCTCACTGCTCTGGGGGGCCAGGGAGGTGGGCAGAAGGAGTACTTGGTCCGGGAGCAGTCATGTCTAGACCTTCCACTATCAAGTCAGCAAATGATTAGCCAATTAGCCTGGAGGAAAGAGGTCTGGCTCCTAGGGGCTCTGGGTTGCATCTCCCAGGAGAGCAGGGGCTTCTGGGAGCACTGATTAGGTGAACAAGTTCAGCTGTGGGACCGTGCCCGCAGCCCACAGGGTACCCACAGCTGGGGGCCTTCTGCCTGCCATTTACAAGGGAAGGGACAGCAGGACTGGGGTCCTGCACTCAGTACCCCAACTTCCTAGATACAAGTCCTGTGACGGCAGAGAGGACTCAGCACACAACCAGTGCTGGGCTGAGGTCGACTGCTGTCACGGTTACTCTTGCCATTATTGTTTCTACTATCTTCTGAGCACTTGTGACTTGACGTTATCTCTACGATGCCACATTATTAACCCTACTTTAAGGATGGGGAGAAATCAAGTGGAGATTCAAACTCAGGTAGAGATAAACCTGGTATACACTTTGCTGTGTCTGTGCCACCCCGGCCAACCTAGGGCGCGTGTAACAAGTGCAGGCTTCCTAACCCACCCCAGGCCTGCTTGGAGGGCGGGCAGGCAGGCGGCTTCCCTAGCAGAGGGGCTCCCCAGCCTGATCTTGGGCCAGCCTGGCTGCCCTGGCCTCGTGAACTGCTCCTTGGCATCGTGACGGGGAAGGCCCAGAGGGGTCCCTCACCCGGCTCCCAGTAGCAGGCAAGCCAGTGGGTTACTGGGCCGCCTGTGCCCATGGGTGGCTCAGTTGGGTTTGCTTCTCATCAGCACGTCTGGGCCTTGAGGAAACTGGAGACCTGGCCTTGTGGTTTGGAAGTATGGGGAGGCCAAGTCCTCGAGTTCCCAGACCTCCATTTTCATAAGCCTACACAGGCACATACAAACACACACACACATACCTGTGGACTGGCAGACACATATGTATCATGCAAATTCCCACATGCACACGTGCTCAGGGCTCAGCTTTGGCAACCAGGAGCTAGGAAGGCCTGGCCTGAAGAGGAGGCCTCACCCTGGCTGGCCCCACCTTCCTCCTCAGGCTCCTTGGCCCCAGGACAAGGCAGGCCATCGGCTCTGGCATCAGCTCTGGTAGGTTCTCATTTTCCTTCCTGACCTAGAGGGGCTTCCGGGCCAATGGGAGAGGCTTATGAGGTGTGAGGAACCTCCTCTGTGCTTTGTCCCCCCACAGCAAAGAACAAGGCAGTGCTCAGGATCATTCATCTCGCCTGCACTGGTCTTGCTGGGTATGGGCCAGGCAGGTGGGGTCAGACCCTAAACTTGGACCTGAACAGACCCCTGAGTGAAGCCTCCTCTATGGTTAACTTCAGAGACAGGAGCTGATGCCCTCCTCTCTGGGGTGGGGGCTGGAGTCTCCCTTCCCTGGGCCAGGAGACAAGGGCACTGGGGCCTAAGGCCTTGGACAGAGAGCTGATCATCTGGTCCTGCCTCTGTGGGTTGGGGGGGTGAGCCTGGCTGACTTGGGGATGGGTCATCCCACCCCAGCCCTCATTCCATACTTGGATTTGGGAGCCCACGGGCCACCACCAGCTACAGCCAGCTCCGAAAGCTCCTTGGAGGCTGGGGCTTCCATCTCTGTGCGGGCACCCAGGACCAGGTGCTGGTGGGCGCACAGTAGGTGCTCAGTACATGCAGATATGCCTGGGCATGCCTTCTGCTCCCAGTTCCTTTCTTTCTTTCTCCCCTTCTTTCCCTTCCTACATCTCAGCCCTGGGACATCCCCCAGCACTGCCGAGCCTGCTAAAGGACCCCAGGGAGGGGCATACACAACCTGAGTTTCCAGAGGCCACCCTGTCGGGGCCCAATCTCCCATCAACCCCCGAGATGACAGCTGTCCTTCACCAGCCTCTCTGAGCCTTGTGGCAGCTGAGCCTTGAGAATGGCCAGCAGGATGTTTCCAGAGACAGTTTTCCTCCGAGGGGAATGGCACTCTCTTCACGGTCAGCACCACTCTCCTCCTGCTCCGCACCACCCTCCTTCTGGTTAGCTCAGAGAGTCCTGCCCTGGGTTCATTCTGGGTCCAGTGCTGAGGAGGCTGGGGGCTGTGCCTGCCAGGGGTGGACAGCCCGACTTAGAAGAGACGGCCCCATCTCCGCAGAGAGGTGGGCCATTGGCAGTGGGCCAAGGTTCAGGGCAGCTGGGGCAGCCAAGGCCAAATGCAAGCCACATCACTCAAGATGGCCCCCTCGGCCCTGGTAAGGAGCAGGGCACACAGCGGGATTGGCCCAGGGCTTTTTGTGGGGGTCAAGGGGCCAGGGGCGGCCCTGAGGGTGTGTAGAAACCATCAGGAGTGGGTCTGAGAGCTTGGTCTCTCTCCCTGACTACCTGGGTTTCCATTCAGGCCACGCTGAGACCACACGCTCAGGCCACACGCTGAGACCTTGGACACATGGGCCCCTTGTGAAACATCAAGGGTGATAGCTCCACCTGGTAGAGTTGTTTCCAGAATTAAATGAGTTTCTCATGTAAAACACGTAGTGCCTGGCACATAGTAAGCCCTCAGTCAATGTTAGATACGATCGTTACAGATTGCAGCAAGCTGTAACCCACCCTAAAGGGCTTTAATTGACTGTTGACATTTGGTTTCCTCCACTGGACTCTGAGCTCCCCAGGCCCTTTATCTCCTATGCCTGGCACATCTCAGGGGCTCAGAACTATGTGTTGAAAGGAAGAACACGTGAACGAGTGGCTAAGGGAGAGGAGGGCATCAAGGGCTCCTTCCTGGAAGAGGCAGCACTTGGGGAGAGGAGCCCACAGAATGGGGAGGAGAGCCTCGAAGGCTGGGAGGCCTCTGCAGGGCTGGGGTTGGGGGAAGCTGTGAGGAGAGGACATCCCCCATTACCACCCAGGCCTGAGGGGACAGGGAGGAGACAGGACTGGAGGGAGACAGAGCCTACCCAAGCCTCCCACAGAGGCTGGCCAGCCTGTTCCCTGTCCTGGGTCTGGGAGCTCTGGTGCTGGACAAAACTGCTTCTGGGGAGAAGCTGGGTGGGGAAAGAATGGGGAAAGGCAGGCCAGGGCCTTCAGCTCAAACTCATCTTCCTCTTCTTCCCAGACACCCACAGACCGTTTGTGGAGCCTGGAATTCTGTTGTCACTGAGAGAAAAACCAGCCTCGCTCCACAGACCTCTCAACCAGTGGAGAAGCAAGTGTTGGAGATAAGAGGATTTTAAACAAATCAACTCCCTGACGGGAGACTCAAAAGAGGAAAGATTGTGAGTTCTCTTACTCTTTCTCTCCCTCCTTCTTTCCTTCCTCCTCTCCCACCCACCCTTTCGTCCTCTTTCTTTCCTTCCTTTTCTCATTCTGTCTTTATTAACAACCACCCCCTCCCAATTCAAAACAAAACCAAACAAAAGCTCCCCTCCCCCTCCCAGTGTCATCCTGCGCTGAACACTGAGCACTTAAAAACGGTTTATTGACCCAAAGAGTCAATAAAAGGGTCATCCTGTCCATTCCTCTGCCTCCCGTTGCAACTGCATATACATCCCCACAGGTGATGCCCTATTTCCGTCAGAGGCGCCCCATTACCCTTCCTCTGGCCCCTACTGTCCAGTCATCAGGCCCAGCTCTAAGGAATGATCCTTAAGCAACAGAAGGTCTCATGGAGACCCTGAGTTCTGACCACTTATGCGTGGAATAGGGGAAGCTGAAGCTGGGCCCAGTCTCAGACTGGATGATAGTGAGAATGTCACCAAAGGGAAGAATGGCCTCAGCCCCAAGGAGCCCCAATCTGAGGGGATACACGGCCCTGCCCTCAGGGAGCCCCAGTCTGAGGGAGCCCCAGTCTGAGGGGACACAGCCCCGCCTCAGGGAGCCCCAGTCTGAGGGAGACACAGCCCTGCCCTCAGGGAGCCCCAGTCTGAGGGAACAGGTAGATAACTGCACTGCCGATGTCCGCCTGTGTTTTGCTTTGGGAGCAGGATGGCTGAATATTGGGAGGCATGAGCCTTCTCAAATCTGTATCACAAGGCGGTAAGTGAGAACATGTTCTCACAAGTGAGAACAAGTGAGAAGCCGTCAGGATGATGGGCAATGGGGAAAGGCCATCCTCTTAGCTCCCTCCATCCCTTCTGTCCCCAACCTGACTGACCAGCACTGAGGGTCACTGGAATCCAGTGTCTCTTCGGGGCCAGGGAGAATTGGGGTTCGAGAAGACTGCTGAGTGGCTCTCTGGAGTCTGGCAGGCGGGTGACCACGGAGATAAGCCCTTGAGATAAGGGGCAATCAAGCCACTTCTTTTAGTGGCGAGCCTGTCGGTGACAAGCCGAGCCCTGCACGGCCCAGGATGTGTGTGGTGGGGAGGTGGGGGAATGGGCATGAGGTCAGGGGGGGCGAGAGGCCTTCGGAGGTGAACCCTCAGCTCCTGCTGCTAAAGGGGGTGGAACTGAAGTTGGGGCATCTGCATTTTTTCAGCAGCTTCATGGCTCTGCCACCCTGACTCCCAACTCCATCACATCACATTGAGTGCAAGTGGACTGGCAGCAGGCTTGTCCATTGGGGGCTCACTGAATCTCTTGAGACCTGAGGCTGGAGGGAGGCTTCCAGGGGAGGAATACCATGAGCCTCTGGGTGGCAGAGTGGGCTGGGACCTTTCTCCACAAGAGGATCCCCTGTGGGCCTGGATGATAAGCTGAGTCTGCCAGCAGGCATTTGCAAAAAGCCAACACTGCGAAGACTCTTGAGGTACAGAAGGGGAAGCCATCACTCAAGAAAACCAAGGGCCTTGCCTAGAGTCACAGAGCACTTGAAAGCTGCTAGCTCCCTCCCCGCTCCCGGCTGTAGGAGAACTGCAGAGTCAAATTTCCACTCCGCTCTGTGTACGCGTATACCTGCGTACGTGCACGGATGCAGTGCGGAGTTGCTCTGCAGACCCAGTGGTTACAGTCAGGTCCTAGAAGGGGTCCCAAGCCCAGCCCTGTGCAGGCCCCTGACCCTCTGGTCAGAGGAGGCAAGCCCCATGGGATGACCCCCAGACTTCCAGGCGACGCTCACTCATCACTCCATTAGTACTCTAAAGTCCGCAGGCGGTTTTCACTCCGGCCTGGCGCTCCCCGAGGCCCAGCAACAGCGTGGAGCACACGGCTCAGCTTACGGGTCCTCAGGGACCACCCCGCTCACAGCAACTTCAGGCAGAGCACAGTATGGCCAGGCAGGCCAACTGGTTCTCAGGAAAATCACGTCAGACTTCCCCAGGCGAAGCTGCCGAGGAGCTCTGGAATCACTGAGATGTCTGCAGCTGGGCATGGTCTCTGCCCCATCTTCCCTTCCAGAAGGGGGAGCAAAAGGCATGGGGACAGACAGCTGGGAAAGGACAGCAATGACACTAATCAAAATGCCTGAAATGAATATGGCTAGGAGCAGGCTTTATGCAAACATATGCAAATAGGCAGGCAAATATAACCCCGGATGGGGAGGATATGTGCAAGTCACGACTCCAGGAAGTCCTGGATGAGGCTCTCTGTTCTAATGAACGGGCCCCAAGAATCCCCACATATGTGTTGCATAGAGCTTGGTCTTCTGGCTCTACCAGAGTTCAGAGTCTCCCACTCCACCCCATGTTCTCGGCTTGCATCATGTGGTCTGACCCTGGCTCACTCGGGGCTGGAGCCAGAACCCACAACGGCCCAGATGCAGTCTCCCCTGCCTGGACCAAGTGCCCTCCAGCTGCTAACCGCCATCCCCTTCCCAGTGGCTGGGAAGGGTCTGTGGCTGCCCACTCCTCATGACCACAGTTCTCCAGTCCAAGACTGGCCTGTCCTTCAGAGGGGGCCCAAAACTGTAGCCTGCCCATCAAAGAGATGACCTCCTCCAGGAGCCCTCCTGTTGTTGGTAGCAATGCCGAGCACGCAAAAGATGCTCACTAGCAGATGAATGATGAAATAAATGAACACACAAACCCAAATTCGAAAGCACAGTCACTTCCCTTTGGGGACCATCGTGCTCCCCTGCTGTGTCTTGCTCAGTATGTTTTACAGCTGCATGCCTGTTGGAGCTGAAACATTTGGGCTCTCTTCTCATGTCCTCAACTGGCCTGAGTTCAGTGCGGGCAGGATATGTCCTGGTCCTCTCTTTGGCCCTGTCGCCTTCCGTGAAGGTGGCTCAAATCTTAGTTGACTTGAACACATAAACATCTGAGTCTGTGTCTGTTTCTTGTAACCCCTCGCCGGCCCGTGAGGGTGCAGACAGAACTCAGGGCCTGGCACAGAGCAGGCACTCATTACACGGGGAGGACGTGGACAGGTGAAGGCGGACCTCCGGGGCCCTGACCGGTCTGTCTTTCCTGTTAGACCTTGAGGGACTGGGCTCCAGGGCAAAATAAAGGATGAAGTGAAGGGATGAAGAAGTCAATGAATGAGTGAATAAATAGCTGAGTTCTACTGTGGGTGGGTTGGGGGTGGTCTGAGGAGGCTGTTTTCTGCTGTCCAGTGTCTCTCTTCCCAGCCCGGGTGGACCAGGACACACACCTGTCCTGTGCTCAGGTCTGAGCTCCTCATCAACTTCTCCCAGGGGCCCCTCCAGGTTGGGCCTTTGCTCCTACCCAGGTCCTTACTCCAGCCCCACTCCCACAGCCTGGAGCCCCCGCCACCAGCCCCCACAGCTCTTCCTGTGGCCTTGACCCCACCTGCTAAGCTGTTTGACGCAGAGCCCTACAGCCTCTGGGTGGTCCCCCACCCACCCCCCACACACACATCTTGCTTTGAGGTTGCCAGGTCAAGTGCAGCTCCAGAGTCAGTCAGACATCCTGGGCTTGAGTCTTCCTTTTGTCTTCTGCCAGAGGGCAAAAACCAGAGTCTTCCCCAGTCTCAGTTTTCTTATCTGCAAAATGGGGATAATACTGGCTGTTAAGAGAGGAAATGAGGTTCCAACTTGACGCCTAGAATGGACCCAGATGCTCAGTCAAGTACTCCGTATGTGGGGCTTCTCTTCCCTCCCTGTCCCTGCTACCACCACCCCTGGCGGAGCCGTGGTCTGTGGGGCCAAGGACAGCCCCCTACTGTCTAGGAGTGGAAAGTGAAAGTCGCTCAGTGGTGTCCAGCTCCTTGCGACCCCTTGGACTATAGAGTCCATGGAATTTTCCAGGCCAGAATACTGGAGTGGGCAGCCTTTTAGGAGGTAAGAACACACTCCTATAGGAAGTGGCGTCCTGGAGCTGGTTTGGGTGGAGTTCTAAGCCTCAGGGCAGAGATGAAATCAGGACAATTAGAGCCAGAAAAGAAGAGGTGCCCTTAGAGAGATTCGGAACTGGAATCTGTATGTGAGACATCCTAAAGGAACGGCTAAAACTGAAACAAGAGCGCTGAGGGATAAGAAAGGACTTCCTAATAGTGGAGATTGAGGGAGAGAGCCCATTGGCTGAGGTAGGAGTCAAGCCTCTCCTGCCTAAAGCTTAGAGCGCTTTGAGAAAAGAATCATTTGAATTTATCTTCAGCTTCCAAGTTTTAAAAGTGTTTGCCTAATCCTCATCTTACTTCATCCCCATAATAAGCTCTTAATATGTGGCAACAGTGTCATTTATAACATAGGTGGGGCAGGCACTGTGACTCCCTCCCACGCAGGGAGGGGAGGTCCCCAAGGCCCCGGGATGGCCCAAGGTCGTCTGGCAGAGGGTCAGGAAACTGGGGTGAGAGCTTGCGCACGGGTGAGCCCAGGTTACTGGCTTTCTCTCATCCTTTCCTGGGCTTAGTAAGTCTGGCATTGTTTTTCGAAGTTGAGGTTTTTTCTTTTTTAAAAAAGTATTTATTTATTTATTTGACTGCTCCGGGCCCTAGTTGTGGCATGCCGGATCCTGGTTGCGGCATGCGGGATCTGTTATTGTGGCCCAGGCTCAAGAGCTCTGGCTCAGTAGTTGTGGCACGCGTGCTTAGCTGCCCTGCGGCATGTGGTATCTCAGTTCCCTGACCAGGGATGGAACCTGAGTCCCCTGCATTGGAAGGCGGATTTTTAATCGCCGGACAACCAGGGAAGTCCTGCAGCTGAGGTTTAATGCTGATTTCTTTGCTTAAGTTAAAAATGAGAAGTGGAGGGTGGGGGTGCTTTCTCGTAGACAGCAGCAGGGGCCTGGGTTTGTCCGTCTACTCCTGGCTGGACTGGGACAGTGTAAAGGGCAGTGGGGAGGACTGTGGAAGGCAGGCAAGGGAACATCAGGGCAGGGAGGAGGGGTTGATTTCTGAGCTTCCATCAAAGGCAGACACCTCTCTGATCCCCTCGGGGAGGCTCTCCTCTCGCCAGCCCTTACAGCCAGACCCCCTATTCCCACCCCAGCCCGGCCCATCTCTGCCTTGCCCCAAACCCACAAACAATGCATTGTTGACAATCTGTGGGGGCTAAACACTCGATAACACAGTCCCCACCACGCCAGACATCCTAACAGCGGGCAGGCCTCTGTGCAGTGACGGGAAGATGCTTTGAATACATCATCTTGTCAACTCAGTTTATTATTCTTTCGCTCAAGATAAACTGCAGCCGCCAACGAGGGGCTGTATAAATTCCAGGCTCAGAAGTCAGGCAGGCCCCACTCCTTGTTAAACACTCACTCACACACACACGCACACACACATAAATCCTGCTGAGAAAATACCGCCCCTCCTCGGCCCCACAGGTCTCTCCGGGACCCAGTAGCCCCCATCTCATGGGGTGGTCCCAGGAGCAGCTGCAAACTTCAGGGGACTCAAGGCTTGGGCCTCCCCTTGGGCCACTTCCCGGACTGAGCCTGAACACAGACTCACTCTGGGGGCCCGGGAAGGTCTCCCCGCAGGAGCCAGCTGTGCCCCGGTCAAGCCCGGCCTCTTGACTCCCGGACTTCTGTCTGTCCAAGGCCACAGCCCCGTGTGGGTGGCCGAGCACCCACAGGGCTGTGTTGGGGAGAGAGAGATTTTCACACTCCAGAGCCAACAGCCAGGCCCTAGACCCCGATGAGGCCTTCAAAAGCAGCCAGCATCCATCCTGGGGGGAAGGGGACCCCATGGACCACTTGATCCCCGCACCTCCCCCCCAGCCTCGAGGAAGTGCTGAGGGGTTTATGTCATCTGTACATGCTGGCCAGAGAGGCGGTTCTGCACTCTGCGCACAAACCCACTTCTTTCCTCCCCTGAGTGTTTGCAACTAGAAGGGAGGGATTCTATGGGCTTTATTTGAATCTTGCCCTGTCTTACTTGGGATCTTAGGATAAAAACTAAACCAAACCAAACGCCATGCTGGGCACAGAGACAAGGATAGGGAGGTTGCTGGATGCAGTGGAAAGAACAAGAGCTTTGGTGATCGATGTAGGTCTGGCTCTCCAACTTCAGTTTCCTTCTCCACAAAATGGAGTGAGCCATTTATATCATGCAGTGTTGTCCTAAGGATTGGAGGTCTAGCATGGCACATAGTAGGTGCCTGTACCAATTTCTCTGTTCACCACACCCTCTTCCTGTTCTCTACCAGGCTGGAGAGAGAACAGTATTGTCCCCATTCTCTGGGTGAGGAAACCAGCACTCCAGAGGGACTTCGAGGTAGCTCAGATAGGAAAATCATTTCACTCCTAACTCCGGAGCATGGTTATCACAGCTATTTAGCATCTGTTGTAAGCAGGGGACTGTGCTAGATATTGAGGGAATGTATGGAAGGACTTCAACCTGAGGTTACCCTCCCCTGGATGCAGACTCTGTCAGGATAGGGATTTGTCTGTCTGTCTTCTGCAGGGCATTTCCCCCCAAGTCCAAGAGGACCCTAACAACAGCAAGTGAAGCCCCGGACTTGAGGTTTGAGGAGATAGCTCGGATGGTAAAGAATCTGCCTGCAATGCAGGAGACCTGGGTTCGACCCTCGGGTTGGGAAGATCCCCTGGAGAAGGAAATGGCAACTCACTCCAGTATTCTTGCCTGAAGACTCGCATGGACAGAGGAGCCTGGAGGGCTATAGTAGATGGAGTCACAGAGTTGGACATGACTGAGTGACTAACATTTTCACTTTCATACTTTCTCACCACTTTTGAAGCCACGTGACTCCAGACCGATCTCTTGACCTTTCCAGCCCTCATTTTCCTCATCTATGAAATGGCCACAGGTGGAGATCTCAGCTAGAAAGGGCCTGGCCAATTCCAGGGGCCTGCTCAGACAGAGGTGTCCTTACCATCCCAAGGCAAGGAAGCAGGGTCAGTCCAAGACGTCAGAGGGTCCATGCTCGTGGAAGCAAATTGCTGCTCCCCACCACCAGCTGTCACTCACTATTCAGGTCCTCAACAACGGTCCAAAGATCATCCCAAGTATCAATAGGAAGGACATGCCACTTCCCCTCCCCAACAAGGACAGCAAACAGGTGCAGGGACCTGGCAAGTTGAAGGAGACTGTGAGCCAGCCCCAGGTCCCTCACCTCCCACACTTACCCCATTATCAGCACCCAGGCCTCCTCAGAGTTCACACCTGGGTTTGGAGAAAGCTTCTCAGAGGGCTCCCAAAGCAATATCTTTTAAAAATTATTTATTTATTTTATGATTTTTGGCTGCATCGTGTCCTAATTGCTGCACATGAGCTTTCTCTAATTGTGGCGATCGGGGGCCACTCTTCATTGCAGTCTGTGGGCATCCCAATGCAGTGCCTTCTCTTGTTGCGGGGCATGGGCTCTAGGCACAAAGGCTTCAGGAATTGGGGCACATTGGTTTTGTTGCTCCTTGGCATGTAGGATCTTCCTGGACTAGGGATTGAACCCATGTCTCCTGCATTGGCAGGTGGATTCTTAACCACTGGGAACACCAGGGAAGTCTCTGAAGCAGTATTTATAGGACCAGGGACTAGGGGTCATTCCAGAGGCCACTGCTTGAAGAGGGTATCCATCTAGAACTCAAAGCATCTGAGCAGGTGCCCATGCTCTCCAGAGACTGGAGCTCAGGGATTGGTCAGTTATACTTCGGAGACGGCCAAGGGTTAGAGGGCCTCCCACCCCCTAGAAAGAGACTCATTGATTAGTTTCGTATCGTGCGCTCCACTGAAGACCTGACTGAATGGAGAATTCCACTGCTATCTAGCAAGTGGGGAATTCACTGATGGAGTTCAACCCTCATTTCACAGATGAAGAGACTGAGGTTCAGAGAGACTGTGGTCACTTAATTGCCCCAGAGATCACAGAGTGACCAGGTTAGGGCCCCGGTCCAATGGGCTGTCCTCTCCTCCAGTCTTCCCACAGCCACCTCCCAGGGGCTCAGCAAAGCTGGGATCACGAAGATTCTGTCATAATCTACTGGGCAGCTTGTTAAAATTAGAAATCTGATAATCAGGTTCTTTACAAGCTCCCTGGGTGATTTAAAAAAAAATTTTTTTTTTAAAATATACTTTCTTTATTGGGCTCCACTGAGTCTTAGTTGTGGCATGCAGCATGTGGGATCTAGTTTCCTAATCAGAGCTCAAACCCCGGCCCGCTGCATTGGGAACGAGAAGTCTTAGCTGCGGGACCACCAGTGAAGTCCCTCCCTGGGTGGACAGATTACTCTCCTTCTCCATAGCTCAGTTTTCTCATCAGCTAGAGGGAATAACCATAATACCTGGTACTCAGCGTTGTTGTGGTATTGAATGAGTTAACACACAGCTAATATCACACAGTATCTCATTTTCTGTGCTCTGCTCCTCTCTTACTCTGCTCCAACCACAGCAGCCTCTTAGCTGCTCTTTGAATTCATCAAGCATTTCCTGCCCCAGGGCCTTTGTACTTACTCTTCTCTCTGCCTAACATTTTTGTCCTGCAGAGAGTCCCATGCTCCCAACCTCAGCAGCTTCAAGGCTGAGCTTAAATGTCACCAAATCAGACACCTTCGCTGATCACCCCTTCTCCTGATTGACTTTTCATACCTAATCTACTTTCTATATACTCACTTCTTGTATTATTCATTTCTAAAATTAATTTATTTTTGGCTGCACTAGGTCTTGGTTGCTGCACATGGGCTTTCTCTAGTTTCGCAAGTGGGGGCTGCTCTCTAGTTGCGGTGCTTGGGCTTCATTTTGGGGTGGCTCCTCTCGTTGTGGAGCATGGGCTCTAGGGCATGTGGGCTTCAGTAGCTGTGGCGTATGGGCTTTAAAGCCCAGGCTCAGTGAGCTGTTGTGGCACACCAGCTTAGTTGCCCCACCACATGTGGGATCTTCCCAGACCGGGGATCGAACCAGAGTCCCCTGCGTTGGCAGATGGATTCTTAACCACTGGACCACTAGGGAAGTCCTTGAATTATTGTGTTTTTTTTTTTTTAATATTTATTTTCATTTATTTATTTGGTTGTTCTGGGTCTTAGTTGTAGCATGTGAACTCTTAGCTGTCGTACTTGTGATCTCGTTCCCTGACCAAGGATGAAACCCAGGCCCCTGCTTTGCGAGTGCTGAGTTTTAGCCACTGGACCACCAGGGACGCCCCTCTTGGCTTATTCTGTTTCTCCCACTAGAAAGATCCTGAGGGCAGAAACTATGTTTGCCTTGCTTAACGCCGCACCCTCAGCGCCTGGAACAGAGCCTGACACTCAATAAATACTATTGATTCAATGAATGAAAATAAGGTACTTCAAACGGTGCCAGGTATATGAAAGTTAAAAAAGTGAAAGTGTTAGTCGCTCAGTCATGTCTGACTCTTTGTGACCCCGTGGACTGTAGCCTGCCTGGCTCCTCTGTCCATGGGATTCTCCAGGCAAGAAGAGTGGACTGGGTTGCCATTTCCTAGTCCAGGGGATCTCCCCAACCTGGGGATCAAACCCGCATCGCTTGTGTCTCCTGCATTGCAGGTGGACTCTTTACCACTGAGCCCACGTTGGAAGCCCATGTCCTGTGCTGGGTTTCGTTGCGCAGTTGTGTCTGACTCTTTGTGGCCCCGTGGGAAGCCCATAGTATGTGACTGATGTATGGACTCAGTATTGTCACTCAGATCTCTAACTACATTGGATGTGGTATGGACCAAATATGGGGCATACCTCAACTTCCAAGGGTGGGGAAAGAAGGAAAAGAGGTGTTTTACAAGCTGAAGTGGCCCAGGAGCTGTGGGACCTCGGGTGGGCGTGTCCACAGGTTGAGTCCATGACTCCTGTCTGATCTAATGGAAGCACTACACCTGTTCTCGGTCTTGTCGTTGCTGGGCAGGGTATCCAGGCACTGCATCACTGCTCATATTTTGGCTTTCTGCTCAGGAGCAGACGGGTACCAAGGACAGATGCCGGAACGAGGTCACGACTTAGGGATCTCATGTCATCCTGACACGGGAGAAGAGTGGTCACCTCCCTGGGCGATGTGGACACAAGGACGGTTGCCGCACCAACAGGAGGACGTGCCGGGAGCTCCCGACAGGTGGGGCAGAGGCCCCCTCCCGTTCATCACCTCCTCACACCCAGCTTCTGTTGACTCAGGGAGCGGGGAGATGGCAGCTGATAAGATGCAGGACCTGCTGGGCTAAGCAGACAGAGCAGTGACCCCACTGCCACTGTCCACCTGGGAGTCTGCCCACCTGGGGCCTGGCCTAAAGTGGTGGGGGGTGGCTTCAGAGACATTTTCCTCCCCAGGTTCAGGGGCTTCTGGAAGTATCTTTTGGGAAATGTTCAAAGTGGGTGAGTCTTGTACTCCCCCCCACCTCCCTTCACTACACATGTTCAGATTACACAGATGAGTAAGTGAATGAATGAATGAATGAATGAGTAATTTTCCATAATTCACCCCCAGGCCAGGGTCTCAGACTAAATCTGCCTCTTCCTCGTTGTGGGAAAAGGCAGTAGTTCAATAAGGAAGGCACTTCTGGGGACTGACTCTATGCAGGGACTGCCCCGGGTATGGGAGGTCACTGTCTAGTGGAGACCCAGGAGACAGGCTGCGTTGCAGTCTGACACAGCTCTTGCTGAGACTGAGCTTTGCTCAGGGCGGGGGCCTGGGGGAAGCACAGAAGAGGCACCTGGGGGAGGGCTTCTGGGAGCAGGTGACACAGGAGTGAGGTCCCAAAGGCTGAATCTGAACAAGAGGAGAAGGGTAATCTGGGCAGGGGGATCAGCCTGTGCCAAGGTGTGAAGGCGTGAAATAGCTGGGGTGGGCTGAGGGGGAATAGGCCATGCAGGGTAACTCAGCGAGGAAGGTGGGGCCCTGGCCTGGGACTTTGGGGAGCGGGGACTTCAATGGGCTTTAAGCAGGGCATTAAGTGTGATCAGAGTCGCAAGTTCCAGCTACGTGGCTGCATAGGCAAAGGGACCCGGAGGCTGAGACCCACGGCCTGGACGATAGTCCAGGGACTCCAGGCCTGGTCCGAGTGAAGGCAGCACTTGTCAGAACTCCAACTCAACCTTCACCTACTTGTTGACGGTACCTCCTCCTCTGCCATCAATTTGGAACTGAGGAGACTGATACCCCAGAGTGGCTGAGTTCACAGTTCAGGGAGCAACCACAAGCTCTCTCCCCGATTCAGAATGAAACTCTGTTGGGGCCAGATCTTGCTCAAAAAATTTCCTGTTGGTCAGTTGCCCTGAGTCTGGTTTTGCAGAGAGCAGAGTTCATTGACCTTTAAGGGCAAAGCTATCTCCTTGTCCTCCCTCTGCAGAGATAATAAAGTTCATTGGACTATTTTCCGTGTGGAAGAATAGGGCTGCTAAGAAAACACTGTGCGGTAAAGGCTGTTTTCAAAGGCCAGACGGAAAGGGCAAACCTCTGCCACCGGGAGGAAGTGAAGGGTGCGACTCCCTGGCTGCGGGGAACCGTGCCGCCAGCGCCGCGCTTTGCCTGAGCCTGCTGCGTGCCTGTGCTGACTCCCCTCTGCCACGCCAGACTGTGATTCACGCAGGTGGCCAGATGGCACAGCTGCCAGGCCTCCGAGGTGTGGGTTACCGGGCTAGTTGGTGAGCTCTGGGGAGAAGAGTTTCTTCTAGACCCAGAGAAGGTCCAAGCTGGACTTGAATGATTGTCACTGCCCTCACGGTAAACTGGGACACCGAGGTCCCCACTAACACAAAAGCGAGCTTGTTTCAGGTCACATGGCCAGCTCTGGCCAGGCTTGCTAGGGAAACTGAGGCATGGAGATGGAAATGGCTTGCCCTGGTCGTACAGCCCCGCTGATGGATTGAAGCGGGGAAACTGAGGATCAGAGAGGGGGCTGTGCCCGGGCTCCCACGACCTGCTGATGGAGAAGCCTAGGGCTGGACTCCGGACAGAGCTTGTCCTGTATCCAACCTGAGCTCCCATCCTCTCGCCCACCCCCCCTGCTCTGCAAACCTCAGCATCACGGCAGTCTATCTGTTTGCTGAGTGTCAGTCATCCCTGACGGTGTCTTCAAATCCCTGCTCAGCCCCTTCAGATCTTATCGGCTCAGCCCCCATGAGGGCTCCTCACCTGGACCATCCCCAAGCAGCGTCTGTGTGCACAGGTGCGTGGGGTAGGCGGGGGCTGGGCATTCCAGCAGCAGGGGCAGACAATGGCTGGGTTAAGAGGGGCATCTTCTTTTCACACCTCCTGATTCCTCTGGTTTGTAAATCATTATCCCAGGTTCCACAAAGCAGGTATTGAGTAAGCCTCTCACTGTCCTGTGAGTTCAAAGTGAGCAGAGGCTACTAGGGTCTGTGAGTGGCCGGGTGGCAGCTCCCAGCCCCCTCCTGGGCACCAGGATTGAGTTACCCATATAATCCCTGCTCTTCCATCCACCCTCTTTGTGCCCATTGTAATTTATAATCGAGGGGCATGATGCAACCTGCTAATTACATTGCTCGATTTTGAACACATCCCAGCTTCTCTGACTCAGGCGGCAGAAGGAGGCGGGAGCTGCCGGCTCTGCTTTGTGGCTTATCAGGGTTGGGTTATTCCGCTCACACCCGCTCACGCCTCCCCGGCCTTTGTTAACCACCGCTTGCATCACCTCCTGCTTTCCATTTCTGCGGAATTTTTTTAACGGCCCTTTTTTATGAGCCGCTCCATCTTGTTAGCTAATGAATGACTGTGGGGCAGCGATGGGATCGCTTTGTGTCTCTATTAAATGTTACATGATTGTAATTATGAGTTAATAAGGGACAGCTAATAAAAAAAAAAAACACAACATATAATCCATTTTGCGGCCTGGGGCAGACATGAGACTCACTGCCTGGTTCCCGGGCTGAATAATTCCAAGCCCTGGGGACCACAGGCTGGATAAGGACTCAGAGGCAAAGGATGGGCCCCGCTGTCAGGCTGTGGGGTTGCGACCAGTGAGAGGGCTGGGGCTCTATCTCCAAACCTCTTCCGAGTGCTCCCTGCTTGTCCGCAAGCTTGGGCTCCCTTAGCTCCTTGGTGTCTGGAGTACTGAGATTCCCTTTGATCAGGTCCGCCTGTGTCCACTGCGGACCCACAGTCCTTTCTCGGCATCCCAGCACAGTGAGTCTCTCAAGATGCTGCTGGCCCCACCCCTTCCCCTCTCCAGCTGCCTTTAGTGGTCACCAAGGCTTCCCTTTTCAACTCTGCTTTCAGTAAGCCATTCCCAGGGCTCTTCTGACTTCACTAAACCCGCTGAGAGTGGACTGAGCCCCCAGAAAACAAGTGAACCCAAGAACTGGGCAGGAGAAGAGTCTGGGAATTGGAAGGGGTGATGGGCAGAGGACCTGCAGCTGGCTACAACTTACCTGGTGGTATCCAGGGCTTTGGAACATGGAAATGGAGGGATACCAGTCTCCTCTCCTCTAATCACAAAAGCCAAAGGGCAGGGATTTATATTGAGGATACAAAAGTTAAAAAGATAATTTATTTCTCCTGCAGAAACATTTGATATGTTTCACTCTAAAGAGAAATTTTACATTGATAATAAGTGTTGGGACAAGAGCTTATGTTGTCTGGTCAAGTTACAACGTAAGCATTTTTCTTCCCTAATTTAAATGGCATACTACAGAAGAGTTTCTCCATGTGCAACTAAACTTTAGTATGATGGATGAGGTATGGATTATTTTATAGGTGTTCAATTTTTAGATTCTATCAAGCTAAATATCTAGGACCGCTGTGTTGTGACCCAAGAATGATCACGGAGCCTTTGCAGGTACTGGGTATTCAGGGGGATGCTTAATAAACACTCTGTTACCTGAAAAGGTGGGAAGAGGCATGGGTAATGTCCACATCCCATCAAGAAGACCTGGGCTTATGCCCTGAAGATGAAGTGGGAACACAACCCATCCACATGGCCACAGCACCTGGGTACCAAGCCTGGTGTGACTTCTGCATGACCAGGGAGACAGTATAGCCTGTCATTGGGAATGTCTGGTGGGCAGAGGAATAAGACCCCTAAGATCTAGTGTAGGTAAGTCACCGCCTCTTCTGGGGCCTCGGTCTCCCCACCATTCAAGTTTACGCTTCAGTATTCCGTCTGCATTCTGGTTAAGCTACTTGCCTTTCTGCCTAAAGCCAGTCCAGCCCCTCCCCACTCCACCTATGAGCTCCCTCGGCCGGGCCTCCCCTTCCATCCTGCACCTGCCCGGCACTCGGTAAATGCTGAACTAATGAGCGGCTGAAGCCACATGCTCTCAAGGCACCCACTCTATGCCAGACTCCCACCAGATGCTTCCTGTGTGTTACCATCCGTCTTCCCGCCAGGGCTGCTGGGAGGACTGCTTAACCTCCATTTCACAGCTGCGGGAACTGAGGGGGAGACAGCGTCCAGTCAGCGGTGTCCCTGAGGGCTGGTGGGGCTGGAGCTGAGCGGTCCATGCATGAGCTGAGAGCCAGAAGCTGGGTACCATCTGGGGGCCCTCCTTTATAGCTTCTCATGGCCTGGGTGGCAGCAGGCGGGCAAGAGACCATGGGGCGGGAGCCGGCAAGGACGACCACAGGCTGGGCTACACAGGGAACAGAGTCTGAGGACACCGCTCAAGTTCATCTTCAAACACGCTGCGGCCGCGCTGTGGGCGCCGGGAAACCACAGCCACCCACATCTCAGCAGTCGGGGCCAGCCCGGGGAAGGAGGCCGACCTGGCAGTGGCGGGGCAGCTGGGGCCATGCAGGAGCAGCAGGAAGGCTGGGGGTGGGCGGTGGGGCTGGGGGGTAGGTGGGAGCGGGCAGGAAAGGGCTGCTAACCCATCCACAGAAAGCCTCCGTAGTGGGGCCGGATATATCATCTTCAGGGAACTCGTTCAAAACTACTAAGAATTCTCAAGATGGCAAAAGCAGAGCTTAAACCAGGCTCAGGGTCCTCATAAGTCTGGCCCCTTCGGGTCACCCATTCAGCCATTCCTGGGCAGCAAGTTGTTTGCCCAGCTCCCAGCTCAGGGTTCTTCTTGGCTTGGCACTTGGGTAATAGGCATTGTGTAAAAGGTCTGGCCCCTCATTGCTGGGGCAGAGCCTAAGTAACCCACAGCGCAGGGCATGGCAGGGCGGGCGGAGGGGCGGGACATCAGAAAGACGCGTGCCACGAACATCTTTGGAGGCTGTGTGGATAAAGCCGAGCCAGCATACTGGAGGGACGGCCGGCAGGCAGGCGTTCGGGGTGTGGCCGGCCTGGTGACTCACTCAGCTTGGCCATGATGCTGCTTCCACTGTGAGCATGTTGGGGAGAGGTCCCAGGCCCTGTCAAAGCCATCCAGAGTCCCTGGATGGGTCACCAGCAGACCTTAAGCCTGCAGAAACGCTTAGGGCCCTATGGGTGCCTATAATCAGGCAGGCAGCTTGGCCTCCAGAAACACGTACACAATCACCATAGTGGATATTGGAGCCCTCTTTGAGTTAGCATTCCCCAGGCTGGCTCTTGACGCAGAAGATGTGGGTTTGATCCCTGGGTTGGGAAGATCCCCTAGAGGAGGAAATGGCAACTCATTCCAGTATTCTTGCTTGGAGAATTCCATGAACAGAGGAGCCTGGCAGGCTACAGTTCATGGGGTCACAAAAAGTTGGATGCGACTGAGCTTGTGCACATATGCGTGCACACACACACACACACAGGCTGGTTCTTGGCAGCAGTGATGACTGTGTCCCGTGGCTCGTGGCCCTCCTCTGCCCTGGGTATGGCGCCCCTGAGAGGCTGGGCTGAGCCCCCATTTGTGCCTTCCACCAGTCCCTGCCATAAGACCCTGTGTGTAGTGGGTACTCAGGAAATACTAGCTGAGTGAACACAGGAGACGTTGAATGATGATTCAGTTCGGCCTCATTTGTGTTAGGGCTGACAATGACACTTACGTTGGAAGCGAGGGAAAGGAAGGATGCTTTTGGTTAGCAAAGTGGTGGGACACTTCCCACCCACACATGTGTGTTGGTGTGCATGTCTGTATTTATGTGGGTCTGTGTGAGACTGCACGTGTAGTGCACATATGCTTATAGGGTGGACTCATTTACAGAGGGTGAAGGTACAGATATGTATGCATGCCATGATGTATGTGTGAGGGTGTTTATAAAAAACACTTACAGGATACGCGCATGGGTGGGTGGTGTCAGTCGCTCAGTTGTGTCCAACTCTTTGTGACCCCATGAACTGTAGTCTGCCAGGGTCCTCTGTCCCTGGAATTCTCCAGGTAAGAATACTGGAGTGGGTCACCTTTCCTTTCTCTAGGAGATCTTCCTGACCCAGGGATTGAATCCAGGTCTCCTGAGATGCAGGCAAATTCTTTACCATCTTAGCCAGGGAAGTCCCTTGTGTGGGTGCGGACCCATGCATATGTGCATGTTTTTGTGGGAGACACGCACGCCTCCTTTGCGTGCCCCTGCATGCACAGGGCATGGGAGTGTGCATAGATACCGAGCAATCCTCTGCTTCCTGGACTCTATCTCCCACTCGGTCACCCTGCCCCATCTAGCAGTCAGACCTGTGCGGGCAGGGCTCACGGCACGAGAGAGCTGGAGAGTGTGGTGGCTGGGAGTGTAGACTGCCCGGATGGGTCCGACTCTGCCCCTCACCCACTATGCATCCTCAAGCACGTTTTGTACACTCTCCTTGCTCACTTTTGTTCATGACAGCACTTTCTTTGAGCTATAAGCATAGAAAAACGGTGCCTAGTGAGGCTCCACAAAGGTTAATTGTTGATAGTATCTTGGCTGGGGGCTGCTGCGGGTACCAGGGCCGGTTCTGAGAACAGGGCTGCAGCCTTGTCCATCCATCTCCATGAACGTGATGGGCAAGTTCCAAACACCAGCCAGAGAGAAGTGGGGAGGGGAGGGGAGACCCGAGGGCTGCAGAAGTCTCTCCCCCGACAACTCCTTCAGACTTCTCGGAGAGCCCTGGGGAGTCTGCAGAGGGGTCCCCAGTTCCAGAACACACACGTGGCAGGGCACAGCAAGGTAGGAGCAGCTTTTTAAAAACAGTCCCCTGGAGACAGCAAAGCTGGGCCCCAGAGGCCACCCACCCACCCACCACAGGGACTGGTGGCCGCGCGGGGCGAGGTAAATCACCCGTGATTGCCCTCTGGAATGCGGTCGCTGTGAACAGTAACACGCATGTTACTGCTACGTAAACACAGTTAAGCTATTTACGATGGCCTCGGCCTGGCGGGCCCTGGAGGATCCTGCCTTGTAGGGGGTGGGCGGGCCGCCTCGGCTCTGCTCTGCTGGCCAAGACGGTGGGGAGAGGGATTTATCTTGTCAAGACCCAGATCCTTGGCACTTCCTGCTGCCAACCCAACCCCAAGGCCCAGCAGTGGGGGCCAGGAGAGGTACCCCCTCGCAGGCCAGAAAAATGTGTTCCAAAATTATGGAAAGTAGAACATCAAAATTGCCTCTTGCTTTAGTTTTAGCCCTTATCCTTTGCCCAGTTCGGGGAGGACATTTTTCTAAGTAAGCAGGAGTTTTGCCCCGAATCCCAGGAATACACTGGGGCAGATCTCCACGCAGGATCCTGGGGGAGACACTGAGGAAAAGACTCAAGCCAATCCCCAGGAAACCCCCAGTGTGTGGGAAGGGACCAGCCCTTGCCCGCTGGAGCCTCCAGCCCAACGGTGGAGACATAGCTCCTGTCCCCAGCCCCCCTCCCTCCTCCTGCCCAGGATGGGGGTGGAGGCACAGTCTCTGTGTCCCTCCGCACTCGGTGGCTGGACTGGGTCAGCTGGGGCTCAAGGCCTCGGGTAGACTCAGCGAACAGGCTGCCCTGGAGGGCCAAAGCCTTAATCGTGGGAGTAACCACTGAGACTTCCCCAAGAGACGTTTTGCTGAGCATCTCTGTCCTGGAGCATGTCCTAGGCTTGGCCGATTCTCTTTCTCCAGAAGTGCCCTCACTTCTATAATAAATAAATACCATCTATTTTTTTCCAAAATGAACTGGGGTTACCCAAGAGACTACTTAGGCTGGTAAAAGCTAGAGGGATTTCCTCCCAGGGTATGGAGGCCCTGCCCACTGCTGGACCTCTCCCCAGCGACTCCGGGCCTTCCCCTCCTCCCTTGCTCCACGGCTGCCTCTCCATCCATCCCGTGTTTTCTCCTGTGATTCTCGTGCCCAGAGTGTACCTGTTGCCCCTTGCTGCCCATCCGCATGCTGAGCACCCGCGGGACCAGCCTTCCTGGGCAGCTCTGACCATAAGAACTTCTCCCTCCTGTTGCCTACACAGGCCAATCCAGGCTGTCTGGATTCATCTGCTTGTCCCCCAGATCCTCTGCTGATAGTCGCCATCATTCACGGAAGGCCTTTGCCATGCCCCTGGCTGGGCTTATTGGCTCACACACATCCTCTCCAATTTTCCACCAGCCGGAAAATGGCAATTTCGGGCCTCATTATGGAGATGAGGGAGCAGAGGTGGAGGGAGGCTGGGTGATCTCCAGGGTCAGAGCTGGTGAGCAGACTGGGCTCTGACCCCTGGGTTCTGTTCAGGGGACCCCCTTTCCTGTGCTCCCCCACACCCCGGGGAACCCAGAGCAACATGCCTTGATTAGGTGGGGTCCGAAGAGTTCACTGGGTAGGGGTGGGGGGCTTTTTGTTTTAATGAAAAAAAAAAGAACACGGGAACTTTCACACATTTACCTCTGAAGAGAACAATTATTCTGATCATGCTGCTTGGTCAGTGCTTTTTGGTTTTGCTTTTGCTTTCCATTTTATTTCTTTCTATCAACAAGGGCACAATAAAAAAGATCAAAAAGCAGGTCGTCCCTGAGCTGTCTCAGTGTCACTAGTCCCTTTCTTCCTGTGGCTTCGGTTGTGGTGAAGAAAGCCATGGCTTTCTGTAGTTTTATTTACAGCCCTTTTAACGTCAGTTAAACCCATCATATCAGAAACAAACTTTTTCCCCCAAACTTAATCCATCACATGATTCTTTCAACTTGATTTCAAATAACATTTTAAAAATAAATTCTTTACTTTAGAATAGCTTTAGATTTCCAGAAAAATTGCAAAGATAATACAGAGTTCCCATACACTCCATACCCAGGTTCCTCTGTAATATGTGTGCGCTAGGTCACTCCAGTTGTGTCCGACTCTTTGTGACCCCATGGACTGTACTCCACCAGGCTCCTCTGTCCATGGGATTCTCCAGGCAAGAATACTGGGGTGGGTTGCTACTTCCTCCTCCAGGTGATCTTCCCGTCCCAGGGACTGAACCCATGTCTCTTGTGTACTTGCATTGGCAGGCGGATCCTTCACCACTAGCACCAATAGAATAAATAGCTCTATAATAAATACCTTAATTAGTTTGGTATGTTTGTTAAAATTAATGAACAAACATTGACATATTATTATTATTAACTGAAATTCATGCTTCCTAATTTCCTAATGAAATTCAGATTTCCTTAGTTTTTACTAATGTCCTTTTCCAGTTCCAGGATCCTACCAAGGACACCTCATTACATTAGCCTGCATGCCCCTTAGGCTCCTCTTGGCTGCAACAGCTCCCTCGTTTCCTTGTTCTCACTGACCTTGACAGTTTTGAGGCCTGCTGGTCTGGTATTCTGTAGAATGTCCATCTCTTAATTGGGATGTGTCTGATGTTTTTCTCATGATTAGGCTCAAGTTAGGAGTGTATGATGGAAGAACACAGATAAAGTGTCATTTTTATCGCATCCTATCAAGGGTACGTACTCTTTACAAGGCTTATCGCTGTTGATGTTGACCTTGATCACATGGAATAAGTGGCGCTTGTTAGCTTTTTCCACCATAAAGTTACTCCTTCCCTTCACCCCACCTTTCCCATACTGCCCTCTTTGAAAGGAAGTCACTGTCCAAAACTTATACTTAAGGGGGAGGGAGCTACGGTCTACCTCCTCGAGAGTGAAGCATCTATATCGTTATTTGGAATTCTTCTGCATGGGAAATTTTGTCTCTTCTCCCCCATTGATCATGTAATCATTTATTTACATAAGTTATGGGCTCATGGAAATTTATTTTATACCTGGGTTATAGTCCAAAATGACTTTATTCCATTTCTCAAGTTGTTCTATCTTTGGCCACTGAGATTCTTTCAGTTGGTTCTTATGTGTGTGTGTGTGTGTATTTTGTAAATTCTTACTTCCTGGCTAATTATAAGATACTCTGGGTTCACCTTGTATATTTCCTGCCCCAGTTCTAGACTCAGCCTTTTTTTCAGGGAGCTGTGGTTTCTTTGAATGAAGAATGAGATTGGAAACCAAGATCTGAGCACTAGGCGTGCTTGTCACTCCTCAGGTGTAGTTTCTTACAGACACTCCCAGCTGACAGATAAAGGAAATGTACGTCTTTACTAACTCATGTGTCTACACATTTATGTAAGTATTTCTTTTGTAACTATCTGTATCCCTATTAAGCTAGAGGTGAGTTTGTATTTACGTCCCCAACTCTAGTCTGTTACCACATGGATCATTCCAGCTTCCTCCTATTATTGTAACCTTTCACTCCAGTGGTGACAACCTGGCTCTCATCTGCTATCCATTTACTTAACTGTTCAGTTCCAGTGTAAGTGTGTAACAATTGAGATTGTTAACCCACATTTCCATGGGACACAGCTTTATCAACTAGAGTGCAATGCTATGTGCAGTTCCTTGTGTCTTTAGTCTTACAGATTCCAGTCATTCTCGGAGTTACTTTGTCAGGACTTTTCCTCCCATTCCATTCAAGCAGGTGGTGTTATACTTTTGTAATACGGTTAGATTCTTTTGTTACATTCTGTGTTCTATTCTGCAATCTCCCAGACTCCTAAAGGAGTTTTTATAATTTGCATACATTAAGGCTCACTCCTCGGGCTTAAAGTTCTATGGGTTTTGACAATTGCAGTTAAGTATCCACTATTTCACACAGAATGGATGGATCACAGAATAGTCCCACCACCCTACAAAATTCTCTGGGTTTACCTATTTAAGCCGCCTCCCATCGCAAACCCATGACAACCACTGATCTGTGTACCAATCTCTACACTTTTGCCTTTTCCACAATGTCATAGAAATGAAATTGCACAGTATGGAGCTTCTCCAGACCAGCTTCTTTCATTTGGCAGTATGCACTTGAGATTCATCCACATCTTTGTGTGGCTTGATTTCTCTTTTCTTTTTATTGCTAAGTAGTATTGAGTTCTGTGGATGTACCAGTCTGTTTATCTATTCACCTATTAAAGGACATCTTGGTTCTTTGGCAAAATTATATTTTTGGCAATTCTAAATAAATTGCTGCTATAAATATTCCCGTACTGGTTTTTGTGTGGACTTAAGTTTTAAAATCAGTTTCACAAACTCTGTGTATGTGTATGTGAATTCCCTATTTTGTTTCTTTCTTTTTTAATTGGAGGATAAATGCTTTACAGTGTTATGTTGGCATCTGCCACAAACAAGGTAATCATCTATAAACAAACAAACAAACAAACAAACAAAAAATCAGTTGAGTAAATAACTAGGAGTACAATTACTGGACCATATGGTAAGACTATGTTTAGTTTTATAAGAAATGGCCAAAGTGGCTGTATCATTTTGCATTCGCATCAGTGATGAGTGAGAGTTCTTGTTGCCCCACATTCTCACCAGCAATTGATATTCTCAATGAAAAAAAAAAAATGTAGCCACTCAAAAAAGTATATAGTGGTTTCTCATTGCTTTCATTTTCATTTTCCTCTTGACCAATGACTCTGAGCATCTTTTCATAGGCTTATTTGCCATCTATACATCTTCTCTGATGAGCTGTCTGTTCAGATGTCTTATCCATTTAAAAACTATTTATTTGGTTGCACCAAATAGTTGTGGCACGCGGGATCTTTTAGTTATGGCTGTCAAACTCTTACTTGCAGTATGCAGGATCTAGTTCCCTGACCAGGAACTGAACCCAGGTCTCCCGCATTGGGAGGGCAGCGTCTTAGCCACTGGACCACCAGAGAAGTCCCTCTGCTCATTTTTAAATCGGGTTGTCAGATAGATTTTGATTGTTTTAAAAAAGTCAATTCCACCTCTGATAGAGGAGGATCAAACGCCACTGAGAACGTTCAGCATTTAGATAAGATACTAAGAAATATTTGTGGAATAACATTCCATGGAGACTTGGAATCCCAGAGCTAAAAGGCACCTTGGAGTCCTTCTACGTGAGAAGAAAATGGGTTTTGAGTGAAGAGGTGATGAAATGACAGAGACGTTTTCTCTGCCCCACATACCCACATGCCCTGCCCCACCTTTTACTTCCCATTGCCTCACCATTAGGTGGGACCACAGAACTAGGTCTCACTGATAGGGTAAGAACCCAGATGCTATCTGTCACTTTGGAGCCAGAGCATTTGAGAGCCAGTATGTAACCCTCCTGCTCTTTTCTGCTCCTGCAGGTACAACCATGGAAGCTGCTTGTTGAAATTTGATAGATCTAATATCAGGGTCCCTAACTGACTTTGTGGAGAAGAACCCCTGCCCATCTGCCTTGGTTAAATTGTGTGAGCAAGAAACAAATCTTTCTGGTATAAATCAACTGAGACACTGCATGAGCAAAAAAAAAATAAAATAAAAAATAAATCAACTGAGATGTCAGGGCTCAGTTGTAACTGCAGCACCACACAGCCTGTCCTGACATGCACGGCCAATCATTGGCTGGTGCCTTGGCACCTCATCAGAGTTCCCAAACCTGGCGCTTTGCTGGCCCAGAAGAACGATCCTTAAGGAAAGAGATCTTTACATGAATCAACTAAGAATCTTCTGAGACCTACCACATACCTGGCCCTGTATAGGCACTGTGTCTTTATGACCCCAGGTTTGTAGGGGAGAAGGTCCAACTCTCTGTTGAATTGTCTGCTCTTGTTACTCACTAGTCCTTATCTCCCCAGATGACATACGCTGGTTGGCATATAATTGAAGCTAACTTTCCCACAACAGAACAATCCTTATGGGATATTAAAGGCAGATTTCCTCACCCAAGCCAAGGCCTCCAAAGTAAAAGTGAAAGTCGCTCAGTCATGTCCAGCTCTTTGCAACCCCATGGACTATACAGGCCATGGAATTCTCCAGACCAGAATACCAGAGTGGGTAGCCTTTCCTTTCTCCAGGAGATCTTCCCAACCCAGGGATCGAACCCTGGTCTCCCAAGTTGCAGACGGATTCTTTACCAGCTGAGCTACCAGGTTAACCCACAGTCTCCAATGTCCGTATAAACCCCATGTCCCTCCAGAGTTTTACCTGGCACGTAGCATGTCTTAGATGCTCTCTTCTATCTTGTGTGTGTGTGTGTGTGCGTGTGTGCACTCAGTCGTGTCCAACTCTTTGTGACCCCATGGACTGTAGCCCACTAGACTCCTCTGTCCTTGGGATTCTCCAGGCAAGAATACTGAATCGGGTTGCCATTTCCTTTTCCAGGAGAACTTCCTGACCCAGGGATCAAACCTGTGTCTCTTGAATCTCCTACATTGGCAGGGGGGTTCTTTACCACTGTGTCACCTGAAAAGCCTTCTCTTCTGTCTTGCTTTCTGCTAACTCCACCCTTCCCAGAGGAGGAAGACACTGCTCTCCCCATTGTCCAAAAGACAAGCACCTGCCAGCATTTACCAGGCCTTTTTCTCCAACTTGGTTCGGCCTAAAACAATTTGCCCGGAGATGACCTCTGATAGCAGGTCATAGGCTTTGGTGAAACTTGTCCACAGCCTCCCAGCCTCCTAATCACATTATCTAGAGGCCTGATGCAATCCTCAGGGCAGGGAGTGAGGGTTTTTTTTCGTGTGAAGTGAAGTGATGCTCACAGGGCTCAAAATCAAGACCTTGACCTCATTAGCACAATGTTCTGGTCAACAGGCTTGAGGAAATGTGATGATGTTAATTATGTGCTGATTTATTTAATCCCTGTTCTTGTGAAATGCATGTATTTGCCTTCCCCTCCTTTCCCCAGGGACTATAAACTCCTGGGGGCTAGGCAGGGGGTGAGCAGGCGGGGAAGGGGGGTGGGGGGAGGACGAGACCAGGGTCATCCAGACCTGGATTCACTTCCTGGCTACGGTGACCTTGGGTAGCCTTCCTGAGCCTGGGATTGAGTAAGGATTATGGGTTTGGCACTGTGCCTGGCACGTAGGAAGCTTGGTAAAATAGAGCTATTATTACCAGACTGTTAATTATTATTTTATTCTATCCACTGAAGGATGATTTTCCATTGTTCCATCTTGATTTTTTAAAATTTATTTATTTGTGGCTTCACTGTGTCTTCATTGCTGTGCATGGACTTTTCTCTAGTTGCGGCAAGCAGAGGCTACCACTCTCTAGCTTCAATGCCTGGGTTTCTCATCACCGTGGCTTCTCTCGTTGCAGGGTACAGGCTAATAGGGTGCACGGGCTCAGTAGATGCAGCTTGTGGGCTCAGTAGCTGTGGCACATGGTCTTAGTTGCCCCACAACATGTGGAATCTTCCCAGACCAGAAATCAAACCCAGGTTCCCTGCATTGGCAGGTGGGTTCTTAACCACTGGACCACCAGGGACGTCTCCATCTTGATTCTTAAGAGATGCTAGGGTGTAGGCCAGTGTTGCTCAATATAACTTTCTGGGATGACGAAAATGTTCAGTATCTGCTCTATCCAATATGGTAGCCACGAGCCACATGCAACTGCTGAGCACGTGAAAGGTGGCTGGTATAACTGAGGAAATGAATTTTTAAACTGCATCTCATTTTAATTATTTCACAGTGAAATAGTCCCATAAGTTTAGCGGACTGTATTGGGTAGGACAGGTATAGAGGGTCAGAGTGAGGGCTCTGGGGTAGACCACCAGGGTTCCCATCCTGCTTCCTAGCCGCAAGCCCTTGGGCCAGTTAGGCAGCCACTCTGGACCTCAGCGTCCTCATCTGGAAATGGGGATATTATAGTACTGACTTCCCAGGGTGGTTTTGAGGATTAAATGAGTCAATCTACATAAAGTGCCCCATTTTGGAAAGTCTGTTATTATTGCTCTCTGTATAGCACTGGTGTCTAGCCTGTAATCCGTGGGCACGACTACGTCTCCCGCCTTGAGGACCTCTGTCTGCTCCGGCTCTAAACTCTTCATGGCCCCAACCTGAGGCAGAGAAAACTGGTGTCATGTCCATGGGCCAGCGAGTGAAGAAGACTCAGGGTGTCCCGAGGAGGATAAGGATGATGGATAAGGATGCCTTGGATGACAGGCCCGGCCACCCCTCCCCTCCATGGCATGGACCTGTCACCCTTCTCGAGAAGAGGTGGGCTGCAGGTGACAGCTGGGGCATTTGGGGCATGGCAGCCTGAAAGAGGAGGTTCAGATTGGCTCAGGGGTAAGAAGCTTTTTTCATTCCCACCTCCCGGGTCACAGGGAACCATAGGAGCCAAACTGTGTCCACTCCATCCTGTCTCCAAGCGTGGAGATGGATGATCTGATCCACCTGCCAGAACAGCCATGAAGCCAGGGGAGGCCAGAAGTCAGGAGGATTCTCCCGGAAAGCTGTGAACAGGCTTCTAAGAAATGCAAGACCTGGGTCCCATGCCAGGGCCCTGGAGCTGAAGCTTTGGAATTCCCCCTCCCTCCACACCCTGATGAGGGATGGAATTCCTCCATTTCAGGCTCGAGCCTGGGTCCTTTCATCTCAGCCCCATCCTCCACAGGGGTGCGAGGGCCACGTGGGGGTTTCTGGATTCCGGGACATCTTGGTGTCCCCAGAGCACAGCCCCAAATTCCCCCAACGAACTAATCAGCCTCAGAGGCCAAAGGCCCTCCAAAGTCTCACAGCCCCCGCCTTCATCCTGACTATTTCCTCACCTGTCCTGGATGCAGCAGGAACTGGAAGGGTCCCCAGGCAAGGCCCAAGTCCCCTGTGAAGAGGCCCAGGAGAACTCCTCCTTCTCCCATCCAGAGTTCACTCCTCCCCCCTGAGTCTGGGACTCCTGCTTCTATGACCAGGAGGAACCCACCCTCTGGAGCAACAGAGGAATGCCCCAGTCTCGTGGAACAGGGCATGGGACAGGGATCATCTTTGCTGCACTTTCCCTGACTTCAGAGTAAGAGACAGTTGGAGACACCGAGGTTAGACTCCAGGAAGGACTTCCTTGTGATGAGAAATATGAGACGGTTGTAGGAGCCAGTTGTATTCAATCT
The DNA here is from genome assembly GCF_963930625.1 of Muntiacus reevesi. Classification (NCBI taxonomy): domain Eukaryota; kingdom Metazoa; phylum Chordata; class Mammalia; order Artiodactyla; family Cervidae; genus Muntiacus; species Muntiacus reevesi. The sequence goes on along the minus strand of NC_089268.1, from coordinate 19,152,951 downwards.
TCTGATCAGGTTAATGGGGGAGGGCTCCGGTAGAGTGGGATGAAGAGAAAACTGGGATTTAAAATACACAGGATAGGGGCTTCCCTGGTGGCTCAGCAGCTGAGCCCTTGTGCCATGACTGTTGAGCCTGTGCTCTAGAGCCCGGAAGCTGCGACAGCTGAGGCCATGCGCTGCAACTATGGAAGCCCATGCACCCTAGAGCCCGTACACCTCAGTAAGAGAAGCCAGTGCAGCGAGAAACCCGTGCAGCGAGAAGCCCATGCACCGCCACGAAGAGTGGCCCCGGCTGGCCACTAGAGGGAAGCTCACGTGATGGCAAAGACCAAGCACAGCCCAAAATAAATAAATAAATATGATTAATAAAAAGTAAAAAATAAAACACACAGGATATATAGCCTATACGATCGCTCAGTTACCTAGATTGAGAGTCAGACAGACTTGGGTTTAAATCCCAGCCACGCCACTGACTGGCAGGGTGACCTTGGGTTAGCTGTTTAACGATATCCATTCAGTTTCCTCATCTGTACAATGGGGATAAAGAGACTCCCCCGCCCCCATCCCCCCAGGTTGTACTGAAGAGTGAGGAAGGCCTGTAGGTGAACGGTTCCACCCCAGTGCCTGGCACATACCCAGGAGCAGAGACGTGGCCTGGTCTGAGTGGACTGGGAGTTTAGGGAACAGTGAGAGGGGAAGACATGCAGGAAGGTAGCCGGGGGTGGGGAGCTCAGTACCCCAAGAGAAAGACCTGTTATCCTAGCTGGAGGTGGCCTCGGGGCGCAGCTGCTGATCAACGAACTGGTTCCCCTCCCTGTGCCCTGGCTGAGTCTCCTGTTCCCCAGCCCCACTCCGACACCCCACTTTAACGGACCCCGCCCTGGTGAACGCTGCTCTTTCTGCAGGCTCTTCATTCCATCGTGTTGTGGAGGGACCCTCATTTGCTTACCCAAGGAAGCCCTCCATGGGGCCTCAGAGAACCCAGATGGCCCTACTCCTTCTCCTGAAAGACCCTGAGAAGACCCTGGGTTGGGGGCCAGCCTGCCCACCTGCTTCAGATCAGTGATGGCGAGCACTCGGGCGAGGAGGCCTTTGGTGATTGGGCAGGGGCGGGCAGCTGGTGAGCAGGTGTGCTGGGGACCCACTTCCCCCAGAGTGTGCTCCGTCCCTCAGCCACGTCCAGCTCTTTGTGACCCCCATGGACTGTAGCTCACCAGGCTCCGCAGTCCATGGGATTCTCCAGGCAAGGATACCGGAGTGGGTGACCATTTCCTTCTCCAGGGGATCTTCCCGACCCAGGGATCAAACCTGGGTCTTCTGCACTACAGGCAGATTCTTGACTGTCTAAGCTGCCAGGGAAGCCTGCTTCCTATCAGACTCGTGTAAATTGAAAGCCCTCTGGACCTCACAGAGGGGCAGGAGGGGGGCTGGTTTTGCCCAGCTGGCACTGTGGCCCCAGGCTGAATGGCCTCTGAGTGCCTCCCTCCCCCAGGCCCTGGCAGGGGCGAGAAAGGCTCGGTGGCCACTGGGCCGTAAACAGTCCTAAAGCCAGCGCAGGCCAGACGCCGACTGCCAAGGAGGAAAACGGAGAGATAGTGAGGGCTTGAGAAACCCAGAGCTGTATGCCAAAGCAGGAGTCTTCAGTTCAGTTTTGGGGTTCTTGGATGCCAAGGAGCCAAGCTCTTGTCATAAGTGAAGACCCAGCCCCCACCCCTTTAGACTGGGGGTTGCCCGAGAGCAGGGCTGTGTTCCCCCATCAGAGTGGCCTGGGCGGCAGGACCAATCAGCTTTGACTTTCTCCTACCATCTGGATAACACCATGGGGTCTCAGAAGAGAGAAACCTCTCACGTGTGATGTCCAGGGTCTGAGAGTAAGTCGTTACCATTGAGAGTAATGCAAGGAGGTCAGGGAGGTGGGGCAGGGCATTTTTAACTTTTCTAAAAAGCTGTGGACTCCCAGAAGGTTCTCTTGGTCTCCCCCTTACAGCTCTTTGGTCCCCTCATGTGTGCTATTCCTTCTCAGGAGAGGAGACTTGGGGGATGGAGTGGTCCCAGGGCAGGGCCTGGGCTGTGGCTGAGCAGCAGTGAGCTACCCGGCTCCTGGCCGGTCCCTTCTCTCTCTCACCTGCCCCTCACCCCCAAGCTGCTCCTGCAGCCCTTGCTCGCCCTGAGCAGTCTCAGCTGCACACCCCGCCCCCCCTTCCTCTGCCCACAGAGGAGGTCGCCCGCTGCCCACTGCCAGGTACAGAGGATAAAAATAACCAGTGGAAAAACACGTGGCTCCAGGTCAAACATTAACCTGCGGGACCTGGCGTACCGGCCGCGGTGTCCCTTCCCAGGTTCCCTGCCCACCAACATGCAGCTGCTGACAGCGCCCTCTCCCCGCGGCCACCCCCTCTTTCTTGGATGGACACTCACCCACAAGCTCCGGCAGGAAGCACCCACCCACCTGAGGGCCCGAGGGCATAGGTGTGGCCAGCCCACCCAGACTGGTGACTTCGGGGAGGCTCCTCCCTCCGCTCAGTCTGGAGTCTTCCCTGAAGCCTCTGGGGGTGCAGGTCAGCCCAGCTCCTAGGTGAAAACACCCCCTCCGACCCTCTGGGGTTTCCTCAGGTGTTTTGTTCGCCGGCCGCCACGCCAAGCTCACTTAGATTCCCGAAGGAAGGGGAGGGGACGCAGAGTCCAGCTCAGAGGCCACCTGGAGGAGGTGTTGGGAGAGGCAGGCAGGTGAGGCCTTCCACCCTTTCCCTAAGGCACCCTGTGTGTGTCCGGCTCTGGAGTTGTCAGGGGCTGCTTGACCAGAGGGATGGGTGAGCCCCACCCCCACCCTGCGGACCCAGATGACCCTGCCTGCACACCTCAGGCCGACCCCAGCCTCTCACTAGGCAGGTCCTACTCACTGGCATTCCCACAGCTGCCGGAGGCTCAGCGGGGCAACAGCCTGCCCCCCAGGCCTCGCCCCTCACACAGCTGGGGTCCGATGCCCAGTGGCTCTAGCAAATGCCTCACAGCAGCCTTGAGCCTGAGCCAGACGGCCCATTTTCTGTCAGGGAAACTTGACTGCACAAGGACAGGAGAGTAAAGTCCATCCGGGCGCAGCAGGAGGCCAGCTGGAGTCCAGGGAGCCCCCACCTTGGAGCTCAAGAGGGGTGTAGGGGGGCTTGGAACCAGAGAAGCTCCATGCCCCCACCTGCCCCAGCCACTGCGATGTCCAGGAGAGTGGCGAGTGTGTAACGATTAACTTCGAAGGGGAAGCAGAGGGCTTGAGTGAGATCGGTAAGGGCCTCGCCTGCCTCTCGTGGGGTGACTGAGAGCCGGTCTTGCCCCCAGGTCAAGAGTCCAGTGCTGGACAGAGACTTGGAAGACCTGAGGCCTGGCCTCTGAGGAATAGCGAGGCACCACCGGACACAGGGATTCCTACCCAGGACTGTCCCCCAGCCTCCTGGAGGTGTTTCCCACCAGGGCGGCCATCCCTGTGCCAGGACAGGATTCTGGAGACAGTGCCCGAAGGCCTGGTCTTGCTACTGACCCAGCCAGGCCACACGGGAGGCCCCACGGACTTTGGAAACCTTTGGTTTATAGCCTGGTTCTGCCATTTCCGAAGCTACATGGTCATGTTTGAGTTACTAAACCTCAGTGAGCCTCAGTTATCTCATCCATAAGATGGGGACAATTAAGTCCAGCTCTCGAAGTGGTCCAAGGATTAAGAGAGCCGATCTCCCTGTTTTGCCTAGCACACAGAAATTATGCTGTCGATGCTTGCTTCAGCGGATTTTTCTTTTCATTCGGGGCCTCAGTTTCCTCCTCTGTAAATGAGGAAACTCACGCCCAGCTCACAGGACCAAATGAGCTGATCTTTATGTTGTTGTTGTACATGGACATTGGTCTGTAACTGTCAGCATGATTCCTATCTCTTTCCCTCTCTGCACCCTGGTTTCTTTATCCGGATTTGGTCATCTCTGAGGACCTCGGCTGGAGGTCCAGGGTGCTCGTCACCTGCTCCGTGAACTCAGCCACACCCCCTGCTCTCCCCACTCCTTGCCAGGGCCCTATCACGCTCATTATCATGCTGACATTTGCTTTGGCTCACAGAGCAATTACCTGTTGCATTGAACAAAGGCCCGGGAGTGAGATAGGTAACAGGACAGCCAGAAGTCCTGGCTTTGGAGAGAGAAGCAGGCAGTGGTGTCAGCCTGAGCCTGACCTCAGGCCTGAGGAACAAAGCCAGGGATGCGGGGTGGCGGGTACGAGGTGGGGGTCAGGATTAATTTCCCCCAGACGAGGAGCTAAGGAGTGGGAGCTGGGGGCGGGGGGTGGGGCGGGGGGGAGAAGGGATGTTTGCATCTGGATGCCATCTGGACAAGGGCAAACATCGAGGGGCCACTCAAGGAAATGCCTGAGCAGCAAATCAAATCCTGCAGAGAAACCGCGGAGCCCTTGAAATGAATGTCTGAGGGAGAGGCGTGCCGCTGGGGAAGTTGGGGGTGGCGGGGAAAGCAGGTTGGGGAAGGAGGCTGAGGGGGGAGAGGAAGGGACCATGGCTGGGAGTCTCTGGTGGGGGCCTCCCTGGGCTGGTGGGCCCCAACAGTCACTGCGGCTGGATCTCCAGGCTGGGGGTGATGAAAGGAGGGTCCCCAGACATACGGAAGGTCTGCATTGCCTCAGAATTCTGGGTCTCGCTCCCTATATCTCCCCAACCATCTATTAGACCCCTGACCCCGAACGCTGCTGTCCTTCAATGACCTCACTCCACAAGCATACATGTAGCACCTACTGTGTGCATAGCCACAGGGAAAGGAAGCCTAGGTGCTCAGAAGTGTAGCTCAGCGTGGTTCTTGGTTCTGGCAGACTCAAATTCAAATCCCCTTTTTCCCTAAACTGGCTCATAAAATGCAAGTTGCTGTTAAAAATTTCCATGTTTTCCTTTGTAAAAGAGCATAATCGTGTAGCTTCTTGGGCCTTCCTGGGCAGGTGGCCAGAGCTAACCCTGGAAAGAGCTCCAGAGCAAGACAGGAGGTCTGGGGGGGGCGTGTCCCTCAACTCTCCAGGACCTGGGGACTGCGTACCCTCCTTGCTCCCTTCAGTGATGTAACAAGGCAGGTGCTTCCCTAGCCCTGTCCAGGGAGGTCAGGGCACACGCTCACCCTGCAAGCCAGCCTAAGGCCACAGGACCTGAGCACATGGGCCTTTTCCCTTCTTCCCCCAAAAAAGGGTATGTGTACCCACAGGCATGTCTGTGCACTTGTGCGTGCACACGTCAGTGAGTTTTTGCAAGTTTTTGTATCTGTGGATGTGCACATGTGCTTCTACTGTACATGTTTGCACAGATATGTTCTGTGCCTGGTGTTTTTTTGTACATGTTCTGTGTGCAAATATTTGTGGGTTTTAATGTGTGAACACTCTGTGCCCACATTTGTGTGACTGTGTGAGCATATGTTACGCAAATGTGAGTTGTATAATTGTGGGCAAGAGTGCACATATTTATATCTTTCTGTGTTTTGGTCTGCACAATATGCATATACACTGTGTGTCTATATCTGTGAATATAGGATCTGCGTGGGTTTGAGTCTGTAGACAAGGTATATATATTTATGTTTGTATAATGTATTTCAGTGGTAATGTCTGTTTGTGGATAGAATGCATCTGTGTATAACTGGCCTGCCTGTGTACCATGTGTGGGTATGTGTTTTTGTGTGTGGACGTGTACGTGAAATGCAGTTGAGTCTGTATGTATATGTATACCCCTGGAGAAGGAAATGGCTCCCCACTCCAGTATTCTTGCCTGGAAAATCCCACGGACAGAAGAGCCTGGCGGGTTAAAATCCATGGGGTCGCAAAAGAGTTGGACACAACTAAGTGACTAAGCACACACGCCATATATGAATACAATATGCCCATGCAGAAGTACATGTCCAAAATTAGCACAAGTGAATCACGTGTATATGTGTTTGCACATCTGTATGTGTAACGTGTGTGATGTGTGCGTGCCTGGGCCTGCAGGAGGCAGCCTAGCATGTGAGGAGCCGCCCTGGACTTGCAGCCGGAGGAGGCAGTTCAGGCTCCAATGCCTTGGCCTTTTGAGCCTCCGTGGGCCTGGCTCTCACTGCCGCAGCTGTGTTACCTGCCCTCCCTGCCTCCCACCTGGAAGGCCAGATGGGGAAACTTGTGGATAAGCAGGAAGCCCCGAGCAGGACTGTCCTGGCAAGCATAGGGAGCTCTGTTGGGTCCAGCCCTGCTCCAAGGATTGCAGAAAAGAGCCTGCCCCCACCCAGCTTACAGTCTGGCTGTAGAGATAGAAGACAGAGACATGAGAGAGAAGGGGCTGGAAGGGGTTGGCAGACATGCTCACGGGGCCAGGAGGGACTAGGTGGGGCTCAGACCTCCAGGGTAAGAGCCTGGGTGTGCGGGTGCAATCCCTCTGGGATTTCAGGCGAGTCATTTAACTGCTCTGTCCCTCCGTTTGCTCATCTGTAGAATGAGATACAATAGGGCACACCTCCCAGAGCTATTGTGAGCGCTAAATGAGTCAGTATGTGGAAGGTGCTTAGAAGAGTGCCCGGCACAGAGAAAGTACTCAAAGGGTATTAACTGTTATTGTCACTACAACATGAGAAGTCACTGAATTTGTTCTAAGGACATAGAAAATCAAGTTAACAGCAACAAAAATGACCATCCTCAATTTCAGGAAGAGTAAAATGTTATGGAAATGAAAAAAAAAGTCATGGCTCAACTCTGGGTGTCAATGCTTTTGTAAGATCACGTTCCATTTCCATCTAACCAGAATGGCATGGGGATTAGAGTCAGGGGGTGGGTGGGAAGGCTGCACAGGGCTGTGGCCAGAGGTAGCAGAAGAATCTGTTCTGGTCAGTGAACATGGACACCTCTGCTACGTAAGGAACATTATAGAGTTATGTGATTCATGGGTATAAACAACTATGATAATGACTGGTAAAAATCCATGAAAATACATCAAATAGCTAGCTATGCCTGTGGTCAGGTGTGTATCATTTTCATTCCATGCTCACGTTCAGTCATGTCTGACTCTTTGTGACCCATGGACTGTAGCCCGCCAGGCTACTCTGTCCATGGAATTTTCCTAGGCAAGAATACTGGAACAGGCTGTCATTTCCTACTGCAGGGGATCTTCCCCACCCAGGGATTGAACCTGGGTCTCTTATTGGTTGATTGAACCTAGCGGATCGAACCTTTGCCAATCTGCATTGGCAGGTAGATCCTTTACCCCTGTGCCATCTGAGATATCTGTGGTCAAGTGTACTTGAGTGTTAAGTCTTGAACAGGTGATGTTGGCTATCTGTCTCAGCAAAGGGTGAGACATGCCAGCAAGGATCTCCAAGGACCAGGGGTGTCTGGTACAGGGGCTTCTCTCTCCCTACCCCAACCAGAAATGACTTTAAGTAAGAACAAGCATGTGTCCTGGCAGACCATTATTACTTTGACTACATGCAGAGCCCTCCCTTCCCTCTGTACTGGCTAGTCATTCATCTAAATGCACAGGTAAAGAAGAAGCATAATGAAATACACGAAAACATATATGCTATTTGAGAGGTACCACCGTTCTAAGCCTTTTGCCTATTTTAACTCTTTCCATCCTCCCACCCATCCTGACAACAATCTTTTTTTATTTCCATTGTAAAGATGAGGAAATGAGGCCCAGAGAGGTTAAGTAACATGCCCAAGGGCCACAGAGTAGAGCCAGGATTGGAACTCAGGCAGTCTGACCCTGGGGACCGTACTCTCAAGCCCCGATTATTCAAGAAGGCGCAAAGAGGCAGGGTGGGGAAAGAGACGAGTTCACTTGGCCCATTGCCTTGAGAAGACCCAGCAGCCAGGCCACACTGGGTGACCTTGATGGACTTGACAGGGAGAGGCCGTGCTCCCACAGGGGTCAGGGACTATCAGGTATGACATCCCTGCCGGGGCCCTCGACAGGGAACCCTGTTTGGGCTGCTCGTGTGGGGCCACAAGGGTGGCAGGGCGAGAAGGAGTCAGAGCCTAGAGGCCTTCGGATGTCAAGATGCTGACATCAGCTCCAAGTCAGTCCGAAAACGCAGACCTGGTCCTCCACCTTCTAGCACGGTGTGCCTGCTTGTCCGCACGGCAGTCATTCAGTCACAGCCCACGTGCCCACCCAGTGCTCACCGGGTGGATGGAGTTGGGTTCAGGATCCAGAACACTGGGGTTGGTACCCCGTCACCTCCTAGCTGTGTGACCTTGCATAAGTCACCCGACTGCGCTGTGCCTCAGTTTCCCCTCTGTATACAAAGATCATCACAGCACTGATCTCCCAGTTGTCATGAAGACAGAGCAAGTTAATAGTTAATAGCAAGAGTTTAGCCCCATGCCCAGCTCATGCTCTGTGCTCAATTACTCTAGCCACTCTGTGTCCCTTGACCTTTGGGAATATGAATAATAACAGCCGAGCTTCATCTACTTAATCCCTAAGAATGGGAATAAGATGAATAACAGCTTGCCTCTCAGCGAGGTTTTCAGCCTATTAAGGGGAGGCCGGCTGACAGTAACAGTAAATAACTGCAAAACAAAGGCCTGAGCGGGCTCACTGTGCCTGAAGGTGGGCACCTCACAGTCCCTGGTTCCGGGAAACTAGCACACGAGCCCTGGACTCAGCGAGGGCCGGAGGTGGCCTTTCTCCTCCAGCTTCAATCTGCAGAGCAGATGGGCTAAATGATGCCCCTAAAGAAGGGCTGGTGCATCCGACCTTAGGAGGCTTGATGGGCCCTGGCAGGAGACAGCCTGGAGGCAGAGCAGGGGGGCGGCAGCCTCCCAGGCCAGTGAGCAGCACCACAGGTTTCACCACGCAGGCCCGACTTTTGCTCGTCTGTTCTCCTTTGGACTAAGTCCAGACTGCTCTGATCTGAGTGCCAAGAGGGCCCTTGCCCACCACATTCCCAGGGAGACTCCCCGGCCCTTGAGGCGGTGTTTCCTCTTGGATGGGAGCGATGCGGCTTGCGAGTGTGGTGGGTTTTTGCTGGCAGGAGGATTAGGCTGGGTGGCAGGCCCGTCTCTCACTGCAGTGAAGGCCTGAGGGTCTTCCTCAGGCTGTGATCTCCTTGGGCACTGTGGGAGAGGGGTCCCGGACCTCCCATCCTCTTGTGCTCCAGTCAGATGTGCTGCTAGACCCTCCCCAGCCTCCCAAGGCAGCGTGCAGGCAGTACACCTCTGGCCACCAGCCTTCCTTCTGCCCCACTTTCATTCACTGTTCATTCCATGAATGTTTAGCTGAGTGTCTGCTTGATACCAGACCCATCCTCGACCTTCCTGGGAGGCCGGTATCAGCATCATTTCACAGGTGAAGAAAATGAGGCTTTAAGAGTCGAGAGAGAGAGAGAGAGAGCTTGGAAGATGCAGAGTGGGATTAGTTGCCAACTTGTCTAACCACAGAGCCTCGACATCAATTGCTATCGCTCATTAGCCTTCCTTCCGAGACTGGGATGATGGTAATGATGCAGAGAGCATCGGTGCATTCTTCCTATGTGCCAGGTTTTGCTCCGAGAGCTTGACGCGTCTCAGCCCGTCCCGTCCTCACTTTGCAGAGATCAAAAGCTTGCTCCAGGGACTTCCCTGGGTCCTGTGGCTAAGACTACACACTCCCAATGCAGGGGGCCTGGGCTTGATCTCTGGTTAGGGAACTAGATGCTGCGTGCTTCACACACACGCACAAAAGGAGCTTGCCCCCGGCGTCAGGGTGCTGAGTGTGGAAGAGCCCAAGATGTGTCTGGTTCCAGAGTCTCTCACGCTCACACCACTCCTGGACAGATGCCAACCTCTGGACCCAGAGAGATGTGATGCTGCTCTCGGTGCAGGCCTCTGGAATACTAGCAGTTCTTCCAGATAGAAGATGATGGGAGAAAGCCAACTGGCAGAAGCATTGGTCAGGAAGCCACTGTTCATAGGAAGGAACCCTAATAACAAGCCTGTTGACACTGCAGGTGGAAGGCTCTGGGGCCGGAGGGTGGCAGGCCCCAGTGTGTGTGTTGGCAAAGTCTGAGAGAGGGGGTGACCTCTGAGCTTCAGTGGGGCCACAGAACACTATCCCTGGGTGTTGCTGGCTCACAGATAGGTCTGGGGTTCACGATGTCTGGCTGGAGAAGGTCCCTGGGCAGGCACTGAGGAGGGAACCCGCAGGTATCGAGAGGCGGCTTTGCCCACATGGAGCTGGCAGTACTGTGCTCTGGACTCAAGATTAGGGGAAGAGAGGCATGCCAGGTGAGATGAGGTTCCTTCCGGCCTCTGGGAGGCTAGGATCAGAGAACTACAGCACCCACCTAGGAGGCTTGTTAACATACAGCTTCCTAACACCCAACCCTGGATACCATGACTTATAGGAGATCTAGCAATGGGGTTCCAGAATCTACAGTTTTTTTAGTGTAAAAATGATTTTCATTTTTGTATAGTTTTGAAAAGGTGAAAAGAACAGAAGGAGGGAGGGAGGAAAAAAGGAAAGAAGGAGAAAAGGAAGGAAGGGAGGGAAGGAGGGAGGAAGGATGAACCCGTACTGAAGAGAGTACAATGACAAGCAAAGCTCCCTTGGCTGCTCCTTCCTGGGAACCATCCCCCGGAGGCCAGCAGTGACCACCTTCTTGCTTTCTTTCTGGAGATGTTCCAGGCACACACAGCACCCATGAAAGCATAGCAAGCCACTTCCTTCTTTCTTATGACTTTATCATAAAGAAAATGCATTTTTTAAAAACTCTTCAGCAAATTTTGATAAACAGCTAGTTGGGCTTAGAAAACTTCTTGTGAGCCTACAGCTCTAGATTCAAATCTTACTTCTGACATTTATGAGGTTAAGTGACTTTGGGCAGGATACACGACCTCTCCAAATTACAAGCCTTCACTTCCCTAGGCATAGGAGAGGGTAATCCCGGTAGAGTTTTAATGAAGATTAGAAATAACTTTATGGTCAATGCCTGGTACCTACTAGGAGATAATAATTATAATAAAGAGGATGAGACACTGACACGTATATGCAGAAACATGAGAGCAATCCCAAAGAGGGTTTCAGCGAAGGGTTCAAAAGACAGGATGCTGGCAGAATGAATCCTTTCAGCTTGGCCAGAGGAAAAGTCTGGGAACCAACAAGGTGAAACAGTGAGCTGCATGCCCACAGTCCATGAGCAGCACCAGGGGATCAGGCACGGTGAAGGCCCAGATGAGAAGCCTTGCCAGCTCTGGCTTCCTGCCTTGGAAGATAATTCGTTGTTGATCTGGATGACGTGTCCCTAAGTCAGGGCTGGCAGGATCAGAGTTTGCTGGGAAGCGAAGCCATGCGGAGACTGGGTCACCTGTCCTTGGAGGTTCCATCAGGCCATTGCTCGGCTGTTGCTTGGCTTCGTGACTCTAGGGCCTGGGACTTTTTAGGTGCCCTGTCCAGCATAGGGCACATGCAGGACCTAAACAAATCCTTACGGAATTACCTTTTAGATCACAAACCTAACTGGAAAAAAAAAATTCCAAGGCATTCAGAAAAAGAGTCAAGGGAGGGGTTAGTCAGGAACGGGTCCAAGTTCCAGCTCTATAATTTCCAAGAGGTGTAAATTCAGGTGCACTCTAATCTTCCCAAGCCTCAGTTTCCTTGTTAGTAAACAGGGCCTTCCTTCAAGGATTAAGCCATAAAATGTCTATAAGGCAATGGGCACAGGGCTTGTTTGCAACAATAATTATAGTCTAAATTTATTGTCTTTCCTTTTCAAAACAGCTAGTTATTGTAATTCAATTGATCATATTGGGAAATGAATTTTATATACATTGCAGTGGAGTAGTTGGCCCTGAAGGAGAGAAGGTTTGAACAAGGAGATTTTTTTCAGTAAGAGGTGAGCTCAAAGATAGTATTGAAAAGGAAGATGTCATTGTTGCTGTTTAGTTGCTAAGTCGTATCTGACTGCTTGCAACCCATGGACTGCAACTGGCCAGGCTTCCCTGTCTTTTGCTATCTCCCAGAGTTTGCTCAAACTCGTGTCCTTTGAGTCAGTGATGACATCCAATCATCTCATCCTCTGTCTCCCCTTTCTCCTGCCCTCAATCTTTCCCAGCATCGTGATCTTTCCCAGTGAGTCAGCTCCTCACAACAGGTGGTCAAAGTATTGGAGCTTCAGCTTCAGCATTAATCCTTCCAATGAATATTCAGTGTTGATATCCTTTAGGGTTGACTGGTTTGATCTCCTTGCTATACAAGGGACTCTCAAGAGTCTTCTCCAACACCGCAGTTCAAAAGCATCCGTTCTTCAGTGGTTAGCTTGCTTTATGGTCCAATTCTCACTTCTGTACATGACTACTGAAAAAACCATGGCTTTGACTCTACAGACCTTTGTCAGCAAAGTGATGTTTCTGCTTTTTAACAGGAAAAAGGAAGCTGGACTCTAATTAATTTAACAATGTTTATTCAGCACCAGCCATGCACTAGGCAAGGTCTCAGGCCCCAGGGATAAAACAGCATCCAAGGTAGATGCACATCCCCGCCCTTGTGGAGAGTACATTCTAGTGAATTATTCTAGGACCAAAGCACCCTGTGTGGGGCCGGGGGGGAGGGGCTTTTCCAGACCAAAAAGCCCCTTTCTCCACGGAGAGGGTCAAACTGCATCCCACTCAGGACAAATGGCTTGGCTAGTACCATAGGGACAATTTACTGACCCCAGAGAAATCCACTCTGGGCTTGACTAAAAAACTCACCTGGAGTGAGGGGCTGGCACTGCCTGGAATAGGCTCCCAACAGTGGCAGAGAACCTGACCCATTCTGGTTTCTGTCCGGGTCTAGACTGGCTCCCTCCAGATGGCTACCCCAGGGGCCCTTGGCCTTCACCCAACCACGAGGTGAGTGGGAAAGGATGGACCCTACTTCCCAAGGGCCCAGCAAATGTTGGCTCAGTCTTCTGAGTCCCTGAGCTGTGTTTACTTTTCTTCTCAGACCGGGACTCCCGGAGGGCAGGACTGTGTCTCCTCCCAGACCGGGGACATTTCCCCTCTCCTCTCCAGGCCTGGCTGCTGCGGAGAATGGATCCTCTTCCTTGTTTCTGAGGTGATGGCGTGCGTGCGTGCTATGTCGCTCCAGTCATGTCCGACTCTGCAACCCTACGGACTGCCACCTGCCAGGATCCTCTGTCCATGGGATACTCCAGGCAAGAATATTAGAGTGGGTTGCCATGCCCTTCTCCAGGGGATCTTCCTGACCCAGGGATCAAACCCATGTCTCTTAGGTCTCCAGCATTGGCGGGGGGACGGGGGTGAGGTCTTTACCGCTGAGCCACCAGGGAAACCCCCTGACTTGATGGCCCCCAGATAAAAGACTGGGTTGACTAAAATTAGCTCTCCTTCTCTCAGGCCAGAACTCTGTCCCATACACGGATCAGGCTCAAACTCCCACTTTGCCCTTCAACTTCTCACAAGCTCCAGAGTCGTCTCTGCCCTGTCTGTTCACAGAGCTGTCAGGAGGCCTGGCTGCCAGGCCAGCTGCTTTTCCATCTCCAGGGAAAGGGCACCGGGGGTGCTGGGGCTTTCTGTCTCACCCCTCCCTGGATGCTATTAGGCAAGCGAGGCATTGACTTTTCTGCAGCTCCCACTGTTTAGCTACAGGATTAGTTCTAGTCCATTTACTCACCAAGACCGCTGGTCAAACGCTGGGACCAGAAAAGCACATACCCGTTGCATAATAAATGTTTAATAATGACAGTCGGGACTGACCAGAAAATGCCCCGGCTGGCAGGCCTGCAGTCACACCGGCTCCAGGGAGCGATGAAAGTTCAGCTCCATGGCTCCCACCTACCTGCTCCGCCTGCTCCAGGCTCTGAGAGCTCACTGCAGCCTGCCCGCCTGCCTCCCTCGGCCACCTGCCCACCCTGGGACAGCAGAGCCACAGGGGTGAATCCCAGCACAGTCCTCCAAGGTCTGGGTCTTGCCTCCTCCTTCAGCCTGGGGGCTTCCTTGGGTAGGGGTGCTCCTCTCAGACTGGGGCTCCCTGAGGATAGGGCTGTGTTTCCCCCAGACCGGGGCTCCCTGAGGCAGGGCTGTGGCTCCCACTTTACTCCTCGCCCCAGGCAGCCTGGGATCTCCCTCCTCACAACTTCCCACCCAGCTCAGCAGAGCTGGTTCCACCTGCGCTGTGCCCAGGCCCAGGCTCAGGCTCATTTGCAAACAAAGACCAGATCTGTGTGAGTGTTGGCAGATGTTAAAGATAACCCCGCTTGGCCCTTTAGGAATTAGTCTAAAATATACGATTATATTTCAGGAGTCTTAAGGGTGTTTCTGAAACCTTGGGGCCCAAGACAGTTATAACGTATGTCCATTTTAGACTTTGGAAAATAGGGCGCTATAATTGGAAAAGTTAGTGAAGCGCTAAGTACAGGGAGCCGGTCTCTTTACATCTCAAATACCAGGTATTTAGGTGGCTTTCTTGGAACCTGGCATTAGGGACACGTGTGAATGGGCCAGGCTCGTTTCTGGGGAGTGAGTGGGGGCAGTTGGTGAGGGTGCCCAGGCAGAGCAGGCAGCACCACCTCTGGGCCTCAGTGTCATTGCCCCAGCTGCCTGGCACAGGGACCCCACACCCACCTCTCTTCTCCTTCTTCTCTTCCGACCTGGGCTTTCCAAGTTCCCCAGGAGCACGTGGTGGACTCGGGCTTGGCACTCAAGCCCATAAAGCATGCCAGGTCCCGGCCTTTTCTCCAAGGGTGGAATAAGGGACTCCCGCTGCTTTTTTTTTTTTTTTTTTTTTCCAGAGCGTGGTGGCTCTGCCCTTGGGTGCTGGCGCCAGACTGTCTGAGTTCAAATCCTCCCATGCCCACTCAGGCAAGTTACCTAACCTCTCTGGGCCTCAATTTCCTCATCTATAAAATGGGATGAAAGTTATAATACTTACCTCCCAGGCTTGTTGAGATGATTAATGCCATAACTTACCTAAAACATTTCGCACAGTGCCTGGCACACAGTAAGAACTCAATGTTAGCTACTATAATTATATTATGAAAGAGTTAAAGATACTTCCAAAGCACTCTTTCATCACACCTGGACTCTCTACTGACCCTGCCCTCCTGGGAGACCCCTCTATGCTTCTCTCACCTTGACCTCCTTCTCTGATCCTGATGGGTTTCTTTTTGTTCACGATTTATTTATTTCTTCATTTATTGAATGCTTCCTCCAATACAGACTCATGTGGGTACTGGAGAGTCCATTGTTGACACAGAGAGTCCCTTGCCTGCCGAACGCTGCCCCCAAACCCTCATCTAAGAGACGTGGCATGTCAGCAGCTTTATGAGAAGGCAGGGGTGGTCTGTGGAACCCATCTCATTCCTGGAACTACTAACCCAAGCATGAAGCCAAGTGATAACCACCTTCAGAGTTGAGGGAGGGGCACAGTGTTCTAGGGGGAAGAGTAACCCCCCATTATGTATTTCCAGAGCATCAACAACTTCTGGGGTAGTATTTTAGTTTCAAGCTGTGAGGAAGACACACTTGGTGTTTTGGTGTAGAGAAAATCACAGTGGCCATTAAGTTTCCCAGACAGTGCAAAGGACCTGGGGCCATCTATATGTTTCAGTTACCTAGAGTTGCATAACAAGCTACACCCAGAGTCAGTGGATTAAGACGGCAGTGATTTATTTGATGTTGATTCTGCAGTTTGGATAGGGCATGGTGGGAACAGCTCATTTCTTCTCCATGGCTCCATGCCTCAGACTATAGGACCCGCTTCAGGATAGATTCACTCGGGCTGGGGAGTTGGAGCAGGGTCAGCTGGGGCTGAGGATGGGGGCCTCGATTCTCTACCAAGTGGCCTCTCCTTTCAGTTGTATTGAATTTCTCAAGAGCAGCAGATGGGGTTGGAGAAGGAGTGTCCCAAGAGCCAAAATTCTAATAGTACAAGTCCTGCTATGTAAGTACTACCCAGTCACTCTTTGCATCACTCTTGCTAATGTCCCATTGGCCTAAAGAAGTCACGTGGCTAGATCCAGAGTCACTGTGAGCAGAGACCATACAAGGGTATGAATAGTGGTAGGGATGATTTGTTGGGGACCACAAAAGTAGTAGTCTGCCAGAGGATGGAGTCCCAGCTGCTCCAGTGACCAGACACAACCACGTAACCCCAGATGTGGCCATTTCATTGAGAGACAACAATAATGAGTATATATAGGCTTAGCTGTTGGCACAAAGAAACTCCAAAATATGGAGACTTAACAGGGTTGAATTTGCTCTCTCCTACATGTGTACATCCAAGTATATAGTCCACAGAGGATGTGGTGACTTAATTGTGATAGGCATCCAGCTTCCTTCGATCTTGTTGTTCTATCTTCCTCAATGGGCAGCTTTCATCATATGGTCCAAAATGATTGCTCCAGCTCCTGCTATTGCATCTGCATTCCAGCCAGGGGGAAAGGGAAAAAGGAAAGGGAGCACTCCTTCCTTGCCATTCCACTGGCTAGGACCTAGTCACAAGCCACATCTAACAGCAAAGGAAACAGGAAAATATAGTCCTTGGTGGAGAGTGTTGTACTCAAGTAAAACTTTTATCACCATAAAAGAAGAGAACAAATATAGAGGAACTCTGTGGTCTTAGCCACAGGAAACAAATGACCAGCCCCAGGACATTCCATCTGCTGATCTTCTGAGTTAGGAGGGATAATATTCTAGCCATCAGGAGCAAAGATTTTAAAGCACCCTTGAACTGTGGCTCATGATATAGAAGAAGGGTCACCCATGGGTGGCAGGCAGCCTGGGCTCTCACACTCAGGAGCCACCCATCTTCCTAGGGAACCAGCAGAGAGGAGCAGTGGTTCCTACTGCTTCCATCAGCTTCACTGCCTGTGGGCAGCCCCTGAGCATCTCCAAGGCATGGCAGAGGGGTGTCCACTGAAGATACCTATAGTTTCCTAGAGGAGGCTATGAACCATCCGCTACAGCCCAAAGCACGCAGCGTGTGCAGGCTCCCAGTGCCTGCAATGGAGCTCTGGACGGCAGAGGTCAAGGTCACCGGTGGGATCTCACAGGCAAACCTAAACCCTTGGCTTCAGAGAGCACCTCTTGTACCACCAGCACCCCGAGATGTTCCACAGCTCAGAACCTCTGCAGGAGTGAATGGCTCAGTGCAAAGTTCCCTGCCTAGTGGTTAAAGGCTGACCTGAGAGCCGTCTGCTCTCCCTGCCCGCAGGGCTCCCCCTGCCTCCGCACCACTGTCACCCTGGGTCTCTCTCCAGGTCTGGCTGCTCCTGTTGGTGTCCGCTGTTTAGTTTACGTTGTACCTGCCCCCTCCCTGGCCTTACCCCCTTCAGTGAAAGGTTCTGTGCTTTGGAGCTAACCTGTGGGTAATTTGTCCCCTGAAGAACCTGCGACAGAGGGCTGGAAGTCACCCTCAGCTTCTTACAAGAACGATGGCACATTTCCACAAAGAGTGGCTCAGAGACAGGGGCTCTCTCCCTGGGAGCTTGGGAGCAAAACTGTGCACACAGTCAGCCCAGAATCAGGACAAGATAAAAGCCAAGGAAGAGAGGACAGAGGATGTGTCCCAGCATTCGAGCAGATCATCGAGGCCCCTGAACTCCTAGAAGTTGATGCACTTGGAAGAAGGGGCCAAACAGGAGAAGGCAAATGCAGAGATCCTCTGAGCTGGAGAAGTCCCTGCTCAAGGTTGTCTAAATAGCACAACAGACTCAAAAGGAAAAGGCAGATTCTCAGGACACTGACTAGAAGGTCAGTCAAAGCGTCCCCCCAACCTCCCCCCTTTCGCCAGGCTTCAGGACAAAGGAGAAACCATTTAGGGAGAAATGAGCCTTATTCCACCCACAAACCCTTTTAGCACAGTGTCTTTCTCTGTGACATTCATAACTGTAAGATAAAAAAACACGTCTTAGATGGGCAGATGTGGACAACACACACAAAAGGAGCACAGGAAACAAGTTCAGCATTACAAATAATCCAAGAAAGGCAAATGCAAGCCAGTTAGCACTTACACCAATTATACAGTGTATTGTTGTTCAGAGTAACAGTGTCTAAGGGTTAACTCTTGAACAACATGGGTTTGAACTTTGCAGGCCCACTTATATGTGGAATTTTTTTCAATAAAAAATCAACAAATTAAAAATTCAATACACATTAAAGTAAAAAATGTAGTACAACACAATCCATGGTTGATTGAATCTGCAAACTTGGAGCCATGGGTATCGAGGACTGACTGTAAAGTCATACACAGATTTTTCACTGCATGGAGGGTGGGTGCCCCTCACCCCCATATTGTTCAAGGATCAACTGTACTAGTTTTTTAAAAGTAATATCTATTTATCATTTGGGCTTCCCAGATGCACTAGTGGCAAAGGACGCACCTGCCATTGCAGGGCACATTTAGAGATTCGGGTTCAATCCCTAGGTCAGAAAGATCTCATGGAGGAGGGCCCAGCAACCCACTCCAGTATTCTTGCCTGGAGAATCCCATGGACAGAGGAGCCTGGCGGGCTACAGTCCATGGAGTTGCAAAGAGTCGGACGTAACCAAAATAACTTCACACACACACATTTATTTATTTGTCCGCAACGGGTCTTAGTTGCAGAACGTGGGATCTAGTTTTCTGACCAGAGATCTAACCTGCTCCCCCTGCTTTGGGAGCATGGAGTCTTAGCCTCTGGACCACCAGGGAAGTCCCCTGTACTACTTTTAAATACTTTTTAGCAAATTCCAGTACTGGGACATCAGGATGGTCTGTCCATCTGCCCTCAAGGCCCAGACTCCCGTCTAGCTCCGCTCCCATCATAGGAAATTGGACCTTCACTCTAGGGTTCCAACCCACAGGCTGACCTAAGCCAATCAGATTCTCCCTCTTCAGAATTTGAACTCAGAGACACAGAAACAATAGGCCACTGGTGGTGGACGTGGGGCCTCTGTGTCCCTAGGGAGACCTAGATGTGGTTCTGAGTACGTTTGCAGGGAGGCAGGCCAGCGAGGTGGGATCTGGCCCCACTAGTTACTGACTACAACTTTGAACAAGTTACTTAATCTTTCCATGCCTTGGTTTCTTTACCTGTAAAACAGGATTAATTATAATTCCTACCCCAGAAGGTGGTTGTGAAAATTAAGATAATTGTTACAGGCGGTTGGTACAGTACCTGGGACAAAGTAAGTGCTCAGAACATGTGAGCAGTGAGTTACAAAGTGATACGTGCTCAGAGCTGATAGCTCTGCTAGAACAAAATGTGAAAAAAACTCAAGAAAGAGAGAGACAGAGTTGAGAGAACAGAGAGTCTGGAACAAGGCAGGCCCCCTGGAGCTGGAGGCGGCTGTTTTAGCTCCTGTTGACTTCCAGCTCTGGTTTCCCTGAAGCTTGACTGTACTTGGCTCCTAGTGTGGATGTATCCTTACTTTAAACCTCCTCCATTTACTTTTGGAAAGCAGTTTGGCAAGCCACATCAAACAGCACAGAACAGTCTTGCCTGCAGACCTGGGCATTTATCTTACAGAAATAATTAATGAGAAAGAAATAGCCACATGCACAAAGATGTCCCAGACAGCCTTATTTATAATAATGGAAAGCTGGAAGACATCAAATGCCTAGAGATCAGGGAATAGAAAAGTCTCTTGGATGGAATATTATGTAGCCATTAAGAAGGACTAAGACGAAGACCATGTGGCAACATTAAGTGTTTGTGAAAAAGTAAGTGAAAAAGAGCAGAGCACAAAACTGTAGGAGATTCATTACATTGGGTAAAAAAGATAATGCATATGTGTATGGACGGGACTGGCTGGGATTGCTGAAAATGACAAAAATAAGCTTATTCTTGGGCTATCAGAAAGGGGTGGCTCCCTGGTGGGAAGAGACTCCTTCCCAGTCACCCCAGAGGCACCCCAGCCTGGGAAGAAGGATAAATGTCCTTTAAACTTCCGGTCCCCACACCCCACTCCTTGCCAGACCCCACCCTGCCCCTCTGGGGAGATGATGCTCAGGGCTTGGGCCGCTTGTATTTTTAGCCAGGCCTCTTGTCGTCCAGTGTTCTAGGGTAAAAATAGCTGGGGTGAAGGGCACAGCACTAGTTTCACTGCTTTCTGTCCCCCACCCCACCCCGCCAACCCCGCAGCAGGCGCCTCCTGGTCTTGGAACCATGGCTTTCCACTGCTTCACTCTGGCTCCAGCCCATCTCTTGTGGCCTCCGTGGCCAGGGAAGAATGTTTTGGCCTGGACCATCTTGGAGCCTTGGCGGTCACAGAGGCTAAGTGTTCCATTTTATGGATAAGGAAACTGAGACGGAGATAGAAGGAACACGTCCTGTCCTCACCTATACCCATCTCTTTCTGCCCCCGCCACTGCCCATACTGCTGTCATTTACAGGAGGGAAGAAGAGCCACTTGGTAGCCACAGGGCTTCAGTCAAGGGAAGAGGGTGCTGGACTGTGCATCATGAGATATGCATTTGACTATGCATTCGACTCCTGCCTCTACTGGTGGTCAGCTCTGGGGTGGGAGGTAGGTCGCTTTCCATCCCAGACTGCAATTTCTGGGTCTGGAAAATAGACAAGTTGGAAAAGACCAGCTCCTGACAGCTTTTGGATTAATGAGTTGTGTCTTCTGTCCCAGGCTGCAGGCTGGACCTGCCAGCTATTTCCACCTTTACCTCCTGTCTTCCCAGAAACTGAGTTCTCCAGCTCCCCTGATGGGCGGCACACCTCAAGGATTATCTGTGGCTGTCACTGCCTCTCAAGCGAGCTTTCCCCAGCTCCAGGCACACATTGAGGCCCCTCCATCTGTTGGGATACCTCCTTAAGGAATGAACACTCATTGTAACAGTCCAGTTAGTTAAAGTCACTCAGTTGTGTCCAACTCTTTGTGACCCCATAGTTCATAGCCCGCCAGGCTCCTCTTTCCATGGACTTCTCCAGGCAAGAATACTTGGGTAACTATTCCCTTCTCCCGGGGATCTTCCCAACCCAGGGATCGAACCCAGGTCTCTCTCAACATAGGCAGATTTTTTAACATCTGAGCCATCAGGGAAGCCCTGTAACAGCCAAAGCCAAAGCTAATTAGGAAGGTAAATCTTACAAGGGCTATTTGGAGCAAAATAGGTGAGATTTGAAGATAGTCAGCTGCTAGAAGCTCAGAACTCATCCCCACTCCCCCAGAGCATAAAGAGTGATCTTGGCAAGACAGTATCCAAAGGGACCCACCACAGCACAGACTATTTCACTGTGATGTGCTTTCCATGTGGCCCCTGGCTCTGATCTCCCGCTTGAAGCACATGTCCTGTCCCACTTGGACCTGTGATTTCAGTCCATAGATCTTATCCCCTGCCTAGCTTAGGAGTTCCCACACTTCAGCCAGCTCACAGCTCATATGGGAAGGGCTTAAAATGAACAGCCCAAGTGAGAAATCACAATGCTTGCGGCCAGGAGACAAACTGAGTCTAATGGGCTGCGCTGGCAAGCAAGTCTCGTCACCTTAGGCCCAGCCTGCTGGCTCTTTCGGGGCATGTGTGTTATCATGTGTATGTGGATGTGCATGCCTGCACTCACTGGTGGATCAGTCGGTAAATCATCTGCCTGCAATGTGGGAGAACCGGGTTCGATCCCTGGGTGGGGAAGATCCGCTGGAGAAGGGAACAGCAACCCACTCCAAGACCCTTGCCTGAAGAATTCCATGGACGGAGGAGCCTGGTGGGCTACAGTCCACGGGGTCACAGAGAGTCGTACATGACTGATAGACTAACAACACTCAACACAACACGCCTGCGTGCATCTGTGTGTGTGTCTGGAGCCCGGGGGTGCCATGGAAGGGTCCCACGACTCCTCTGAGTTTCCCCAATCTGAGAGTCCAGACCCTAAGGAAACCTGAACAATGGTTAGGACAGCCCCCTTGAGTTCTTTTCAATATTTCAAACACTGACCTGGAAATTCTACCTGCTTCTCTTACACAATTGCAGTCTCTAACTCAAATGTCAAATCTCTGCCCTTAGCTGGCACTTTATTGGTACGGTAACACTGGAAACTCTGATTATCTCAGGAACAGGCCTCTCTCATTAATAAAATGGGGAAATGGATCAGGGTATGTTTTGTAGACAAAACACAGAACCCAGGCAGGGACGCTAATCCTGAAGTCCTGGGGCTGAGAAGCCGGAGATCAAGGATTCTGAGTCAGAACTCGGGGATCCGGAGAGCCGAGGTGGCTGGAGAGGGGTTGACCTATTGTGGTGAGTCCCCAGACCAACCGTGAGGCCCTCTTAAATCATCTGAAAAGAGGATAGAGGTGTATGCGGCCTGCGGGAAGCACCTATGGGGCCAGCCTTTCCTTGTCTCTTGTGCTCCCCCATCCTGGCTGCCAAAGGCTGAGCTGCACACTCAGCCTGGCATGAAGGGAGGAAGAGAGATAGATGAGGGTCCTTGTCCAACCTATCCTCTGCTCATGTCACCTGTGGGCAGGACCAGTGGCCTATCCCCTGGGCAGGGCCACAAGGGCACATCTGGGGACACCCATGACACTGATCACCTGGCAGTCCCCCTCGGACACAGCCCTGGGACTTCTATGCCTTCTCTGAAAGCCAGATGTCCCCCAAATATGTGTCTACCATGTGGAGGTCGGGGGGCAGTCTGGTCATTATGGCGTGTAAAAAGAGCCTGGAAACTTTGGTTTTAATCTGGACCTTATCTTAATTAAGCTCTGTTTCCATTGTCTTCTGCCTCAGTTTCCCTATCCATAAAATGGGAATTGCACACAGGTTCCGGGTTTCTTCCAGTCCCACTTGCTGCTAACTGACCTTGGGAGAGTTACTCAGCCTCTTTGAGCCTCAGTTTCTTTGCCTATAAAATGGGGATGCTAATCCACACCCCACCTTCCTCATGAGGCTGGGTGAGGATCAAATGCTGTAGCATCTGCCGAAGTGCTTTGGAAGTCAGAGGCTCCTCAGGACCACAGAGTAGTGTTATTATGATCGAGGACTTGCAGTGCACATCCCGGAGCCACAAGGGAAAGCAGAGGTGTGGCCCAGTCTTCAGCCACCCTCTGACTTTTGGAGGACACAGAAATGACCAGTGACCCTTCTGACATGGAGGGTGAGCCAGGTACCTAAGAGTTGAAGGGATTCAGTGACTGGAGGTACCACCAGGGGACTGAGGTTAATCTAGGAGGCTTCCTGGAGGAGGTGAGTCACCACAAAGAAATGAAAGCTTTTAAAGTAAGCCCTGGGAGTCACTTAGAGAGCATGCTTTGCTGCTGGCTCACACCAAACCCCTCAAAGCCCTTTCACTGGGCTTTATAGTTAGAACACATCATCTCATTTGATCTTAAATGGAGTCCTGTTAGTGAGCTATCATCTATGCCCGCTGACAGAGAGGAGTCCCAGCCTAGAAGGCCCAGAGGTGGACCAAATGTGGCCCCAAGATGTCTGCGGCCCTCCTCACTTGTCTCCCTGTCTCTGCTCCCGCTCCCCTACCTGCATGAAACACAAATGCAGATGGCCCCTTTCATGTCTCCAGGGATCAAAGTGATGGCTTTGGGAGAAAGACTTGCTGCTTGAAAGCCAACCAGCCCAGGCTGCACAAAAGGCCTTTCCTGCTTCCCTTCCTTCCCCAGCTCAGGCACGCAGCCTCTCCCGCTCACCCACACCCGAACCGCTGGAGCCCGGAGATGGCCCCACAGCATGCAGCGCGGGGCCAGCGCCTTTCGCTCCCTCGAAGCACGTTTTCTCGCCTTTGCGGGGTGATTTGTCTATGGAACTATTGTCCCCGCTGGGCCAGGCACTATCTTGTCTCAAAATAATGGGAGAGGGAGAAAGACAAAGAGACACAGATTGACAGAGGGCCCGATGGTGGAGGAGGTGGAGAAGCACTCAGAGATAGAGAGGAGGAAGGGAAGCAGCGGGTAGGGCTGGAGAGCAGAGACGGACATCGGACATCGGAAAGCTACCAGACACATGCGGAGGTGAGAAGTGGAGGGAGGAGATGCGGAGGTGGCCGGAGGAGGGGAAGGGAGCAGGGAGAGAGGAACGGGGCAAAGACAGAAGGCGAAGAGATTGATGAGTCAAAAATAAAGCAAAGATGGAGTTTTGAAAAGACAGGTCAAGAAATGAAGAGCAAAATGGGAAGATAAGAAAAAAAGAAAACAACTTTAGTGATGGAGAGATGGGCCAGTAGAGCAGGAGAAGGGGTCCCCAGCTCGGGGTAGAACCCTGAGCACCCTCATGCCATCACTAACCAGGGACCCTCCAGACCCGACCCCCAGTCTGAGCTCCTCACCCTCCACACCGCGAGGTTACCTCTGTCCTCTGGGCCCCACAGCTGCCCACCCAGAGGGGACTTCCAGGCAGCCCCTGGGACCAGGTGGCCGGAAGGGCAGGGATGAGGCCAGCAAGCTAGCAGACCTGGAGCTGGAAGGCTGAGGGCACCTCCTAAAGAATACTGCCCTCTTGTACCACAGAATCAAGTCTAGAAGCTCCAGTCCAGTGCCCAGAGCCCTGGGCTGGAAGCCAGGGAAGAGGTGGGGTGCGGAAGACTGGTAATTCCAGGGCAGATACTTACCTCCTCCTTTCTAACGGGCCTGGAGATGTCAGAAGCAATCTCTGTGGTGACCCTGACCTATGCCTGGCCTGACCCTTCACCAGCTCTGGAGCGGAAAGACCTAGAACTTCTGAAGGCAGACTTCTGGTTCCTCCATTCCCTCCCTGTCACTGACAGGCTGGGTGACCTTGAACCCGTCACTTCTCCCCTCTGAGCCTCATTTTCCTTATCTGTGAAATGGGAGATAATCACAGTGCCTGCCTCGTGGGATGGCTGTGAGGATTAGATAAGACAAGGGTGACGTGAGCTCAGCCCAGCGCCTGGCACGAAGCACCACGCCACCGAGGGGGGTCCCTGTGGCGCTACAGCCAGTGGAAGTAGCCGTGGCCATGCTGATGAGGTGGGATAGGAATTCTGGCCCTCCCTGACTCGTGGGGACTTCCCGAGGTTTGTAGAAGCTAAGGATGGGAAAGGTATCCCTGTCCGATACGGTCGGGCCCCGTGCTGGTCCCTCTGCCCAGGCTAAGTGAATCCACCAGGCACAGCTGGAACAGGACTGGTCCCTAAGATTTTTTTTTTCCCCAGAGACCAAATTTATTGCTTCTTTTAAAGTAATTTTCTCTGTCTGAAAGGCTTATAGGAATTTTTCTTTTTTCCAGTGTTTAAAAAAAAATTATTCTAAGATCTCCATAGAGCTTGTATTTTAATCAATTCTTTCCGAAATATCATGAACCCTTTTTATCTGCATATTCAGGCTTTAAAAATTATTTACGAAAATTTTTTTTCAAGTATAGTTTTGGTTCTTGTTTCTTTTTTTTTTTTCAAGAACTTGGAATATAACTGCTTAGGGCCCACGAATATGTTTACTTTTAAGGTCAAAAGGAAAAAGATGATCTTTTAAGCCAAAGAAAAGGTTTTCATATATAATACAAACAGGTTTGTCTTTATTCCAATGAAGTTGTCTTCGTTCCAGTGAAGTTTATGGAGGAAAAGGCCCACAGAGGCAAAGGCGCCCATGGCCCACAAGTCTTGGTGTGGTCCTTCTGGCCAGTAAGGGGAAGGGCAAATGCACTGTTGGTGGCTGCGGTGGCCAACCCTGACCAGAGGGAGTACAGCTGGACCAAGGCCTTTAAGACCCCTTATCCGAGGGAAAAACACAGTCCCTGCCCTCAGGGAGCCCAAGTCTGGGAGAGACACAGCCCTGCCCTCAGGGAGCCCACAGTCTCATAGCAGAGACAAAATACAACAATTTAAAACAGCAAACTGTCGAGGTGGAGAAAAATCTCAAAGACTGTCCCATAGTTAGCCACATATCTATGAGAGAACTCTGGAGAGAGCTCCCAATGGGTGGTAAGAAGGTGGTCATCTCAGCAGAGAGGGAGGCCTTGACCTCAGGTGGGAAGAGATGTGAAGGTGGGCAGGAGGGAAGAGAGATGCTGACACTGCTGTCCGGAGGAGGAGCCGAACAGAGACCGGAGGACTGTGCGTCTAGGTACAGCGGGGTCTCGATGTCCCGACAAGCCCCTCCACTCCATGCCCACACCCGGGGCCTCCGCAGACCGTGGCTGTCCCTGGGACATCTGTGTCCCGAGCTGCAGAGGGACCCGGAGTCACTCCTGGTGCGGTCAGGGAACCGCACGGCCCGGGTGCCCCCCCACCCCCAGCCAGGCGCCCTACAGAATTAAATTACCATATTGGAAATAGCAAAGTAAACACCAATAGGTAAAGTGCAAATTAAAGTCGTTCCTCCCAGATACCTTATTTATAGACCTGAGCTCAGGGGCCGCGCCCTCCTGGGAGCCACAGGAGCAGAGCAGGGCACCTGCCTGGTGCCAGCCTGCTCCCCACACTCTAGGCTTCTCTCTGGCAGGGCTCGGGGCAGGACCGCCTGAGCCCTCCCAGAGGACTAAGGAGCGGCCTCCATGTGCCTGCGCTTCAACAGCTTGAGGGCCGTGGGGCCAGTGTAAGCTTGCTTGTAGAAGGGAAGGAGTGGGAGTGGGGGCACTGAGGGCCAGATGAGGGGTACGGGGTCCATGGAACTGGTGTTGAGAGTTGAGGTGAAAAGTAGGCGACAGTGTTAGTTACTCAGTGGGGTCTGACTCTTTGCAACCCCATAGACTGCAGCCCACCGGGCTCCTCTGTCCATGGAATTTCCCAGGCTGGAATACTGCAGAGGGTAGCCATTCCCTTCTCCAGGGGATCTTCCCAACCCAGGGATTGAACCCATGTCTCCCGCATTGCAGGTGGATTCTTCACCGTCTGAGTCATCAGGGAAGTCCAGTCGAGGCGCTGCCAAGATAACAAGAGCTAACACTCATGAAGCAGCTATAGCTCTCGGTGCTTCCAAGCCTTAGCTCACTTCATCCTCACGAGATGCCTCTGTTCATTCCCCTGTTACCGATGGGGACACTGAGGCATAGTG
Organism: Muntiacus reevesi; assembly: GCF_963930625.1. Lineage (NCBI taxonomy): Eukaryota > Metazoa > Chordata > Mammalia > Artiodactyla > Cervidae > Muntiacus > Muntiacus reevesi. Next base: position 19,126,047 of record NC_089268.1, on the reverse strand, counting down.
TGGTGCACTGCAGCCAAGTGTGCTGTCGGGGTTTGAACCCCGTGGTCTGTTCTCTTAACCCCCACGCTCTGCCCCCTCTCCAGGGCCTCTCCAGCTGATGTAGAAAAGTGACTCAGCCGCCGTGTGCCCATCTGCCTGGCATGTTCTCAGCCTCCAGTCCCACAAAACATACGTGCCAGCCTTCACGGAGGAAAGCGCCTCACTCCGTACCTTGCCCAGTGACAGCAGGTGGACCAGCTCAATGAGGCCCTTCCAGGGGCTGGGGACTCGGAGATGCCCACACTCTAGCTGGCTCACAGCTGCCCCCAGGCCTGACCCCATCATCCCAGCTGCACCGGTGAGAGCTGCAGGCTGAGGCGTGGGGCAGAGCGCACCTCCCCGTGCAGCCAGCCACTGGCCCGCGCAGAGCCTGACCTTGGCCTCGCTGGCGTGGGGCTCTAACCCATGGAGCACGAGGCCACGGCTGGTTAGCCGCAGGTTTATTAGCAGAGGGGAGATGCCCGGTCAGGGCCAGGAAACGACACTTTGCCCAATTTGCTCATCCCATCAGACCTGGGAAGGCTGTCACCATCTTGGCGGCAGGGAGCCAGGAACAGAAGCTGTGGGCTTGGCAACATGGTGGACAGGAAGGAGAAACAGCCACATTCTGTAAAGGGAAAAGGCTCACCAAAGCCTCATGCTCTCAGCCAATCGACTGTACATCCGAGAGCTGTTTCTAGTTGAAAGCCAAGGGACACCACTGGACTGACCCTTCACAAATATTCCTGCCGCTGGGCAAACAGTATCTGCTAAAAATAGCCCCTGTCCTGAGTGGGCTGGCTGGAGGCACCGGCCAAGGGGCAGGCAGGCCCTGGGGACAGGATCAGCCTGGTTCCTGCTGCACGCACACCTGTCCAGGCCCTCACCTTCCCTTGCTGGGGTTGACCAGCGGGACTCCTTATCGCTTTGGTGAGGGGTCAGGGGAAGGCTCTAGTGGTGACAGATCAAGAGACAGCCGGTGGGCTGGAAAGGGCCCCAAGAGGACCTGGGTTCTGCCAACCCCAGCTGTGCGATCTTGAAGAGGTCACTTTTCCCCTTTAGATCTCAGTCTCTCCATCTGTGCAGAGGGGACAGGCATCCTGCCTAGGCAGAGAACAGGAGCCAGGTGAAGAGGGCAGGGCTGGCATTCCACCCCAAACCCTGCAGGAATAGGAATACTGACTTTAATTGAGAGCCGGCCTTTATTTTTATTTATTTTGAATTGCAGGATACTTGCTTTACAATGTCGTGTTGGTAACAACAACATGAATCAGCTATAGGTATACATATATCTCCTCTGTCTTGAGCCTCCTTTCTACCACTCCCCTCATCCCACACCTCTAGGTCGTCAGAGCAGAATTGAGCTCATGTGCTGTTTTACACACAGTAGTGTATATGCGTCAGTGTGTGTGTGTGCTCAATAACTTCAGTTATATCTGACTGTTTGCATCCCTATCCACTGGAGCCCGGCAGGCTCCTCTGTCCATGGGATTCTCCAGGGCAGAATACTGAAGTAGATTGTTGTACCCTTCTCCAGGGGATCTCCCTGACCCAGGTATTGAACCTGCATCTCCTTCATTGGCAGGGGCATTCTTTACCATTGAGCCACCAGGGAAACCCATGTATGTCAACGCTACTCTCTAACGGAGAGCTTTCTGTGTGCCCAGACCAGCGCTAAATGCTTGACCTGTCTCAATTCCTTTAACCCTCATGATGACCCTAGGAGGCAGGTACTAGCACTAGCTCCATTTTACAGGTGAGGAGACTGAGGCACAAAGAAGTTCATGCACTAGGTCAAGATCACATCTAATGAGGACCCAAAGTGGGGGTTGAATCCAGGCAGTCTGGCCCCAGAGCCTTCATTTTCACCACAGCAGACACCACATGAAGCATGTGTCGTTGTCAGGGTGGAAATGGAAAGGGGCGTGTGCCATCATACACGTCTCCAAGAAGCCACCTCCTCTCGGAGACCATCTGGAAGCCAGAGGGCGGGATGAAGAGATGGGAGACCCCTCACGCCCCCTCCATCTCTGCTCCTCTCCTGGGGGACCAGACGGAGCTGGGAAATCCACTGCCCAGCCAGCAGGGTGACCAGCGTGTGAAACGTGCCCCGGTCAGAGCACCCGGGTTGGGTGGGGGAGCGGGCTGCCAGCCTTGTGGTCCTCAGCCCACGCACTGTCTGGCTGCCCAGGGGGTGGGATGGGGGGCCCATAAATAGCAGGCCTCTCACCGGGGTTGGGAATAGAAACCCAATCCAAACAGTGTGGTGAGTCGGGGCTTTCCAGAGTGGCCACAACCTCCAGGGGCCTGGAGGCAGCTCTGCGGGCCCCCTTCTCCTCTCATGTTTCCTAAGAGATCAGGTCATCTTGGGGAGAAAGCCTAGCTGGCCCCAACCCCAGACTCCTTCATAGCTCAGGAAGGAACACTAAGAAGTGTCAGGGACACACAGGTAATGTTTATTGAGCACCTGCTAGGTGCCTGGCGCTGTTTGAAGTGCTTTATGTGGGTTATCCCAGTTAACTCAGGCCTATGATTCTACCCATTTTATAGAAGAGGAAACTGAGGCACAGAGACAAACAGTTGCATGACTAAAGTCACATAATTAGCAAGCGGTGGAGGTACCTCTCACTCATGGGCCTGGGGACACAGACCAGTCACAATGGGTCCTACCTTTGAGGTCATCTTGGTCTGGGGGCCCAGTAGTCAAGGAGAAGACAGTAACAGCTCAAGGCATGTGCACCAGTCAGGGCTGGGGCTTTGGAAGTTGCTGGGCTGGTTGGTCTTCCCTGTGGAACTTGAACACACCCTCCCTGCAGAGTGGAGCCTGAGGGGCAAGGGGACCAGGGGATCCCCAGTGGAAGTAACTTGCTGAGTGCCAGCCCAGCTTTGAAGGTGAGACCCCTGTTCCTGGGCCCACTCCATTCTGCAGGGAGGGATAGAGAACGTGTGGGGAGATCCGCAAGGCCAGTGAATCTCAGGGTACATGGAATCTTAAGGAAATAAGTCCTAAGGGTCCCACCCCATTGCCACCCACTCAGGAGCCCTTCTAATAGTCTGAAGCCAGAGAGGAAGCTCATGGTCGGCTGTCAATGCCCCTTTGAGGTCTGATGAGACTCGGACACCGCCTCCTGCCACATGGAGCCCACCAGCCCTGGGGTGCTGTGTGTCCGCCTGTTCCCAGTAGCTGCCCTTCCCAGGGTCCCTCCTCAAGACACTCATGACACCGGTTTGTTCGCCTGGTGGAGGCTTTCATTTCTCTTCCCCTTCCAGGATTCATCACCAGCAGTCAGCAAAGACAGGGAGAAACCTGGGCGGAAGCCTAACATCTCAGAGTTCTTGGAATGAGGAAGACTGTATGCACACAGGGCAAGAGCAGTGGGCAGCTTGTGGCCTGGATTCTGAAGCAGAGGAAAAGGCAGCCTGCCTCTTCCCTGGGGGGACACTGGTGGGCTGGGGGAAAGCAAACCCCTGCCATGGCCCCAGGGAACTCCCGGAGGAGAGGCCCCAACCCCAGACCCAGTGCCCCGGCACTGGGCGTTTGGGCAGCTGGCGGTCAGCAGCTGGGGGTTGGGGACGGGGCTGGAGAGGGAAGAAGTCTTTCTTAGAATTGGGCTCGAGGAAGAAGACACAGGCTGGCAGGCGTCCCTCCAACCAAGCACCTGGCTTGCTCTCCATCCTCTGCAAAGCTGGCTCTCCACCCGGCTGCTCCAAGACATCATCCCTCTCATCCAAGGGAGTAGGGTGGGATGGGGCCATCTCTCAGGGCTCCCTCTCCTGTTCCCACATTTCTCTGGGTCCTGTCCCAGTAGTCCAGCCCTTCATGCTTCACCTACGCATTGTATGGCCTCCTGGGTCAGGTTGGATCGAAAGTGGCAGAGAGAGCTGGAGATTGGGTTTTTCTCGACTTCCCAGGTGGTGCTAGTGGTAAAGAACCCACTTGCCACTGTAGGAGACATAAGAGACATGGGTTCGATGCCTGGGTTGGGAAGATCCCCTGGACGAGGGCATGGCAAACCACTCCAGTATTCTTGCCTGGAAAATTCCATGGACAGAGGAACCTGGCAGGCTATATATAGTTCACGGGTTGCAAAGAGTTGGACAAGACTGAATCGACTTAGCATGCATGCCCCATAGATGATGCTTGATAGATATTATTTTGCAGAACAAAGGCTTCAGAGGATTCAGAAGGTCTTTTGAAAGAAACGGTAGGAGTGGAATTTGGTGTCTGCTGAGCTCCTCTGAACTTGGACTTGAATCCACAGCTGAAAGAGAAAGGGCAGTGTTTCCCTTAGACCTCAGAGTTAAGAGGAAGGAAGTGGGGGGACTTTCCCAGTGGTCCTGCAGTTAAGATTCTTCGCTTCCACTGCAGGGGAGCATGGGTTCAATTCCTGGTTCTGGAACTAAGATATGGAATGCCACGCAGTGCAGCCAAAAAGTTAATTTAAGAAAAAAAAAGGAAGGAAGCGGGCAGCACTGGTTAAAGGACAGCAGCCCAGAACAGGAGGCTGTGCAGAGCCCAAGGCAGGCTGCACAAGGCCACGAGGCACGTTCCTGGGGTCAAACTCTCCAGAAGATGCTATGTTCCCTTTGGCTGCAAGAAAATCCATACTACAGGGCTCTGCAGACCTTGGCAGCCACCCTCCCCAACCCCAGGGTGCCTGCTTTTGAGTTCAGGTCTTGGTGCCATTCAGTTATTCTGCACGCATTTATCAAGTATCAGTGGCATTGATGGAGGACCTGATCCAGCAGTGAACCGAAGGCAAAATCACTGCTGCCGTGGAGTTTACATTTTAGTGAAGGGAGACAGGCAGAGTCAGTACAGAAAAGCTACCAAAAATAATGATGATAGAGCAGAGTCAAGGGACTCAATGGACATGGATCTGAGCAAACTCCAGGAGATAGTGGAGGACAGAGGAGCCTGGCATGCTGTACAGTCCATGGGGTCACAAAGAGTCAACACAACTTAGCGACTGAACAACAAGATCAAAGGGAATAGAGAAAGCTGGGAGTCTCAGGAGCAGACACGAAGTAAGTGAGAGGGAGCCACACGGGGGCTGGGGAAGAGCCTGCCGGGCAGAGGCAGCAGCCGGTGCGAGGTCTCTGAGGTTGGAGGTTGCGTGGCCGTTTGAAGAACAGCAGAGGCAGCTGGTGGGGCTAGAGGGGGGTCATGAGGGGTAGGAGAGAAGGTTGGGGGCAGCGGGAAGCCAGATCGGGTCAAGGCGTGGAAGCCTATGTGAAGCTCCAGGCTTTTGCTCCCAGTGAGCGTGGGAGCCGCCGCAGGGCTCAGAGGGAGGACAGCTGTGGGCTAACTGTGTCCGCCAGACTTGCTCTGCTGCTGTGCTGGCGATAGTCTGAGGGGGCGAGAGAGGCACAGGGAGACCAGATAGGAACTCATGTGAGTTTGGATCTGAAACTTCACCTCTCTGACCTGGGAGTAGTGACCTCGTGGAGTCGTGGTGAGTTTTGAATAAAATGGTTCCTGGAAAGGGTTCCACCTGAAACACAGTGATGACTCAACACATCGTGGGTGATAATAGGTTATTCTTGTTATCCTTAAGTGTGGGGCCCCCTAGAGTCACCCCCAGTAGGTGCTCTTCCTGCCTCTCCTTCCTGCCTCCCGGGGCCATGGAGCGTTCTGGGAGGGCCTAGGCTTTTCACAGGACCCAGGTGTGCCGGGCCTGCATGTTCTCCAACATTCCCTCTGATACCCAGGCAGGGGGTTCCCCCAGGGCAACACCAACAGGCTATGGCTTGGGCAGCTGCTGCCAGGCCCGTAAGAGGGGTTCAGGGCTGCCCAGGGTGGGGCAGAGTGGAGCAGGAGACAGGAGAGAGGTGGCAGATGTGCCTACGAGGGGCTGGGGAAATGCGTGTGGTTGTCACACTGTCCCAGCTTCTCCCGCCTTCCTGACACCGGCGCCCTGGGGCAGATCCTGGGGCAGAGGCTGGCAGGGCTGCCTCCCTCCCACGGCGCTCGGGCAGCCAAGCAGGCAGGCTCTTCTCACTGGTTCCTTGATCATGGACAGAGCCACTGTCCTACACAAATATATGACGCTCTGAACTTGGCCGGGGCCTCGCAGACCGCTGAGGTAGCCCTGGCTTTGGACCAGAAGCAGCCTGTGGCTGGTGAGATGGAAAGGCTGGGGCAAGAGCCGGCGAGGGGGACAGGCCCTGAGCGCTTGCTCTGCACTTGCTTCTCACAAGGGCTCTCTCTGGAGGGCACTGTTGGTACCACCTTCAGGACCCCCAGGCTTCCCCAGGGCTCTGTGCAGGGTCTGGGCACCTCCCTCACCTTCTGTGACCTTCTCCTCTGGGCACTCTTCCCTGGGTGACTGCCCCAGGCTACAGGAGCTGCTTCACCTGCAGAGCCAGAAGTACCTGGAAGTTTCTACTCCCAACATGGCCTTTCGCCAGTGACGAGGGTACAGGAGTTGAGGTCCCAGCTCCCTTACCTCTAAGGGGGCAACCTTGAGAGTCCCTTTGTGGGACAGGCTAGGAGCACCCTCTGCACCCCTGGGGGCCTCTTCCCCTCCTGTCCAGCAATCTTTAGTCTCTCACCTGGGTCCCCGGGGGGTATTGCTTTAGGAAATCACTTAGCTGTGACCCCCTATTTTTTTATTTACTTATTTTTAATTGAAGGATAATTGCTTTACAATATTGGTTTGATTTCTGCTGCCATACATCAACGTACACACAATGGAATACTACTCAGCCATAAAAAAGAAAGCTTTTTTTTTTTTTTTTTAACTGTATTGGGTCTTTGTTGCAGCCCACAGGCTCAGTTGCCCCGAAGCATGTGGGATCTTAGTTCTCCTGACCAGGGATCGAACCCATATCCCCTGCATTGCAAGGAGGATTCTTAACTACTGGACCACCAGGGAAGTCTCCATTTTAACATTTGCTCCTGGGGAACTAGATCTGAGACACCTTCTAAGATGATCACAGTGATTGTCGTTGTAGCAGCTCTGAATGTGTGTGCAGAATATGGTCTGAAGTGTTTTGCCATATTAACCTCACAACAACCCAGTGAAGTAGTTATTCCCATTATCGCCATTTCACAGGTGAGGAAACAAAGGTACTGTATGCGGAGGATAAGTCAGTTGCCATAGAGTTACTATTGTTGACCTCATACAGGTGAGTGGCAGAGTCAAAATTCTTACTTAATACCCATTTCGGTAAGGCATGCACACACAAACAGACGCTCATGCATACACACATGTACACACACATATTTTGATGACACAGCCTGTAGGGCTCATGGGCCAAACCGCTGTGGACCCTCTGCCTGACAGCGAGCAGACATTTGGAGGGTGTCCCGTACCATGGTGTGGCTGAAGACCCAGGGCAGGCACCCCAGCAAGCCATGGTGTGTGTCCCTATGGGCTCAACAAGGGCCACCTTGGGGCTATTTCTTGTCCAATCCTTCTCTCACATTCAAGAGGGCCGGGCACAGCCAGGCCATCGGGTGAGTGCAGCCCGTGGGCCTACAGACGTGTGACCACTGCTTGGCTCACCCCATGCTCATAAAAAGTCCACTGATTAAATACACGGATTAAAAATAAATAAATAAATACATGGATTACCTCAGGCCTAAAGGTGGGGTCACAAACCAACGTAGCTGCACAGAGCCAGATTTCTGGTGGAGAAAACCACCAGAATGGTGGTTTAATATGCACATACGTATGCATATTAAATTGAATCAACAAAAAAGACTGTTCCTAGTAACTTTTGAACAAACAAAATCCTAATCAAATCCAGAACCATGAGCTCTAGGGGCCTCCACCCTAGGCTGCTCAGCTTGCCAGAAGCCACAGGGGCCTCCAACAGGCAGCATGGAGACCCCAACCTCTAAAAGTACAGATGACCTGGGATGGGGTCTTGAGGAGGCCTGGGGAGCCTCTTGACCGTGAGGACCCCAGCAGAAAGGAGTGTCTGGCAAAGGCCAGCTGCATCTCACAACCTCCACCAAACAGCCGAGCACTCTGCCTGCACCGGCTCAGCCCCACCCCCTCCGGGGCCCCCATCCCAGCTCAGCCAACCAAGGAGGTCTTCCATCACCTCATACACCCGGGTCTGAGCCCTTTCAGCCCAGCCACACCCACCAGGCTGATTCTGGGGAGAATATTGCTCCTCGACTGGGTCCGTGCTGCCGCCTCCTGCCGCCTCCCCAAAAGGGCCTCCCCTGCACATGTGAGCGGCCCTCCTCATCCCATGGAGGACATCAATGTACCCTTTGTCACAAGCCTGTTTCAGAAGCGAAGTTATTGAGATGAGGCAGCAAACTTTGGGACGATTCATTACCAGGTTGGGCAGCTGCCGCCGGCCGACTCCCTCCCCTCTGGTCTCCATCCTTCCCTGGGGTGGGGCCTAGCCTGGGTGGGAGCCCCTGCTCCTCTGCTCAGAGTTTCCCGCAGGGGCAAGACTGAAGTACAGCAAGACTGACAGGGCCTCGTGGTTTCTAGCGATGTCCCAGCCACAGTGTCCTCTGAGCAGTGTGCCAGCCATGGCATCAGGCAGAGAGGCTGGGGGTGCCTGCTCTCCAGAGGGGGCACCTCAGGGCTCCAGATGATTTCAAGGGCCCTGCTCCCTGTCACTCTGATCGCCCCTTCCAGGGCAGCCAGCAGAGAAGAGGGGCCCTGTGCCCAGTGCAGTGCCAGTCAGACAGCAGGCTAGCAACAGATGCAACTGCATAAGTAGGCAGGTGGCCTCTTCCCACTTATGACACCAGCCCCTCAGGAGAGCACTTCTGCCAGAGCCTCCAGGGCAGGGGAATCCACCTGTGCTCCAGGCCCATCACAAAGCCCTCTCCTCTCCTCCTATTGTGCCCCACCACCCACCAGGCCCTGGCCTGTGATTGCTCTCGACCCACTGTCCCTCCACCCCCACCCATTCTTTGCTCCTCATTTTCCCTCCTCACTCCCCATTCCTCTGTTTCCCTGTTTTCCACTCGGCAGACACCTTCTGCACTCCTACACTGTGCTGGCCTGGGGGAACAGGACCAAAAGGCCTTGGTCCCTTCCCCAGGAAAGCAAGTGGCAGCAGTTACCACGTGCTGGAGCTGAAGGGCTGGGTAGAGGCGTCTCTTAGGGGCTCCAGAGACTCTGTCCTGCCCACAAAGGGGAGAGGTCTTCTCAGAGGAAGGCCATTGAGATGAGTCTTGAGAACCATGTTGGGGCTTATGAGATGGAGAAGGCAAGGGTGGGGGAGGGTGTTGCTACTAAAAAGAACAGCTCTGTGAAGGACTGGAGACTAGATACAGCATGGCCTGTAGAGTCCCACCAGGGTCCCCTTCACCTCCTCCCACCCGAGATCCACCCCTCTTTCCTTTTGCCCTGACTTCTAGCAGAATAGCTATCTGGTCAAGGTCAGTAGGAAGACATGGGATTGGGCTGTCTGGAGCCAGTGTCTGGCTGCACTAACCATAGGGGGCGCTGCTAGTCTCTCTACCCAGACTCCCAACCCCCTCTCTAGCCACATCTGGTGGGGGCAGCTTAGAACCCCTGTTACTTGTAGTTCTGGCAGCATGGCCCGCTGTTGTCCCCATGCTCCTGGCTGCAGGGAAGGTCGGGGACCAGAGATGGCTGCTCACAGAATCCCATCCCCTTGGCCAGAATGATGGGTTCCAGGATAAGTATATAATCCAAGGTCTCCTCTGGATTTCATACACAATCTCTAGGCCAGAGAGATGCTCTGTATGCCTCAGTAATAATGTAGTGGTGGAAATTAAGGGAGATGGGAGTGATATACACATGATATACAGTGTTTCATTCAATGACTCCCAAAGTGCTTGGTGAACGGGTGAATGTTACCTTTTGTTTCTATTTTCTTTTTCCTTGCCAGCCACACACCCCAGACTGCCAGACTAGTCAGGTCCCTCCTGGTCCACCGGGGGACGCTGGGGCCTGGAGAGAGGCTGTGACTTCCTCCCTCCCTAAGTCCCCCAACTCCTGAGCACAATTCTCACCCCCCCTGCTCAGCTCTGGGGTGAGAGGTGGCTCTCCCATAATGATGGGTGAATCTGACTCTTTCCTGGGCAAACGGGAGCTCAGAAGACCCTCAAACCCTCCACAGCCTGGCTTTGTTGTGGCCGAGCCCGAGGGGCAGTGGCGCCTCGGCCCGCTGTAAGGACAGTGGCCCATCGTAGCCCCGGTGCCTCCCCCGTGGGTCTCCTCCCTCCCCTGCTGGAGGCCCTGGCTTTTGCAGTCTCCTTCTGTGTCCCTGCCCTGCCACATCCTGGCACACGCGCCACCACGGGCCATGCCAGGCCTCTGGGGTCATTCTACCCAAACCACCACATGTTTCGGAGTAACCTCTGCTGTTCCCGTGGGAGTGGGACAACCAGGAAAAGGCCTCGAAAACCAACCTGGAAGGCTTTTCAAACAAAAGAGTGTGATTTCCTTCAGGGGAGGGAAGGGAAAGGGAAAAAATACCCCCCACGGTCCTCCTGGGCTCCGAGAGCTTCAGTCACCGTCTTGGGTGCATTTAGTGGTTTGGCAACTCTGGGTGTGTTTTAAAATCTGCTGTCCAGGCAGAGAGACAAAGGAGGCTGGTATGGGGCCAGGGGAGACCTCAGAGGACCGGGGTATTCATCTTGTTAAAAATAGCCCACCCTGTTGCTATTTCTACGGAGCTTGGCAAAGAGAGCTGTATGATTTTCCCTTTTTTCGGCCACGCTTTGCTTGGACCATCTGATAAAAATAGTAGATAACAAGCTCAAAAAAAGCTGGGATATTTTTATATGTAAGCCCCACTTGGAGTGGGCCTGAAGTGGAGTGGCCAGGGAGCGTTGCGGGGGCTGGGGAGGAATGGATGAGAAGGGGAGAAGCCTGGGTAGTCTGGTGGGGGCAGCGCCCGTGGCCACAGGGGACCAGGGAAGGAGAGGGGGGGCTGTGCGGGCAGAACTCACTCAGCCTGGGGAGGAGACGCGGGAAGCGATGAGATGCTTTCTCCTGTGTCCACACTCAGGGTCAACAAACAGAAGCTGGGCCCTCCTGACCCACCGCGGACTTTGCAGTTTCCCAGGCTCTGTTGGCCCCAGCCCTGAGCGTCAGGCCTGTTCCCACCACTGTCCCCAACTCGGGGAGCCAGGGCTGGATCGGAAGCAGGCACTGAGCCTCCCACTGGGCACTGGACTGGATTAGCCGTGCCAGAGCTTATGGCAGGAAGAAGAACCTTCTGGAAGGATATCCGAGGAATGGGGTGGTATGAAGACCCGGCAGGGGCTGCTTACACTAGGGGAGGCTCCAGGGAAGCGGGGAATGGTCATTAGCCATCAACCCCAGGAAGGGGCTTGAAGACATCATGCAGGTTAACCTCCATGGCCAGGGGCAGAGCCCTCCTCCCCTTTAAGCTAGAGATGAGGGCAGGCCCCCAGATTGCACACCACTTCCAGAGCTGAGGGCTGTGGGGCTGTGGGACCTGCAGGGCCAGGGATGAACTCTTTGTAACGTCAGCCCTTGGGCGTAAGAGCCTGGAGACTCCCCATAGACGGACATTGTGTTTTCACCATCCGACTTTCACTTTCCCGAAGAAATGCTCTTTGTGGGAGGAACAATTTTTAATCCCAGGCCCTGGCACACAGCAGACTTCAGTATTTTGAATAAACAGACAGGAGGGTGAGTCAATGCGAGGGTGCAGCAGGGGTAGACCAAGGCTTCAGGCTTCCAGGCCGATGTCCCCCAGGGAGGGCAAATGTCCCCAGTTGCTCCCCAGAGCCATCCCTTGTCTAGGATGGCTATTGCCTGCCCTGAGCCAGAGGGTCAGTCCTGAAGGCACTGCAGCCACCGGCACCCACCCCAGACCTGAGTTTCCTCTTTAGGTTCTTTCCCCCATCATTACCTCTGACAGTCATCCCCAAGGGGCACAGGCTTGCCAGGGAGCCCTGTGGGCTGTGGGTTCCCCACCGCCCCCTCCCCCTTCATTGTCTTGGTCGACGTTGACTTTGCAGGAGTGGCTGCCCACCCGTGGGGGCAGGATGTTTGACCCATTGACTGGCAGGGCTGATTTCTCAGCTGAAACTTCAACGTAAGTAAAAGGCAAACAAATAAACAGGAGACTGAAGGACACTTCCTTCCAGGGCCATGGGAACCGAGGCAGGCAATGGGAGGATAGTGCCCAGCTAAGCCCTGAGACTGTCTCCCCCAGATCCAGCTGGCCTCTCGGATCTCCTCGAATTTTCTGGGCTCAGTTAATTCTGCCTTGAATATGTGACTCCCAGAGCAGTGCTTCCCAGGGGTTAATTATGACTAAGAGGGACTTCCCTGGTGGTCCAGCGTTTAAGAATCCTTCTGCCAATGCAGAGGTCACGGGTCCTATCACTGGTCTGAAGACACGCCAGGGTGCAACTAAGCCTGTGTACCATAACTACTGAAGCCCACGTCCCTAGTGTCCATGCTCCACAACAAGAGAAACCATTTCAATGAGAAGCCCTCGCACCAAAACGAAGAGTAGCCCTCGCTTGTTGCAACTAGAGAAGGCCCATGCTCAGCAGCAGAGATCCAGTGCAGCTAAGGATAAATAAACAAAATATTTAAAAGTGACTAAGAGTTGGCCGAAGAATTGATGCTTTGGAACCGTGGTGTTGGAGAAGACTCTTGAGAGTCCCTTGGACTGCAAGGAGATCAAACCAGTCCATCCTAAAGGAGATCAGTCCTGAATATTCATTGGAAGGACTGATGCTGAAGCTGAAACTTCAATGCTTTGGCCACCTGATGCAAAGAACTGACTCATTGGAAAAGACCCTGATGCTGAGGAAGATGGAAGGCAGGAGGGAAAGGGGAAGACAGAGGATGAGATGGTTGGATGGCATCACTGACTCAATGGACATGAGTTTGAGCAAGGTCTGGGAGTTGGTGATGGACAGGAGGTCCTGATCTGCTGCCGTCCATGGGATCACAAAGAGTCAGACATGACTGAGTGACTGAACTGAAGAGCTGGCATTTAGTGAGTACCAAATATGTGCCAGGCACGATACTATGTCTTGTGTAGGTGAGTAGCAAATAAACAGCTGAGTATTATTACCAAACTTGTTTTCCAGATAGAAAATAGAGACTCAGAGAGGTTAAGTAATCTGTCCAGGTGCACAAGCTAGAAAGTAGCAGAGCAGGGAATCTAACCACTTTCTGTCTACTGCTCACGTGGTCACTGCTACACCCTGTTCGAGCCACCATCATCTCCCACCTGGTCTGCTTCTACCCTCGCTTGTCCCTTATAGTCAGTTCTCTGCACGCCAGCCAGAGTGAGCCTGTTACACTTAGGTCAGATCGTGTCCTTCCTCTGCTCACCTCACTCACGACTGTACTATAAGCAACAAGGTCCCACGTGAACTGCCTCCCTGCTACCTCCCTGACCTCAGTCCCTCCACTTGCCCTCTTCCTCTACTCCAACCTCCTTGCCCTCAGCATTATTCCTTTAGAATAAGCATCCACCTGCCTCAGGGCCTTTGCACGTGCTGCTTCTGTGGCCTAAAATGGCCTTCCCCATATATCCATACGATTCTCTCCCTCAGGTCTCTGCTCAAATGTCCCGTTTTCAGAGAAAACTTAACCTGCCCTTCCTACATGAAATAGGCTCCCATCTCCTATCCATTCTCCACCCCCTTTACCCTGCTTTTTGTTTCTTTGGAGCAGTTATGGCTATTGATGTGTATGCGAGCACATGTGCAAAGTTGCTTCAGTTGTGGCCGACTCTGTGCCCACCAGCCAGACTCCTCTGTACATGGGATTCTCCAGGCAAGAGTACTGGAGTGGGTTGCCATGCCCTCCTCCAGGGGATCTTCCCAACCCAGGGATTGAACCCTTGTCTCTGGCATCTACCTGCATTGGCAGGCAGTTTCTTTACACTAGTGCCACCTGCGAAGCCCCCTATTGATGTGTATACCCACGTTTATCTCTTTTTTTCTTTTGCTATCTTCACCCACCAGAATGAGCTCCGGGAAGGAGGGGTTTTTAGTCTGTTTTGTTCATTGCCATATCCCCAGAGCCTAGAATGATGTCGGGCACATAGTAGGTGCTTAATAGTTGTTGAACAGATGAATTAAAGAGTGAACAAGTTATGACGTCCCTGGTGGTCCAGTAGCTAAGGCTCTGCACTCCCAATGCTTGGGCCCGGATTCGATCCCTAGTCAGGGAATCAGATCCTGCATGCTGCAGTTAAGAGTTTGCATGCCACAGTGAAAGGTCCTGCATACTGCAACTAAGACAGGGTACAGCTAAACAGATAAGTAAATAATTTTTTTTAAAGAGTGTACAATCTAGAGTTGCAGGTTTTCTGTGTCGTCCCCACCTCTGTGCTTGCTCTCCTCAAATTCTTCTTGTGGGCTCGGGCTGTGGCAGCCTCTTCCTGCAGATTAGGGGGCCCTCAGGCTGAGGAGTGACTGTAGTTCCTGTTTATTCCACTCTCTATCCCCATCTACACACCGCACCCCTCCCTCAGCCTAGAGCCCTAAGCACACAGAGGGTGACTGAGAAAAGTCTGTGGAACCGTAGGGTTTTGCAAACCTGACTTATTCCCCCGCTGAGAGCTGGCCGGCTGCTGAGGAGAGGAATGGAATCCGTTCTAGTTGTTCTGAATGATCATCCAGCAGTGACCGGCTGGGCCCCACTCCGGAAGCACTGCTTTGGGCTCAGATCTGGATGCACAGGGCTGTGCTGTCTTGTCCACGTGCATGAAGTTCACCAGTTCGGGCTGCCCTGTTTACCCTCGCAGGCACCCCACGCGGCAGGACAGGCCCTTGCTCTTGCCTGCCATGGCCTAGAGTCCACCTCCTCCCCCAGTCCTCCCTAGCGGGACAGGCCTGCTCTCTGCTCAGATTCTACTCCTAGATCCTGGGCAAAGCACTTGGACCCTTGGGACCTCGGTCTCCTGGTCTGACGGGGGGAGCCAAGCACAAGCTTCTGCTCCCCTTTCAGCAAACCTAGATTTATACAAAGAATTCCCTCGAGGAATTCTCTCTCTACGTTTACAAAGGGGTTCACCACAGGTCTCTCTCTTTTTTTCTTTTTTGAGAATATTTTTAAACTATTTATTTATTTTTTTAGACTGTACTGGGTCTTTGCCTCTGTGCACAGGCTTTTCCCTAGTGGCGAGCGGGGGCTCCTCTCTAGTTGCAGCGCTCAGGCTTCTCATTGCAGCGGCTTCCCTTGTTGCAGAGTACAGGCTCGAGGGTGCATGGACTTCATGGTTGCAGCTCATGGACTTAGTTGCCCTGCAGCATGTGGAATCCTCCCAGAGCAGGGATCGAACCCATGTCCCCGGCATCGGCAGGTGGATTCTTAACTACTGGACCACCAGGGAAGTCCCACAGATTTCTTCAATAGCTAGTGAACTTATGACTTGATATATAGGATGCAAGTTACAAAATAAAATTCTGACAGGGTTGGTTTCCAGACCTTGGTGCTGGCCACACCTGTTTCTGCCCTCCTGGCAGGTCTCTGGGACCGTGTGCAGAAGGCCAGTGTATTAACAGAACTGTGGCAGGTTCTTTGTGTGGAATTAAGGTGACCTGGCCCTTCTCAGGCCACCTGTCTGGGCCCTGGGCGCTGCGGAGCACTGTTTGGGTTGGGTGTGCTTGGGCATTGCTAGGCATCTGAAGACTCGGGGAATGGAGGTTGACAGTGGTGGGCTGGGGACAACACGGCTTAGCAGGAGGGGCTCCTCCGGGACCCTGGGAAAGGCGTGCCCCCAGTAACCCTGGCATCTCTCCTGGAACTCCCTGGACAACGATGGATCAGGCCTCCAGGCTGTGCAATGAAGGCGGTCTCTTGGTGTAAGGTCTGACACTTTGGATGTGCCTCTTGGCTTCTTCACTGAGCAAGTATTTATAGAGTGCCAATATGCCAGAGATGGTACAGAGAGCTGGTGGAGAGCACAGACTTGGCCCTGCCCAGGAGGGACTTACAATCTGTGGAGCAGGCAGACATCAAGCCCTGGAACAGGACTGGCCCTTGGTGAGGCCATGGGAGGCACACAGGGCAGCTGCCTCAAAGGGCTTTTACAGACTCGGCTCCAATCTGTGGACTTGACATGCCCATTTCACAGATGAGGAAATGGAGGCCTGTGGAGATTGGTTAATCAACGGCAAAAACAAAACCCAAACTATCTCTTCTGGCTCCAGGCTGATGTTCCTACCACTCCTTAAAGTTATTCTGCTAGAGTCCTCCTTCTCCCTCTTGGTTAAATCTGAAACTTGTACTTTTAGGAAAAGGCAGTAGATTTCCTCTAGGACTTTCGTTTTTCCTCCTGGATTCTTTGTTCCAACAGAAGTCATCTGCAAGAAGATGAGAGGGAGTTAGAAGTCCAAATCTGGGAGAGAAAACACAGCCAACCTCATAAAGGGTAGTGGTTTAGAGCAAGGACTCTGGAGCCAGACCAAGCAGGTTTAGATCCCAGTTCTGCTACTTATTAGCTGGGTGACACTGCTTTACCTGTGCCTCAGTTTTCTCTTCTGTAAAATGGAAAGATAATAGTGCCCATCTCCTAGTGTTATGAGATAACCCTTGAGTGAACTGATAAATGCAAGATGCCTAGAACAGTGCAAGGCACAAAGAGAGTAGCAGACAAGACTTTACATTATTGAGAAGCAGGATCTCTAGCACCATCTCTGGCCCCTGGTAATAAGGACCCAAAACTTTTGCGTTAAAAGAACAAAGAAAGGGAGAGAGAAAGAGAGAGAAATTATCATAAACTCTTAGTCATCCCTCAAAACCCATTCAAACATGACCTTTCCTTCAGAACTTGGCTAGCATGTTTGCTTCCCATGCTTACAGTTGTCAAAGGAGTTTGCATCCCTGCAGAAAAAGTAGGGAAGGGAAAGAGAATTCACATACATGAGCAACTATTATACGTAGGCCCCTTCTAGAGTTCATTTATTCTCCACAGTGACACTTAGAGATGACATAATTAGCCCCTTTTTAAAGGTGAAGAAACCAGGATTCAAAGAAGTAAGAGACTTACTGAGTAAGCTAGAAATCAGACCCTCTGAGCATTTTTCACACTGTGTTCCCGCTTTCAAGTCTGCCTCCCTGGTAAGGCTGATAACATTAAGGAATTTTTAACCCAGGTTGGTGACATTGGCACTTTTCTGGGAGAAGGGATATATACCGCTTCTCACTCATCAAGAAGATTTTCGCTCCCCAAAAGGTTACGAACTCTCATTCCCTCCTTCTTTAGACCCTCAGTTCAGTTCAGCTGCTCAGTCGTGTCCAACTCTTTGTAACCCCATGAACTGCAGCACGCCAGGCTTCCCTGTCCATCACCAGCTCCCAGAGCTTGCTCAAAATCATGTCCATCGAATCGGTGACACCACCCAACCATCTCATCCTCTGCCGTCCCCTTCTCTTC
Source organism: Muntiacus reevesi (assembly GCF_963930625.1). NCBI lineage: Eukaryota > Metazoa > Chordata > Mammalia > Artiodactyla > Cervidae > Muntiacus > Muntiacus reevesi. Next base: position 19,108,692 of record NC_089268.1, on the reverse strand, counting down.
CTGCCTTCAATCTTTCCCAGCATCAGGGTCTTTTCTTTAGACCCCAGAGCCCAGCAAAAGGCCGAGGACTCGTCAAGTACTCAGATATTTTTCTCGAATGAATGAACAAACAAGTGAACAGACTGAAGAAGGGAGGAACAAGTAAACCGAGCAAACACTGAGGAAGGGCAGATTGAATCCATAAGTAAATCTGAAGGAAACAGGATCCTTGTCTTGATTGTCTTTGTTGCTCTGGAAGAAAACCAACAGCCTGGGACAGAGACCCTCACTGCGGGGGACTGTGGTGTAGGGTAAGAGCCAGCCGGTTCTTGTTTGCCTTCCACACCAGGGAGCCAGCCATGTCCACACTCCTCAACCCCTCTAGTGCCTCCCCACCCCCAGGGACCACTCCTCCACGCCCGGCCCCTCTCAGAGGAGGCCCCTCTCTGCATCACTGGAGCGGTAAATGCCCCCTTTTCCTCAGGAGCCTGCCTCAGGCCTGGGAGGCCTGGGGCCAGGGCTGGGAAGGGCCTCTGTTGGCACCTTTCTGGCCTCTTCTCCCCGGGAGCCCTCTGAGAGCCTTGGGAGCCTGGCACCCAGCAGGCGATTGGTAGGTGCTGGGAATGGCGGGGAGCCCAGCTCTCAGGGGAGGTGTTCCCTCCCCATGTCCCACCACAGTCCGCCAGCTGAAGAACCGGCGGTCCCGGTCCAGCTTCTCTCAGGCTCCCCAAGCCCATGCCCATAAACACCCCCATGGCAGGAGGGTCACTGCCCCCGGTACTGGAAGCTCTGGCTTTCCCACCCAAGGGCCCCAAGGGGGACATGACCAGTGGGGTAGGGGACAGAGGCCAGAGCCTTTCCACTCTGCCTGTGGCTGGCGTCCTGTGGGGTGCCGGCTGGCAAGGGGCACCTCCCCCTTCCCCACACAGAGCTGGCAGGACAGCCGGTTCATGTCCTCTTCAGCCACAGCCTGCAGAAAGCATGTTCCCCCCAGAGCCACGGGCCACTGGCCAGTCCACTGGGGACATCCCTCAGGGAAGGGAGGGGTGGGAGGGGCAGGGCGGGCCCCAGCCTGGCGCACTGCGGCCAGCCACCCTGCTCCGTGGACTGGCGGTTTTCCTGTCTGGCTCCCTGCGGCCCAGACAGCCCCAACACGTCACTGCAGGGTGAGCGGGCTCCTGCCCAAACTCGAACTCATAGCTTGAGCTCCCTGAGGCTCAGAGCCAGGGCCCAAGGAGAAGGGATGGGGAGAGAACAGAGGAGCCGGTGCAGAGCTCCTGGGTGTGGCTCACGGTCCCAGAACAGGGCGGGAAGGGTGCTGAGCCAGAGGAGGGGGAATACTGACAGGGGCAGATCAATCCACTGGGCTCCTGGAGGAGGCAGGGCAGAAATGGAAGAGAAAAACTCTGCCCAGAAGAAAGGACAGGAAGCTGGGTGACCAACCATAGTCAACCTCTGCACTTACCTCCTGACCCTCCCCAACTCCATCAGGCTTTCCCAAGAGGCCAATTCCCTCCTGCCCCCGGGCCTTTGCATATGCCAATCACCCTACTGGAAATGTCTTCCCAACCCTTCCTCACAACTCCACTTTTCAAGGCCAACTCCCATTAGCCCCTCTATAAAATCTCCCCTGATTCTCCCTAACGGGAAACAACGTCACCTTCTGAACTCTCAGAGCACGTGGTTTAAGTGGCCCATTCTTTCTGCCTACTTTGCCTCCCATGTATTCATTCATTCATACAGGCAATCGACACTCATTATTTAAACAGCCACCACATCAGGTGCTTAGGGGGCATGTCGTCCTGCTCTCAGGAGGTGGTGATTGTGGGGAGAAAGTGACATGAGCAGCTTACCCTTCGACAGTGAAAGAAGTGCTAGAACTCAATGCCGCAAGCATTTAAATGAGCGCCTACCACAAGGTGGGTGGGAAACGGGCACTTCTGAAACGCAGTCCTGACCCTCAGAGGCAATACCTTAGCTGAGGGCTCAGGGCCTCAGCCAAAACAGGTATTTGAGAAAGGGCTTTTGAGGCCCGGGAATGGCATCGCTAAGGCCAAAAGAATCAGCAAGCATGGGGTGTTCTGGAGCCAAGGGAAGAACATCCAGCCAGTGTACAAAGGAGGTCACCGTCTTTAGGACAGACATCCCCCCACGCCCAGGTGCAAACATACCCCATGCCACGTGTAAACACCCCATATGCCACGTGCAAACACCCCACATGCCCTGGGGCAAACGCCCTACTACATCTTGAAGCAGGCCAGCCCATTGGGAAAGTCTCCATTTCTGTGAGCTACAAACCTCCGAGACCTTTTGGGGGAATGGAGCAAACGTTTCTTAAATTACTATCTTCTTTAACTGTCTCAGACAGATGAAGTAACTTGCCCTCATAGCTGGCAATCAGGGAAGCTGGGATTCGAACCAGGGCACTCTGGCTGCTCGCTCCATATGCCTGAGTAACCTGCCTCGTGGTCACACACACCCCAGCTGCTCATGGGGAGCTCAATTCCTCCCTCTCGCTGCTGCAGTTGGGGGCTCTGAGGAGTCTTGTCTCCATTGCTCCCCCCTCCACCATGAGCATTAATCCTGCTGGTGAGGGAGCGCCAGAAGAAGCCCAGCCTGCACCCCAGAGGACAGAGTTCCTGGGTGTGCAGACTGCTTCCACAGCACCCACATCTCCTCATCTCTGAGTGGGGGTTTCTCCACCCCTATTTTCCAATTCTCAGGTCCTGAAAACCTGAAAAAGAGTCACAGGAATTTAGTAGCTGTTACCATTCTTCAGTCACTAAGTTGTATCTGACTCTCTGCAACCTCATGGACTGCAGCATGCCAGGCTCCTCTGTCCTCCACTACCTCCTGGAGTTTGCCCAAATTCATGTCCACTGAATCAGTGATACCATCCAAACATCTGATCCTCTGTCGCCCGCTTCTCCTCCTGCCTTCAATATTTCCCAGTTTCAGGGTCTTTTTCAATGAGTCGGGTCTTTGCATCAAGTCTGGGCCAAAGTATTGGAGCTTCAGCAACAGTCCTTCCAATGCACATTCAGGGTTGGTTTCCTTTAGGATTGACTGGTTTGAATAGCTCATAGCTTCATTGAGTTACGCAAGCCCCTTCACCACACAAGGCTGTGATCCATGAAGGGGATTTAGAAGCAGGCTCTGCTTCAAATAAATTCAATATGTGAAAACCAAGGCCAATGGTCACTGACTTACAATGACACCCCCTTCTTCTCCTTTTTCCCACAGTTGCCTGTTGCTGCTCAAGTTCTGGGGCATGATGAAGCCTGGGGCATGATGAAGCCTCCTCCCAACCCTGAGAGTCTATAGTTCCAGGAACAGCTCGACAAGGCCTTAACACTCCCCGAGGCCGTGAGGTCTCCCCTTGAGCCAGTGCCAGGACTTCTCCCATGGACACCATGCCCCACCTCCACCCCTACTTCTGCATGGCAGATGCACCCTTGCACACACAAACGGACACACACACGGACACCCTCTCCATGGTCAGATGCACAGCCCCCGACACAAACACAGAGTTACACAAACACACATACACAGGCACCCCCTGCATCTTGCAGCTGCAGCCCTAATCCTAGACTTGTTAACAACTGAATTATGAGCCTGTCTTGCGGTAGCTGAGAAGCTGAGGCGGAAAAGGATTTACTGGCCGCATTAAATCATGTGCTTATTGTGAAGTGAGCAGGCCAAGGAGGTGCTCCATGTCCCTCCTTCTCCTCTCTGAGTCCCGCTAAAGTATCCACCCTCTCACCCACAAAGACTGCTTCTGGGGTCCTGTCAGAGTCTTCCAGCACCCACACCAGTCCTCCGACCCCACAGGTCTTGTGGTGGTGGGCAGGGATCATTTAATCCCCATTGTACAGATAAAAAGACCTGAGGTCTGAAAGAGGGGAGGCCGTTTGCCTTGGGCTATTGTGCAAAGAGGCAAAAAATGGAACAAATGGGCTTCTGAACCCAATGACCCCGAGCCCCTGATTTTACAAGCACATGTGAGCTCTCAGGGCCCTTTTTTGGGAAGAGGTCCTTTGTTGTTGTTCAGTTGCTAAGTCGTGTCTGACTCATGCAACCGCATGGACTGTAGCATGCCACGCTCCCCTGTCCTTCACTGTCACCTGGAGTTTGGTCAAATGCATGTCCATGAAGTTGGTGATGCTATCTAACTGTCTCATCCTCTGCTGCCCGCTTCTCCTGCCTTCATACTTTCCCAGGATCAGGGGTTTTTCCAATGAGTTGGTTCTTCCCATTAGGTGGCCAAAGTATTGGAGCTTTCAGCTTCAGTTCTTCCAGTGAATATTCAGGATTGATATCCTTTAGAATGGACTGGTTTGATCCTAAGAGATCCTCAACCTTAGGTAGAAAGCTCACAGGGCCCATAGCAGGCATAGAGCCCGGCTCGCCCTGTAAGACCACAGGCTGTTAAGATGAGACTCTTGAGAAAGCACAGAGGCCTGCCCTGGTTGAGGGATCAGGGGAGGAACCCTAGAACCCAGTACCCCCTCCCAACCCCATCCACTCCTCATGCTGGTGAGTCACAGCCTGAGTGCCTGGGGGACAAGTTCACAGTCCGGTGTGAAATTCTAACCCAGGCACCAATCACCCAGCCCTGGTCCTCACCCCCAGTCACTTCCAGCCAGTGCTCTGCCCCCCCCGCCCCCCCCCGTATCCGCATCCACATTCCCATTTTGTTCTCCCCATGGCCTTCTGCCCCGTCCACTGTTTACTCACAGACTCTGCTCCCTCTGCTTGCATTCCTGGCGAGTCCCCTGCTAACCCACTGTCTCCAGGCACCTCCCACTCACCCCCTGCCCCAGGTGCCCTCACATAGGCCCTGAACCTGCGACACTAGCAGATTCTTGCCAGGCTATCTTCCCAAGGGAACAGGCCCCTAGGGACCTGCTGAGCCCAGAGAACGTGAACAGAGCCCACAGGCAGCCTCCAAGCTTTCCTGTTGGTGTCGGCAAGACCCACAGTCTTGTGCTGCCCCCAGAGAATTCTGAGGCATCTTTGGCTCTGGTTAGCTGGTGTTTCTACTACTTAAGGCTGGAAGAGGGGCAGGTACAGTGAAGCACATCCTCCCAGCATGGGCAGCCCTCCTGTCCACCAAAAATGCACACTAGTCCAGCTGGAACCCCAAAACTCTGTCCAAGTCCCTAACTGAGTAGCACAGCAGGCATTTAAAAGTGTTTCTCAGGACTTCCCTGGTGGTCCAGTGGTTAAGACTTCCTTCCCCTGCAGGGGGTGCAGGTTCCATCCCTGGTTGGGAGTTACGATTCCACCTGTCTCATAGCCAGGAAAAAAAAAAAATAAAAAGCATAAAACAGAAGCAATATTGCAACAAATCCATTAAAGACTTTAAAAATTTTGTCATTGTCTAGTTGCTCAGTTGTATCTGACTCTTTGCAACCCCATGGACTGCAGCAAGCCAGGCTTCCCAGTCCTTTAAAATTGGTTTGCATCAGAAGTCTTTAAAAAGATAAATACAATAAAATTGTTTCTCATTCGTAGTCTTATGAGAGGCTCATAACATACCAGTTTGGGTAGGCTTGGCTGTGATGGAGGTGGTTATTCACCCATTTTACAGGAAAGAGAACTGAGGCCCCGAGAGAAGACCCAAGGCTAAGGTGGGAGGTGATGGCACAGTGGGGGCAGGTACTCAGAAGTCCTCATCCCCATCTGGACAGAGACAGGGAGGAGGCTCAGGTTCTGCAGAACCCTGCCAGACAGACCTTGACCCTCCCAAACTTATCAGCAGCTGTTTTCTGTTCAGCTCGAAGGAGACTCCTGTTACAGAAGCTCACCCTCACTCTCATCTAACAGGGCTGATCTCCACAGTTGGGAGGGGAGCAAACATCCCCTGGGGAGATTTTAAGATACCCCTCCTGGGATAGCCCAGGTGGGGTTAGTTGATCCGTGCATCTAACTGTTTTTCTGGATTCAGTCCCTCAAAACACTGAAGGGCTTCAGTTTCCCCACCAGCTTTGAAGAGCCCTTGACTGGGTGAAGGGGGTCTTCCTGGGAAAGCAGTACTCTGGACCGAGGAATCCAGAGAAGCTGGGAGGGGTGTCTTTGGGTTTCCTTGTCTCCTCCGGTGGGAGGGGGATAAAGTAAGAGGCTGCAGGGAGAGCTGTTGACTCCCCGTGACCCCCGTGCTGTTCAACATCCCTCATAAGAGGGTCCCTGCATCCACCCAAGCTAGGACAGGGTTGGGGATGGTGGGGGATTTGACAAAGTTGGGCCAAGAGTTCAGATAATTCTAAAAGAGGCGGTCAGTCATGAGGGAGTGGCCGGAGGGAGGGAGAGGGGGAAGATGAACAGTGAGGCCAGGAAGAGTCTGGCAGGAAACTGAGGGAAGGACACATCAATTGAGTTTTGTGTTTGTGAGGGGCGTTGGGACAGGCATTGCACATATCTAGTTGTAACCATGGCCTTGAAGGAGGGCAGTCGCATCCCCATTCTAGAGATGAGAATACTGAGGCTCAGGGAGGTTAAAGTGACTTTCCTTCAAAGCTATTCGAAAACAAATGACTTTCTAAGCTGGAACTCAGACCTAGAGTCTGTGATTCCCAAGTCCTAAATGCTTTCTTTCCCACCAGACTCTAAGCTCTTTAGAGAGCTATGACCACTGACTCCTTCCACCACATCTAGTACTGAGTTCAGGGCTTAATAATATAACAGGTGTTCAATAAATATGGCTGCCCTAATGACTTCGGCCAGTTTCCTTGTTTGTAAATTGAGCTAATAATTCTTGAGGTGGACATGCCTGGAGGCAGTGTTTAGATCAGGGCTCTTAGAGGTCTCCTTCCAGCTCTCTGATCTTTAAGCCTCCCAGACATCATCTCGGTGCCATTTGAGCTCTAGAAGGCCTTGAAATGACCTGAGGAGACAAGGTGGCCACCCAGGTTCTCCCAGCGTCAGGGTATATGACCCTTGGCCTCCACCTTCCACCCCAGGACTGTTGCAGGCTTCCCAGGAGAATTAACACAAAGTGCCCCGGAAGCACATGAAGACTAATTCATTTTATGGTGGGGCGGGTGGGTGGGGGGAGCCACACATATAAATGAAAGAGAACATGTAGTGATTCACAGAGAAGTGGCTTAGAAGATTCAAGCCTCAGCCTGCCCCTCCCCAGTCACATGACCTTGGGAGAACCTCTCCTCTCTCAGCCTCAGGTTCCACATCAGTGAGATGGGGATAACTGTGCCTGCCCTTCAGGGTTTCCCCCGTGGCTCAGAGGTAAAGAATAGGCCTGCAATGCAGGAGATGCAGGAGACTGGGGTTCGATCCCTGGGTCAGGAAGATCCTCCTGGAGAAGGGCATGGCAACCCACTCCAGGGTTCTTGCCTGGAGAATCCCATGGACAGACAAGCTTGGAGGGCTACAGTCCATAAGTTCGCAGAGAGTCAGACACAACTGAAGCAACTGAGCATGCACACACGCACCTGCCCTGCAACCCTTGCAGGACTCTTTTGAGCCTCACGTGAATCAAGACATGAAAGACACCTTTGCAAGCACAGAAGAGGTGTGCAGAGGCTATTTGCACTTATTGCATTTAAATTATTGCAGTTTCCCATTACTATCACGATTTGAGCATTAGCCCGTAAGGCCTGGGAGCCATCCCTCAGACTGAGGAACTCACGGGAAGCCCACCCTTACTCGTGCTTGCGAAAGGTGTTTCACTGAGGTGACTGAATGGAGGATGGAGGCAGTGATGACTGTTTGGTTACTCCTGCATTCCTTACTAAGGTAGAAACACAGGGGTGGGACTCCTTTTCTGCGCCCTAAGTCAGTGAATGAAAGTTCCTGAAATAAAAAGTTGAATGTGACTCTGATACAAAGTTCATGGTGAGGAGGACAAGCCCCTAGGAAATCAAACTTCAGGAATTCTGAACCCTTTCAGGAAACAATTCCAGCTCCTGGCAAAGGGGATGTCTGAGGATGGGGGAGGAGGATACTGAAATTGGGGTCAGTCACCGCCCACCCTCCACCATTTTCTCCTGCTCCCTTCTTCTCCTCCCCTTCCCTCATTTAGCTTCCTGCCCCCAACACCCTCTGGTGCAGCCAGACCTGGCCTTGCATTAGGGACAGTTGGGGGAACCGTGGGAAAAACAATCAAACCCTGGTCAGCCGGATAATTAGCTGTTCTTCTGCGACCATGGCCTCCCTGTCCCCTCCTCCTGGCCACCACCCCCACCCTCGCCTCTGCAGGACAAGCGTTTCGGAACAGCCTAGCGACATCACCTCATTAATGTTAATGGGAAGTCCGGACATGAGCCTGGCCAGTCATAAATCGCCCTGCGTGAGAAAAGGTAAAAGAGTGTATATCTGTGTGTCCTGCACGTGTGTGTGTGTGTGTGTGCACAAGCCTGTGATGTATGTGCAAGTGTGTATCACTTGTGTTGCCTATGAGGATGTGTGTGTACAACCTGTGTGCCTGGCACAGAAGAGAAAATATACATGTGTGAACTGAACGTGTATACTGCATATATGAGTGTGCCTGTGTGTGTGCACTTGAAAATATCTCTGCAGAAACTTATGCCTTTATAACAAATGTATGTACCTTTATATCAATGCACTGCATAATATTTAGATGCTTGGATGTGCATAGGTCGTGCATACGTGTGAGTACATGTATGATCAACACACACAGGTACTGTGAGTGTGCTCTGTCAATATTTGTGCATCTTTATGGGATATATCATGTAAGTGTTAGTCGCTCAGCTGTGTCCGACTCTTTGTGACCCCATGGACTATAGCCCACCAGGCTCCTCTGTCCCTGGAATTCTCCAGGCAAGAATACTGGAGTTGGTAGCCATTCCCATCTCCAAGGAATCTTTTGACCCAGGGATTGTACCTGGTCTCCTGCATTGCATGCAAGTTCTTTACCATCTGAGCCACCAGGGATATGAAGTGTTTGAAATCTGGTCCACATCAAGCACCCACTAAATGTTGGTTGTTTTTTTTTTATCATCAATAGACCTAATTATACATGTCAACAAGTACACATTGGGGGGCCCACTCTGTAAATCTGAATCTTGGGGTAAGTGTTCAAATGTCTACATTCAAGCAGATGCTATGAATATGTCTGTGAGTCTAAGGGCATACGTGCACATATGGACAGTCTGAGTCCATGTGAATCTGTGAATCTGTGTCCGCCGTCCATGCATGCTTGCACGCATGCTAAGTCGCTTCAGTCATGTCCAACTCTGTGCAACCTCATGGACCGCAGCCCACCAGGCTCCTCTGTCCACAGGATTCTCTAGGCAAGAGTACTGGAGTGGGTTGCCATTTCCTTCTCACCCGTCCATGAGGGCAGTTCTACTGGTGCACTGACCGTGGGGAAGAGCTGGGCAGCTGTAGCCTGGCCCCACACTCCTGTCTCACGGGGCTGCTCGGAGGAGAGGGGCTAGCTCCAGCATCCGCAGCCCTGCACCATGGCCAACGGGGGTCCGCAAGCACGCAGGGGCTCACAGGCTGCCCAGGGCCACTGACCGGCCCGAAGGGTGAGTGGGAAGTCTGGAGCCTCTACCCTCTCCCTTCAAATCATCCAGTCTCCGAGTTCTGTCAGCTCACATCCTAAACCTCTCAATTCGTCACTTCCCCTCTCCATCCCCTCTCTCAACAGCGATAGCCTCTTGTCCCTCCTAATCCACTCTCCACATTGATCTTTTAGAAATGCATCTTTTAGAACAGTGATCTTTTAGAAATGCAAATCTCATCACCTCATTCCCTGGACTGCTTAAAACCCCTTAATAGCTTCACGGTGCTCCTTGGATAAGGCCTAAAATCCTCCGCACAGCCTCTGAGGCCCAGCCTGACCACCCCGGCCACATCTCTCACCCTCTCTCCAGGCCCCAGCTCCTGCCCACAGCCACCTCCCTCTCCCAGCATTCCCTCCCCCTGGAATGCTCTATTTCTTCCTGGCTTCTTCTACCCTGGCAGATCTCGCTTCTGGAAGCTTCTACATACAGATCCCCCCCATTTTCACACTTTCCTGTCTCCCTGTAAGTCTCTCTACTGCCCTCCAGACCCAGGCAATTCTGTGCCTGTGCTTCTGTGTCGTTCTCATCTCCCCGGCACTGTGTGAGGGGTCCTGGTCACCAGGCGTTGCCGGCAGGCTCAGGTTCTGCGCGGCCCAGGTGCCAGCTCTACCCCAGCTCTCAAGGAGCCAGTAGTGGGACTTTCCTGGTGGCTCAGTGGTTAAGATTCTGCCTTCCAATGCAGCGGGTCAGGGTTCAATCCCGGTCAGGGAGCCAAGATCCCACGTGACTTGTGACCAAAAAACCAAAACATAAAACTGAAGCAATATTGTAATAAATTCAATAAAGACTTTAAAAATGGCCCACATCAAAAAAAAAAAATTAACAACAACAAAAAAAGAAGATGAAGCCAGCAGTCTCTTGGGAGAAAGACACAGAGAAGATGGTTAAATGAGTTCATGAACTGAGAGTTGTGAGGAGGGGCAAGAGGGGTGCTGACAGCACCAGGCCTTAAGAAATGGAAAGTGAGCCAGGACAGGGAATTGCAGAGAATTTTGAACATCACACACAGACATCATGGTGTCTGCAGCTTGCTGTTATTGTGGCATCAATTACAACACAAGAGGTATTAAGAAGTAAAACTTGGGGATTTTCCTGGTGGTCCAGTGTCTAAGACTCCATGATCCCAAAGCAGGGGGCCCAGGTTTGATCCCTGGTCAGGGAACTAGATCCCACATGCCGCAACCAGGCAAAAAAAAAAAAGACCTCACATGCCAAAACTAAGAAGCAGCATAGCCTAAATAAATAGATATATATTAAAAAAAAAAAAAAAGAAGTAAAACTGGGAAGGCCAGTGGAGACCAAACTGTGGGACTTTCAAATATCTTCTCATTTTTATTTAACAATTAGACTCCCATCAGTCCAAAAATTCAAAGACCCATCTGTGTTGGGGACACGTCTGCTCACCAGGAACCACATGACTAAGAGAAGGCTTCCCTCATGCCTGCTGGAACCAGCCCAAGGACCCCTGGGATTGCCAATGGTCCACGTCCCTAATTCTCACTGATCAGCAGGAAGGAGAGGCCTAGAGAGGAGCAGTGATTTCCCCTCAAACCCAGAGCTCAGTCAAGTATCTGACTGGCCCCAAATTGGGCCACCCAGCCTGCTCAGGGCCTGTGCCCCCAGGGTCAGGGGTCAGGGGTCAGGCAGCTCCTTCCCCAGGAAGGCTCCTTTCCCCTCTAAGTGGAGGGGACCAGCCCCTCACCAGGCCCCTTGCAGGAGGAGCTCAGACAAGGCAGCAGATTAGCTGCGTGAGAAGGCCCAGGCGGGGACCAGGGGGTGGTGCCTCTGTGAAGGGGGCCAGGAGCTGTAATCCCCCCCTTTCAGTTGCTGCTGCTAATTCAGGGCCCCAGGGGCTTGCTGAGTTTGCCCCGGACCCAGCCACTTCATCTTCTAATACCTCCCAGAAAGCCCCTTTGTTCTCCCTCTTGCATAAGGTGGTAGGAGCGGCTGCGGCGGCCTCCTTCCCCTCGGCAGGCACCTCCTTCATCACTCAGCCCCGAGTCTCTGCTGGCTGTGCCTCCGGCCCCTGCCAGGGTCCCCAAGAGCTATCAAGCAGGGGAGTTAAAGCAGGTAACTGCTAATAAAGACACACCTCTGAATCTGTCTCCTCTGACTTTGGGGAAGACCCTGTCTCACCAAACATCACGTTAGCCCGTACGCCAGGCAAGAGGCCCGAGAGGAAACGGTCCCACACTTTGCAGGCTGCTCCTCAGGACACTCAGGGCAGGGCCCGGCTTTGTACCTGCTGACGCAAGGCTTCTGTGAGTCCCTGAGGTGGTGGCTGGTTCCCCCACCGGCTCCAGACGTAGGGACTGGGCATCTGCCCACATGGGGGGCTCCTGGGGGCAGGATTTTTTTCCTCTACTTCCCCTCCAGGGCTTCGTCTGCCGGTGCAGGAGACATAAGAGATGTGGGTTCAATCTCTGGGTCTGGAAGATCCCCTGGAGGAGGGCAATGGCAACCCACTCCAGTATTCTTGCTGGGAGAGTCCCATGGACAGAGGACCCTGATGGGCTACCGTCCATAGGGTCGCAAAGAATCAGACACGACTGAAGCGACTTGGCATGCACTTCCCTTCAGCGTTCAGGACAGGGCTTTGCAAGGTGAGAGTGAATGAGGTCCTACCAGGGGTTGGGACTCTCGTGGCTTACTCTCCAGACACGACTTGTGGGCCTTTTGTTGCCGCTTCTCAGGAAACAGGCCGGGCAGGCCTGTGAGCTCCAGTAAACTAGGATCCTGCTCATCTGGCTCACTAGTGACTCCCAGATCCCAGCACGGTACCTGCCACCCAGTAGGCGTCCCTTAATAATTGTTAACCAAATGAATGAATGGTTTTTTAAAATGTATCCATTTCATTGAATATAAGAGTGAATTAAATAATGAATGAAGGAGCCCCAGGAAACTTCCAAGAAAATTGCCTTGCTCTTACACGGGCCGCGGTCAAACAGAGTTCTCTTACCTGTGGTTGGAGTTGGAGCTGATTCTGAATGAATGGAGAGGGGTGGGCGTGGCCCTCATCCAGTATCTGGGGAGACGCTGTCCAATCTCTAGGGCTCAAGAACTCAGACTCCCAGAACACCAGGATGGAAGGCACCCTGTGGGGTCATCGTCACCGAATTCCTTGGGCTCAGCCGAGGCAACTAAGGCCCAAAGAAGGCAAGGAACTTGCCCTACGTCACACAGCGAATTGGTGGGGGGAACTAGGACTAGGAACTAGGACCCCTGCCTGACTCCCTGTCCAGAGATCTTTCCATTTCGCCAGCAACCCAGCTATGCCAGGCCCAGACACCATGAGTCTAGGTTCACCCCTTGTCGGGCTGGCGTGGCCTGTGACCCGAGCCCTGGCTGTCCCCAGCAGTGGCCGCCTGGCCACCTGCTGGCCAGAATGCTTGGAACTGCCTGAGAGGAGTAGGTTTTGCAGTTTGTTTGGAATCGGACAGCCTTGCACAACCACGGGGCCTGCAGAAAGCTGGGCAGATCTTTCTTTTCCAACGCTGCTCTGGAGCCAGAGGCCCAGGGGCACCCAGGGCTGAGGAGCCAGATCAGGAGAAGCGCAGGGACCCGCTGTTTACAGTGGGGATAGCTCCCCAGGGCTGTTGTCACACCTCACTCGGGGAGGCACTTGTAGACTGCTGATGAGACAGCAATGGGGATGGAGGCCAGGAGCCCAGGCTGGGAGACCAGGCGCCCCCGCCCCAAGTTGACTGTGGAATGAGTTTCAGTCACCCGTCCCCTGGGCTGTACTTCCAGACTGTTTCCTGCGTAGGTTCTCCCCAACTCTCTCTACCACATGGCCATCAGTATTAGATGGCTCCCATTCTATAGTATTAGATGGCTTCCGTGGTGGCTCAGAGGGTAAAGAATCTGCCTGCAACGCAGGAGGCTCAGGTCCAATCCCTGAGTCAGGAAGATCCCCTGGAGGAGGAAATGGATCCTCACCCCAGTATTTTTGCCTGGAGAATCCCAAGGACAGAGCAGCCTGGCAGGCTACAGTCCAAGGGGTTGCAAAGAGTCAGACACGACTGAGTGACTAACACTTTCACTTCTTTTCATTCTATAGACGCAGTCATTGAGGCTCAGGCAGTTTTGATATCTTGCCAGAACTCAGTGAAGGAGTCTACCTCAGGTCCTTCTGGCTTGAGGGTCTTCTCTTTTCCCCACCTTTTGCAGTTGAGTGGCTCGTGACACCAGTTCTCATGACAGCCTGCCTTCCCAAAGCTCTCTGTTAAGATGCAGGGGCCCCACAAGCGTGGGAAAGATATATTCTTGTTGTTTAGTCGCTAAGTCAAGCCCAGCTCTTTTGGGACCCCATGAACTATAGCCCTCCAGGCTCCTTGGTCCCCTGGGATACATTAGGTGCTGCTGTTAATGGACTGTGTCAAGTCAGCAGACCTAACCAGTTCACTCTCTTCTAGCTGAAATCATCCATGGCTCCCCAGCATCCACAGGGTAAGGCCCTAACTCCCCATACTCTCCTGCGAGCTCACCCCTGCAGGCCTCTCCAGACTCAGCCCCATCTCCTCTCTGCTTCGAACCTCATGCTCTGGCATCTAGAAAGTGACTTCTAAACCAGCTCTGACTATGCTGCTTCCAGCCTCCAGACTCACATTCAGGGTATTCTCTCTGCCTAAATAACCCCCAGTTCACTCCTCTTTTCTCATCACTGATTCAATGAACGTAAGTTTGAGCAAAGTTAGGGAAATAGTGATAGAGAAGACTGGTGGGCTGCAGTTCCTGGGGTCACGAAGAGTTGGACACAACTTGGCGACTGAACAGCAACAAGAGTATAGCTGCTTTTACAGCATTGGGCCAGTTTCCACTGTACAGCAAAGTGAATCACCTATGTGTTTACATATATCCCCTCTTTCCCTTCTCATAATTTTAGATTCAGATAAACCATTACCTCCTTCGTGGAGACTTCCTTGCCTTCCACATGCCCCCCAGGAGTGAATCAGGTACCCCTCCAATGCCTCCTTAATCCTCTGGCATGCTTATACCACACTAGAGAGCAATGATCCACCCCTGTCACCTGAGTACACTGTGAACCAGGCTTCCACCACCAAAACCCGCTGTACGGGGTACCTAATGGGTGTGCAAGGAATGCCTGCTGAATGCGTGAATGAGATGGAGCGATCCCGTGGGAAGAGGAGCTCCAGAGGTATGTGGGTGTCTAGAGGGCTGGGAAAGTTCCCAGCCAGCCTGAAATCCCATGCCTCCCCGGAAACACTGGCCTGAAATCAACAAGGTGAAATTTAACTGGGATAAAAGAAAAAGCTTCCTGGCGGTATCTAAGAAGGCTGAGACCAGGTGGCCTGCAGCCCAGGCCAGGGAAATGGAAGGTCACCTCCTGCCCTCCCCACGGGAGGGTCTGCCATCCCAGGACAGCGCAGGGAGGGTATGGCCTCCAGAAGCTCCTGGAACTCAGTCCAGCCCTCTCTCCCTTCTGGGGAAGCGTAACACCTCCAGCTCCTGCCCCACAGGCAGGCCCGGAAGTCCATTCACCCTCAGACTGAAGAATAGAAGCCTTAAATAAAGAAAGGTTATATAAGCTTCTAGAAGCAAGCCAATGGCAGTGAGCCGGGGAATGGGGAGCGGGGAGGCAAACCGTCCCGGCTTCCTGCCTTCAGCAAGGTCCTCAAATTGACTGAGCACTTCAGCGCCAGATTCTTGACCAGGGAGCAGCTGGGGGAGACAGAAATGTGCTGTATGCTAAAGCATAATCAATATTGTGATTTTATATTGGGAAAATAAAAACACACACACCCTGTTGTTTCCGGATGCCAACTGCAGACAAGGTTCCTGGCGGATGGAACGAGGCAGGGGAGAGTGGGGCAGAGCACGGGGCCACAGTTTAAACAAAGTTGACCTACACTGCCTGAGTCGTGCTTTTCAGAATGACTGTTTATAGAAATTGGTAAGTTATTAATAATAATGGCTGTCATGCATTGTTCCCTCCCCAGCACTGTACCAAGACGGCATTTTTATGTGCATTCTTTTACTTTGCCTCATTTAATGCAGTAATTATGCTTTGCTTTACACTTCTTTGCTCAAAGTGTGTTTGTCTGAATTCTCCTACCTTGCCAAGCACATGAAAATGCTTTGGGAAGGTTACACAGCTAGGTTTTTATACAATTCTTGCAATAAGACCAGTACATATTTAGCTTACTGGTGGTCAGAAATGAGAGAGAAACTCCCTAACTTTCTTGCAAGGTCTTCTTGGGTCTTCTCTGAAAATGGTCACACACCCTTTTATCCCAGAAATCCTTGGCACCCACTCTGTGCACTGAACTTACCAGAAGGTGTTATGGTATTTTCCACAATTCTTTTCTTTTTTTTTTAACCCCATGAGCCTTTTGAGGCCAGGTCTCAAAAGTATGGTCTCAAAACCACCACACTATGCCATTCTAAGTGAAAGAATTCATGTTGCTGCCTTTTCCTTGTTAGCTGGAAGATGCTTGTTAGCATTCTACTCTCTATTAAAAGTTTTATTAAAACTCTGAAAACATAAGTAAAAATAAGACAACCACAGCAGCAATTAAAAAAAAAAAAAGACTTCCCCGGTGGTCCAGTGGTTAAGAATGCACCTGCCAATTCAAGGGACACAGGTTCGATCCCTGGTCTGGGAGGATGCCACATGCTGCAGGGCAGCTGAGCCCATGTGTCACAAGTACTGAGCCCACATGTTCTGGAGCCCATGTTCCACGACAAGAGGAGCCACTTACAGCAAGAAGCCCTCAAACCACAACTAGAGAGTAGCCCCGACTTGCCACAACTAGAGAAAGGCTTTGCACAGCAATGAAGACCCAGTGCAACCAAAAATAAATCAATAAACAAAAAATTAAAAAAAAACAAAACAAAAAACTCATCACAGCAGAATTGCCTGGGGACTTTATTGGAAGTGCGGATTCCTGGGCAGCTCCCAGTACCTTCCTCCTCCAGAGCCCCTGGGGTGGGGCCCAGGAACCGGCCTTTTTTCACAAGCTTCCTGGTTGTTCCTCTGTGCACTCAAGTTTGAGAACCTCTGGTCTAAAATATGGTAGGTATTCAGGAAATGTTTGCAGAATGAGCTACTGGTGAGTGCGTTTCAAGAGGTACAGTGTAAACAGAGTGCTATCCATGGAGTTACTCAGTATTCTTCCTGGATGGCCATGGCGTTGGGCAATATTGCCTCTGAACCACTCACTGGACTTAGCCTGGACGCCGTGCTCCATCCCCACCAGTGTTCCTGGCAAAGGTTTCTCTGAGAGCCTTGAGTCTCCTCACTCTGTCCCTTATACCTCCTGCTGGTGGGTCCCCAGAGGGGATGGCCAAGGGATCAATGAATCCTGCCCCTCCAAACTGCAAACTCTGTTCTCTGCCTTCTATGAATGACTGACCAGGGTCACCTTCTGTGGCCAAGCTGTAGGCTCAGTTCTGGCTTAAAACAAACTCTCACCCTTGGGTGTCCATCACCCCCTAATTCTGGGTGTAGAACTCTGCTCCTGAGGAAGCCATGTCTTTGATCCTATTTACAGACTGACTCCCAACCCTAGGTGTAGACTGACCCTTAATCTTGAGTACAGCCCGACCCTTAATGCTACCTCCAAAATCAAATCCGACTAACCCAGAAAACAGGCTGCCTCCTAACCCTGGTCACTGCCCGATCCTAAACCCTGATTTCCGTCCCCATAATCCTCACCACAGAGTGGCCCAGCTCTACATAGATCCTCCATCACTCTGACCACAGACTGAGCCCCTGGAACTGCTCTAGGAGTGTATGCATCATGGGGTGGGGGCAGATTGGAAAAGGAAGTGCTGCCAACAGAAGCCAGAGGCCATGGCCAAAACAGAGGGATGGAGTCTGGCCAGGCAGAGTTTTGACCACTTGTGTCTTCCCTGCCAGAGCTTGGTGGGACTTAAGGGTGCTGGAACCTTGTGACCTCAGCTGGGAGTCACGCCTCTGCCTTCTGCCTTCCACTGTTGCTGCCTGGCTGCCCCAGGGCCCCTGTGCAACCCCCACCATATCCACCGGCTCCATCAGACAGCCAAACATGAAAGGGAAGATGACTGGCCCCGATGCAGGGCCCAGGAATGCACAGGTATCATCAGTGGATGGATGCCTGGTGCACTTTGACCTGTCCATTCCCAACCCCTCCCGGGATCGGGGGTGGGGGCGACCCTAGAACACAAGCAGAATGGTGGGGGGGAGTCCAGAGTGTGGTGCCAGGAGGGCTAAGTGGACTGTCCAGGTGGGCGACTGGGGCCTGGTTCCTCCCCACCTCACATAGTAGGGCCTCAGATGTCCCATAAACAGGGAGGTGTGGAGCAAAGGCTGTTGGAAGGCTGGTGTCTGGTCCACAGAAGACTCAGTGGGTCCTTAACAATGCAGTCTTGGATCTAAAGGATGGGGGCTAAAGACCCTTTTGCAGTTACAGTTTTGGTGGCCACCCCATCCCAGCCATGGGAAACTTTTGGATGAGGCCGGGTAACACAGCCCTCCCCTCAGCATCACAGCCTCAGACTTTAAGGAAAGCCCCCAGTCTTAAGGGAAAACATATAACCTGACTTCAGGGAGCTCCAGTTCAGAGGCAGACACAGAGGCCCCACTTCAAGCCAAAACACAGCCCCCTCCCATGCCAGTATCATGGAAGATGTATGTTCATGGTACTCCCAGCCAAAGTCAGGGGTGTGGGGAGCCTAAAGGATGGGGAGTGAGACAGGCTTATCCAGGCAGCCTCCTTGGAGATGGTCCCCACATCAAAAGGAAGACTAGGTCTCCCCTCACACATACACCCACCGCTGGGCCCTGAGAACACCCCAGCCCCAGGAATGTTCAGCGCCCCAACCATTTCTCTCTGTACAACCCGGTGCCCAGCTGGCTGAAAGCCTTGCTGGCTTTCCCCTGGGTGGGGGGCAGAAACAAGCCTCCCAGGCATTCCTCCTGCATTCCCCGGGCCATGCCCTCCTTCCTCCCTGCCTCGGCCTGGCCACAAACTATTTCAGGCTTGCAAAATCTGGGCTGGTTACTCTCTTGCTCACAGCCCCCAGCGAGGCCAAGGCCTGGGCCCCCATCAGGAAACCCACAGCACCCACAGAGCCCAGATCGTTCTGGTCAAATTGGATGGAGGAAACCGGTTAGCCTTTGGGGCCACCAACCATAGGAGCCAGGGAACAGGGAGGGTGGGGTCTGGCCCACTCCACAGGTCAGAGCCCCAGAGCTGGGGACAGGGTAAGGGAGGAGTGGTGAGGAGGACAAGCCGGCATTGTTTGGGGATCCAGCAGGGTCTCAGGGTATTCAAAGAGATGATCTTTCAGTACAAGGCTCATCTCCCCTTCCGCCATCCCCAGGGTCAGGCATCATCTCCATTTTATGGATGAGAAAATTGAGCCTCCAACCAAAGCTTTGGCTCTGTGCCCCGTCTCCCCATCTGACCATGTCTTCTCTCTCTCCATCCTGGTTCCCACTCTCCAACTGACACAAATGTTAACAAATGTCCATGTCCTTCTCCTCCACCCCACTCCACACACACCCCTGCCCTAGACACCCAGTGCTCAGCCCCTCCGCAGCACCCTCTTTGCCCTGTCTTCCCTGGACCCCCATCCCTGCTCCCGGCCCCCCAACACCTGTGGGTCACTACATTCCTTTCCCTCTCCCTCTGGTCACAGGCTACCTGTGTCTGCATCTCTGGTCCCCACTGTGCCTTGGAGGCTGCTCTGGGACCTGCTCTACTTCCTAAGAAGGTTCTTACCCCCAAGCCCCAGCCCCTCCCTGCTTGAGGGGACCTTCCAGAGTCCCTTCCAGGGTACCCAAACAACATGCTCCCTCCCATCTTCAGGCAGCTGGAGGCTGGAGAAAAGAGCCTGAAGCCACCCGCTCTGTGGGACAGAAGCTGGGTCTGACACCTGTCTGTGCCATGACTGCCTGCAATGCAGAAGACCCACCTGAGAGGTAGCCAACAATAAAGGAACAAATGAGTGAATGAATCCCACAATTCCTTCCTGAGCAACTGTGTGTTCTAGGTGCTGACAATATGGCCATTAATGAAATGGGGGAAGAATTCTTGCCCCTTTGGAGCTTCATTCTAATGGGGGAAGGGGACAGAAGAGAAAGAGCATCCATATACAATGTCAGGTACTGCCAGGAAGCAAAATAAAACTGGAGGTACTGCAGGAGGGGGAGGCTGGATGGTCACCAAAAGGGTGCTTCATGCATATGAAGTCAAAGGATGAATATGGAAGAGGGTGAGGTTGTGACCCTACACTGCCACTAACCAGAGCCTCAGTCTCCTTCTACATAAAGTGAGGCAGTTGGACTAGAAGGCCATCAAGGTCTGGCCCTCAGTTTTGACCTTCCAGGACTCCAACACATCATGCCTCTGTGAATGTGATGGGGACATTACAGGGAGCTTAGAAGCAGTGCTGAAGGCCACTGTCCTCTGCCCCCAGCCACTCCCCAGGCTCCAGTTCTGCTGATGTCACAAAATCAGCATGTGGAAGAGTGGCTCTGCATTCTAGGTCCCCAAGCTCCTGGGAATGCATGCTGTGCAAATGTCAACAATTAGCACAAACAACAGGACTCTCATTCAGACTAGAGTAAGGATGATCCAGGCTAGGAGGCAAGATCGCCTGGGGCTGCAAGGAAGGTGGAATTCACTGGAGGCCTGAGGGCCAGCCCTGCTTCTTCTCCCCTCTTCTGGTGCCCTCAAGCCCATTCTCTAACCCCTAGTCAGACACTCTGTGCTGGGCTGCGCTACAAACGCCCACAGGGACCTCCTCATGACTGACTCCTGACAGCGAAGCTGCTCCCTAAGAGGAGCTGCCCCACCCGAGACCCGTCTGCCCTGGCCCATGAGCCTTCGGGGTTGGCAGCAGCTCGGGGAGCGGGTGTGCCGGAGTACCTCCTCCTGCCAGCGGCACCCCCTCACACCAGTCCTAGAGGCTTCAGCCCCTAAAGACTTCCCAGACCCCTGAACACTGTGACTTCCCCTCGCTGTGGCCGTCTGGCCAAGATCTGCAGATATCACATGCACGCACACACACACACACACACACACACACACACACACATGTGCTCTCACACACAAGCCCGCACTGAAGTACACAGAGAACCCCCACTGGGACTAGTGATTTGTGGGGGGAAGAAGGCTAACATTCACGGGGAGCTTTACTTTTGCCCGTCCCATTTAACTCTCCTCCCACCAGAGAAGGAATTTTTGAACACTCCTGTGGGCTTCCCAGGCGGCTCGGCGGTAAAGAATTCGCCTACCAATGCAGGAGACACAGGAGTCGTGGGTTCAGTCCCTGGGTGGGGAAGATCCCCTGGAGAAGGAAATGGAAATCCACTCCAGCATTCTTGCCTGGGAAATGCCATGGACAGAGGAGCCTGGCAGGCTACAGTCCATGGGGTGACAAAGATTCGGACAAATCTGAGTGACTAAGTGCACAATACATGTCACAGAAGAGGGCTTTCCCTGATGGCTCAGTGGTGAAGAACCTGCCTGCCAATGTCACCAAAGAAGAGCCAGAGGCTTCAAGTCACACCCTCCCCCAAGGGGATGGCAGACCCAGCGGGGAGCCCGGCTCTGTGGGATGCCAGCCCCTCTGAGACCACTGCCCCACACAGGATCCCACACGTGCCCAGATGAAGCTGCTGTCGCAGCCGTCCAGAGCTGGAGGTGCTGAGCTGGTTCTGCTGCTGCCCTTCCATGCAGCCCTGGGCACAGCTCTCCCCCTCCCAAGGCCTCCGTGTCCTCATCTGGGAAATGGGAATCGGAACACCTCTCTCTTCTCTGCATGGCCTTAAACCAGATGGGTCTTAAAGGACACTTCCACTTCCTCCGTCCAGGGTTCTCCGGGTCTCAGCTTGCGCCTCAGGCCACCCAAGGTTGTACACGAACCTGGCAGGGCCTCCCGGGTGGCCTCTTGCCTTGCCTCCCCCACTGGGGTGGGGGTGAGAGGCAGCAATGTCCGACTGTGCCTTTTCTTCCCTTGGTCCCTCAGCACGAGCCCCTCTGGTGCTGACTAACGGCTTTGCCCGCTGCTGACATCAGCACCCATCTGTCTGTGGTGGGAAAAGAGGCCTCCTAGGGAAACAGGTTGACTAAATCTCAGCCAGGAAGGACCTCCCGGCTGGGCTATTGAAACAGGTTTGGTCAGTACCCTGAGGGTTTCTGTAGATGGCCCTGTGAACACACCCTGCTGGAAGGGACACCAGTCAAGAAGCGGACAGAGTGCTGTTGTCTCCTGGAACATGGTTGGTCTGGGTATCATTCCAGCTGGTGCCTCTGGGATCAGGCGTGGACAACCACAAAGCAGTGCCTCCCCTAGGCAACCGGCCCCCTCCCCAGTCACCCCAAGCCACGATCAAGTTTTCACCCCTGGCTTTGGACCTTTCAGCTAGTTCTCTGAGCTACTTAGCCCATCATCGCAACAACCATTCTTCCTCTGACATCCCATCTCCTGCACCATCGGTCCCCTACCTGGGCTGTTTCCACCCTCTGTCATCTCCAGCCATCAAAACCCCATCACCCCCCACGTCCCTCTTCCATCTTCATCCTCACGCCTACCTCCAGCAGCACTCCCCCACCTCAACCCAAAGGTCACAATCTAATCCATAATCAATCTTACCCCTTGTCTACATTCTTTACTGAGTGATGAACTATGCCCGGAATGATATCCAGACCAGCAACTGTTCCAGGAGACAACAGCATTCTGTCTGCTATAATTGCTGTCCCTTCCAGCAGGATCTCTTTATATTCTGCTCAGTTCAGTTGCTCAGTCATGTCCGACTCTTTGTGACCCCATGGACTACAGCAAACCAGGCTTCCCTGTCCATCCCAACCCCCAGAGCTTGCTCAAACTCATGTCCATTGAGTCGGTGATGCCATCCAATCATCTCATCCTCTGTTACCCCCTTTTCCTCCCGCCTTCACTCTTTCCCAGCAGCAGGGTCTTTTCAAATGAGTCAGTTCTTTGCATCAGTTGGCCAAAGTACTGGAGTTTCAGCTTCAGCATCAGTGCTTCCAATGAATATTCAGGACTGGTTTCCTTTAGGATGGACTGGTTGGATCTCCTTGCAGTCCAGGGGGCTCTCAAGAGTCTTCTCCAACACCACAGTTCAAATGGCTGTCCACAAATCCTCAGGAGATGTGGACACTTCCTTTCTTAAAAACCAACTGTCCCACAGTGGGCTGAGGTGGGGCGGACGGGGTGGGGGGTGGGCAGCAGGATGCAGCCGTGTCTCTAATCCCTGGGAGCCAGCGCAAAGCCATCTACCTGGCTTGTTTAAACACATAAAGTCCAGGTGCGGAAGAACAATGAAAAGTGATCGCAGTGGATCAGCCTCCCTGATCAATCTTCCCTGTCTTAAGCTCAGATAAACCTACAGAGGAATCTGGTTCCAAATGTGTCATTTCTGACAGCAGATATGCTGAATTCCCCCTTGCAGAGCCAGCTGGGGTTGAGGGAGTTCATACCTCTGAGTAATAGCCCAAGAGCTTGCCTGAGCCTTCATCTAGTCTGATGGGTGGAAATTATTCCGGAGAAATTTTTTAAAATTAATTTATTTCATTTTTGACTGCACTGAGTCTTCGTTGTGGCAAGTGGGCTTTCTCTAGTTGCAGAAAGTGGGAGCTACTCCCTAGTCGTGGTTCAAGAGCTTTTCGTTGAGGTGGCTTCTCCGGTGGCGGAGCACAGGCTCTAGGCAGGTTGGCTCAGGAGCTGTGGCTCATGGGCTTAGTTGCCACAGGGCATGTGGAATCTTCCTGGACCGGGGATCGAATCCACGTCCCCTGCATTGGCAGGCGGATTCTTAACCACTGGACCACCAGGGAAGTCGCTATTCTGGAGAATCTTAATATTCACCTGCAGTGTAAGAAAAGAAAAAAGCTCACTTTGGAAGGCAAAGTCTGAATTGGAGTTAAAAAAAAGAAAAAAAACTTGTGTTGGAATCCTGAATGTACCATTTAACTACTATGCCTTGGTTTCTTCATCTGTAAAATGGGAATGAGAACATCCTCCTATCAGGCCTCATAAGATTGGTTTGAGGGTTAAATGTATTGAAGAACCCTCAAGGACCTTTTCCCAAGGCCAGCTGCCCTGCAGGATTAAGCAAGAGCTGAATCTGAAGAGTCATTCTAGAACACTGGCAGAAAAACTGCACTCACTATCTTGTCTGACCCGTATAATTTTAAGACTCTTTTTTACATGGGTCACTTCCAAAATCAAAATTAAGTGCAGTTAAAACAGGACAGCGAGTTCTGATCATTTCTTTCATGAAACCGCTTACTTATTTTTATACACAGACACTCTCCAGCTTTGATCTGTTTTTATCTTCTCTTTATGATACGTTGGAGACAAGACGCTGCATCTCCTCTTCCCCGTGTAAGTCTTGCCATGCCCTTTGGCCAAAGGCAGTTGGAGTGTGAACTTCTGTCACTGTCACAGTCACTAGGATCTGAATGGTCCTCGGGACTTGTGCAGAGAAGGCAGCAGGCACCTCTCCCCTGCCCTCCCCCACCTCCTACTAGGCGGGAGGAGGGTTCACACTGAGAGACGGCAGAGGACAGACCAAAGCCTTAAAGCAGTGGTTCTCAGACAGTGGTACCCAGCCCCGGCCAGCAGCATGAGCCTCACTGAGGAACTCACTGGATGTGCCAAATACTCGGGTTCCACCTCACATGTGCTGAATCAAAGACTCCGACTTCTACACTTCAGTGTGCATCACCCAGGTTTTCAAACCATCACATTTGAGAACGGAGACCTTCAACCACAGCACGCACGGCCGATAGGAGCCATTAAGGCACATCCAGGTCTGAGGAAGTCATCTTAACATGGAAAAGACAGGAGGGCATCACGGATTGCACAGGCCTGGGAGCCCAGCCCTTCAGCCCTCCTGGAAGCATGCAGGGAGGGCAGCCTCGGTCTGGTGAGACACCAGAAATCTTGGGAATTAAGGGGCCAAGAGGGAAGTGGTAAAGGGGTAGCCTGCCTGGCAGCTGCTCCTCCGGCCCCTTGCCGACTGGGGGTCCCAGCAGCTTCCAGCAGTTGCCTCCATTGGCAGGAGATTTCCTTCTTCCCCAGGCTTATCCTGAACTCATTAGCGATGCTGGCATTCCCAGCTGTGGTTTGGCACCAAGGTCTGGCAATTCCCTGGACCCAGCCCAGGGCCATTTCCCTAGGAGGGACCTCAACCAGAGGACCTGAGTTCAGGGTGCTCAGGCCCCCGAACTGTATAAGGCCCCTGGTCCCCTGCAGTGTCACTGTCCCCCCCTTCTCCGTCCCCGTGTGCCCAGCACTGTACCCAGCCTTGGATCTACAGTGAAGGGACACAGAAGTCATGACTTCTGCCCTCAGAGAGTCCATCAAGTGGACCCCTGTGTGTAAACCATGTGCCAGGTTGTGCTGAGTTCATTGTGGAACCCCGGACAGAGAGCTGTAAGTGCCAGAAAAGTGTGGCTGGCCAGGTGTGCGGCAATCCGGAGAGCAGGATAGCCAACAGGGCAGCGGGGGAGGCTCCCCAAAGGGAGGAGGCCCCACACCCATCTGGAGAGAGAGGATACAGAGGGAACAAAATGCTGTCTCTCTAACTCCCTTTGTCTACCTCTCTCTACCTTTTCTTTTTCCCAGGCATAGACCCCTCTATAAATGAGCAAGCTCTTTTTATGACAGGCTGTGGTCCTGTCATCAAAAGTCTGCTGGGACAATTAACTGAAGACTGGATAAGCCAACTATGGTAGAGCCATATGCTGGAATACTACTCAGCCAGGAAAAGGAGCTAGTATCGGTCCATGCTACAACATAGGTGAATCTCAGAGGCATAGCACCACATGAAAGAAATTGGACAGAAAAGGCTGCCTGCTAACGAGATAATTCCCTTTATATAAAACTTCTGGGAAAGGTAAAACTACATAGAGAGAAAACAGATGGATCAGCAGTTGCCTGAGGCTGGGTGGTGTCATAGGAAGTTGCTGAAACAAACAGCACAGGGAACTTTGCCGGGTGACAGAAGTGTTCTACAATTGGATGGTGCTGATGATTGTAAAACTATGTAAATTTACTTAAATCATTGAATGTATGCTTAAAATGGGTCAGTGTGGTGATAAGTTTTACCTTTTTTTTTTTCCAAATCTAAATATTTTATTATATAGTTACACCCCAAATTGTGTTTTTGCTATATACTTTTAACTTGAAGACATCTGTAAAATCAGTACATTACAGAAAACCTGAAATTCCACTAGCTATAAGCTATTTAAATACTGTTTATACAAAGTATTTGGGGAGGGGTGGGTGGACAACAGCTTATTTACACATTCACTTTGCTATGTACCTGAAACTAACACAACATTGTAAATCAACTACACTCCAATAAAAATATAAAAAAGTACTAAAGGAAAGCCAGCACGATATAAACAGCATACACTTAAATAAAAGATGAATGTTTAACATACAGAGTAATGTTTTTTATTCACTGATAAGCTAAAGGTCCATTTCAATATGTTTCTTTCCTTCATATACTTAATGTGTTTTATTAGCAAGCAAAGCCCTATAAAGGATGGCATCATCTAGTTCTCAGACTCAGATTCATCTTCATCTTGACTAATCTGGAAGTAACGAAGCTCATAAATCTCCTTGTCAGATGCAACCACACAAAGCCAATCACGAAGATTGTTCTTTTTAAGGTATTTCTTGGTAAGGTACTTCAAATACCTTTTAGAGAACTGTTTTTCAGAAACGACTATGATTTTATTCTTGAAGAGTTCAATGTGAACGACATTCCCAAGATTTCCAGTTTTTCCATTCACTTTAACCTTCTCCTGCAGAAACTGTTCAAAATTTCCAGAATCAAAAATTCCATCTTCTACTGGATGAGTAAGATCCAAATTAAACTTCCAGGTTGACTTCTTAGGCTTCCTGTCTTTCTTCAGCGCCATCTTGAAGGCTTGCCGCGCAATGAGAGAGCAAGTTTTACCTTCTTAAAGGAAGATGGCAAGTAAAAAACAAGGCAGTTGATGAATGCTTAGACATGTGGAAAAAACGATTGTTATAAAATGTTGATTGTGTCACATGGGTGCTCCCTGTATAATTTCTTCAGCTTTTCTGTGTATGTTTGACAGTTTTCACTATAAAATGTTGGGGACATCTCTAAAAACTGGAAACAGGAAGATGATCAAAGCTTCTATGGTTTAGAAAGACCCTTCGGATTACCAGAACGGTGATATGAACAACACTGACACTACTGGTGGTGACGATGCGGAGAAACTGAAATTCTCACTCACTGATGCTGAGAGCAGAAATGAATAGTCACTTTGGACGATGGGCAGTGTCTACCCTATGACACAGTAATTCTTCTCCTAGGCACATGACAAAAACGTGTATGCATGTACACCATAGGCCACAGATAAGAACATTTAGGGGCTAAACTGGAAACGACACAATGATTATCAGTGGAATGGATGAGAAGCTGTATATTCATACTATGGGACAGCACGCAGTAACAGGCATGAAAGAACCACAAACACGCAACATGATGAATTCACAGCGTGTGAATTTCACAGTGTTGAGCAAACAAGATCACACACAACCAAGTACATATGAAGTGATTCCATTTATATAAATTTCAAAGTCAAGTAACACTAACTGTCAGAAATAGAAGGCGAAAGAGTGCCTGCCTTCAGTGGGGCAGCAACTGGAGGGGCTGTGGGCAGGGGCTGTGGGAAGCTGGCAGTGCTCTGTTTCTTGAGCTGGATTATTAGTTGCATGTAAAACTCATAAGCTGCATGTGAAAAAAAAAAGTGATCAAGCTAGGAATGGGATTTGTGCACTTTTCTGCAAGTGTGTTTTAATTAGATTAAAATCAAGTTTATTAAATGGGGGAAAAAGGAACCAATTTGACTTCACTCAAGGACAGTTTCACCTTGAATGACCCCTAAGGGTCTCTTGGAGAAGCAGCCAGTTTGTTTCCGGCCTCTTCGAGTGGCCTGAGACAGTCCCCACACCAGATCACAGAGGCCCAGTCCTTGGCATTTGTTAGATCTGCAAGGTCACTGGAGGGGAAAGAGGCGTCAGAGGTTTTTATGCCAGGCTAACCCAGGGAGCCCGCAAAAGTCCTAGAAAGTTTGGCATGCCACTCTAAGTCAGAGTGAATCATAAAGGAGCATTCCAGTCCAGGCCTGTGTGAGATCAGGGAACATGTAAGCTGTGGGTGAGAAGAAAGTGAAGAATTGGGGAGAGACATAGTAGACCTGCTCTTTCCTTCCCAAAGTCATCATCTCAAACAATCCTCTGCCTTGCCATGATGATCTCAAAGGGCTTTAATAAAAGTCTTCTAAAATATACTCACATCCCCTGGAGGAGGAAATGGCAACCAACTCCAGTACTCTTGCCTGGATAATCCCATGAACAGAGGAGCCCAGCAGGCTATAGTCCATGAGATCGCAGGGTCGGACTGACTTGTTTACTGAGTATGCATGCAAAATGTACTCAGTCAGAACTCCTTTTGTGAAGGAATACTCACCCTTCAGATATATTTTGTATTTGTGAGATTTCCATATTCAGGTGACAGGTCTCTCAGTGCAAGATCTGACTTTCTTTTTCTTTATAACCAACTCCAATTTTCCATGAAGGGAAGGGTGAGAGGTTGGTTTATAGGTTATCCATAACAGGAAGCCTAATTCCAGGGAGAACAGTCAGGCTTCCCCATCATCACAGCTCATTGTGAACGGGCATTGTCCGTGTGCCACCAGATGTGAGATAAAATTCTAAAAATGCAACTGGAAATCCCAAGTCCCTGGCACAGAACCGAAACAGTGACAGCACACACGAATCACAGTATTATCCGATTTCACCAACCGTTTTGATGTGTTAACAGGCCCAGAAAAAAAACCATCAACAATGTATAAACTCGTCATAAGCACCATAATATTTAAGAAAAATGTGGAGAATGAATGAACGTGCAGAAACCTGGGCAGAGCCAACTTTTGGAGACTCTGCTGGCTCAAGACCATTCTAGCCTTCGTCATGGGCTGGTTTTTCCCAGAAAATACCTTGACAGTAATGCTGGGTATTGGGGGAGGGGCTCTAAGGCCAGGTGATCCCCAAGAAGCCCCATAACAGGCTTCTGCATCCAAACAAGTTGAGAAATGCTGTGTTCAAGCAAAAACATGACTGTGTTGGCAAGGCTATGGGGTAGGGTAACAGGCTCAAATACAGCTGGTGGCGATGCACCTAGGACCACTCTTATGGAAGGCAACCTGGCAGTATCTTTTGAAATTAAAATTGCACGTGGCCTTTGACCCAACAATTCTACTCCTCTGGCATTTTTCTTACAGATACACTCCCACAAGTACCAAGTGACGTGTGGACAAGGATATTTGTTTTGCAGCATTGTTTATAATAATAAAAGCCTGGAAACAGCCTCACTCTCTCAAAGGGGGTCTGGCACAATCATCTTGGGAATGATGGTTCACGGTTATGGAGTGCGTGCTGCACATCAAAAGGGATCCTAAGCCCTTTACAAGTATCGCCTCATTTAATCCACACAAAACACCCTGGGGTAGACTTCACTCTTCATCCTGGCCCACAATGAGGAAACTAAGGAACTAAGATATTAAGCAACTGGCTTGACATGAAATAACTTTTGTAGTAGTGATCTATAATAGTAGAGATCTAGAAAAAAAAAGTAGTGATCTGTAAAAAACTCTTGCCTGGAAAATACCATGGATGGAGGAACCTGGTAGGCTGTGGTCCATGGGGTCGCTAAGAGTCGGACAAGACTGAGCGACTTCACTTTCACTTTTCACTTTCATGCATTGGAGAAGGAAATGGCAACCCACTCCAGTGTTCTTGCCTGGAGAATTCCAGGGATGGGGGAGCCTGGTGGACTGACGTCTATGGGGTCACACAGAGTCGGACACGACTGAAGTGACTTAGCAGCAGCAGCAGCAGCAGCAGTGATCTATACTCCAACATTCTGCTTCCAAAGTCAATGGTCTTCACCACTCCATCACACCTTCCAAACGAAAATTTGAATCACCTGTTCGATGGAATTCACAGGAACCATAAAAAAGGCCAAGACAGCTCTCTGTGTGCTCATACCAAATGGTTTCCAGAAATATTGTTAAGTGAAAGAGGCAAAATGCTGAGCAGTGTGGGGCGATGGGAGAAAAAAGTTTATAAGTGCATATATTTTGGACTATCTTTAGAAGGGTACACAGGAAACCAGTAACTTGGGGGCCTCCAAGAAAGGGAACTAAGAAGTGGCTGGAGGAAAAGATGGAAGACAGACATTTCTGTTTGGATTTGTTTTAACTTATCATTTTATTTTGAAGGGATTTCAATCTTAAGCAAAGAGTCAACTCGTTGGGATAGACCCTGATGCTGGGAAAGATTGAGGCAGGAGGAAAAGGGGGTGACAAAGGAGGAGATGATTGGATGGCATCACCAACTCAACGGACATGAGTTTGAGCAAACTCTGGGAGACAGTGAAGGACAGGGAAGCCTGGCATGCTGCAGTCCATGGAATTGCAAAGAGTTGGACATGACTTATCGACTGCACAGCAAACTTGTGGAAAAGTTGCAAGAAGAATTCCCAGTACCTTAGATTCACTCACTGTTATTGTGCTTGATTTTTTTTTTTTTTACCACTTCCCTTCAGTATGAAATAAAATTAACAAGATAAAGTTAAACAAGCATTTTCTCCTGCAGAAATTCTGGAGACTCTAAAACGCTGGGTATTCAAATCTCTCACAAGTGAGTTGACTGCATACGCTGTTTTAGGAAGTTGATCCTGAAACACTCTATCCTCTGGAACAGATGCTTCCTCACCCAGAAGGATGTGACCGAGCCTCGAGTTTTGGAGAAGGGGGCTAAGGAAGCTTCCAGAACCATCAGGCTGAGGTCAGAAGTTGTCGAGCTCACTCAGGGATGGGGCAGAGCTGACACAGGCCACAGAGCTGCTGCCCCCAGGGATGGTGCCCTGCACAGGGCCACAGCAGGCGGGGACAACGCAGAGGGGTGCCAGGTGTCCCGGCAATGCCAGTCACCCTCCCAGTCCTGCCTGGTCCCTTTCATTACTTGCTCAGGCCCTGGTGCCAGCAGACTCAGTGCCTGAGACAGGCTGAGGGTCTCCCACCTGTGAGCCAGACACTTGGGGGAAGAACTCGTGTCCAGACACATGGTCTACACAGACTGAGGGGGACTTCCCTGGTGGTCCAGCGCTTAAGCCTCCACGCTCCCAATGCAGGGGGCCCAGGTTCAATCCCTGGCCGGGGAACTAGAGCCTACATGCCACAACTAAAGATTCTGCATTCCAAAACTAAGACTTGGTGCAGCCAAATAAGTAAATAAAAATAAATACTAGACGGAAGGCAGAGGGTGGACTCCCTGCCACTTTTAAAGGCATTGCCTCTCTGAGCACTTGCTACTGAATCCCAGAGCCTGTCACTTGCCCCCTGGGAGCCCAGGCCTGCACCTCTGTGGTCCTATAACCATCTGCCCTAATTTTTCTAGAGCTTTACAATGGCCATCAGTGTTTCATCTATGCGTCATTCTTTCCTACTCCTATCGTCACCTGGGATTTTTGTGATAACAAGGCTGTGCCTCCTCAGACTGGGGCTCCCCGAGGGCAGTTCTGTTCTCCCCACTCAGACTTGGGCTCCTCAAGTCAAGGACCTTGCAGAACAACCGACTGGGCTGTCCCCCTCCTCCCACGGCCTCTTTTGGTGCCAAGGCCAAGGCTCTGTGCGGGCACACATTTCACATACCCCAAGTTTGGGTGCATGCACCCCTCGAGGTCCTGCCTGGAAGGGAGGCTGAAGGCCTGTAACTGATACCAGGGACCAGCGACGGGGTCATTGCATAACAGCGGTCAGCCGCAGGTTTCCGATGATTCAGCACTGTGGCCTGCACAGGACTTCTGTGGGGCTGGACCCAGGACAAGGCTCCTCAGAATCAGGAGACAGGAGGCCCAAAGAGCCCAGCTCACCTGGGGACCCTGCATCGCCACCAGACACCCTGGGAAGGAGACACACTTTCTGGGCCTCTCCTGGTGGCCCCACGCCTGGCCTCCCAGAGCCCCTGGGCCTGAGTACCCATGCCTGGGCCTGGGTAGAGGTTCCAGTCCAGTGTTGGGCCAGGAGAGCCCCCACCTTGCCATGCAGAGCCCACTGTTGGGGCTGTAGACCCCTGAAGCAGGGTTGTGGACCCCGGAGGGTGGCGGGGAGAGGGTCCTGGTGGCATGAAGGGACCCCAAGGGCCAGCCCAGCTGGGGGGCTGGCTTGGCAGTTCTTTTTCAAACCACTAGATGTCACTTCCATTTCAAAGGAACCCAGTGGTTGGAATTTTCCCCAGTCAGGTCCCCCCCCACCCCCATCCTTCTCCAAATCTTAAAGACACAGGCCACAGAGGCAGACTCCACTCTCCCCTGAGGACCAAGCTATTGGAAACCTGACCAAGAGCTGCCTCCAAGCCTGAGTTGAAGCTTCCAGGACCCCCATCACCCTCCCACTCCATCCCTGCAAAGAGCCAGAAGGGGCAGAACCTTCATTTTGCCATTCCCCACCACCCTCCAGGTTCTTATAGGGATGGTATTTTCTGAAACCAAAAATGAAACACGTGGTCCAACTAATGTGATTATATTTAGGGGGACAATACTTGGAACAGGGAACACATACCCCCAGAGACACTACGCAGGGCTGAGAGCTTCTGGATTCACCGGAGCCCATGCGGTCCATGCCCCGACTTCAGACCATCATCAGGAACTTCCAGTGAGGGGAGATGTGAAAGGAGTTTCCAGGGCTCTACTCTTCTTCCCCCTCATCCCAGTGTTCAGTCAGCATCTCTTGGTGGACTGGTGCCAATGATCACCATTTACAATGAGATTTATTTCACTTGAGCCCTTCCACAACCTCCATGAAGTAAGTAGAACTTAACCCCATTTTACAGTTGAAGAAACAGAGGTGTGGAGAGGGGCTGGTGAGAAATTTCCTTGAGTGTCTCACTGCTCCCACTTCATTTCCCTTAGCTAGGCCCCCACAGAGGGGGAGCCTGGAGCCAGCTGCTTGGTTTTATCTGCAGCTCAGGTGGCCACTTAAAGACTCATTCTTTTGAGCTCATTAATTAGTACAGTGGTTTCCAAACTTGGTTGCACATTAGAATCACCTGGGGAGCTTTTAAAACTCCTGCTGCCTAGGTCACCCCCCCCCCACCCCACTCTACCAATTAAATCAAAATGTGGGAGGGCTGGAGTGAGAGCTGGGTGTTTGTGTTTTTCAAGATGTCCAGGTGGTTCCAATAAGCAGTCAAGTTTGAGGACCACCGCTCTCACCACCTCGGCCCCGCCAACCAACCACTGAGGGTTTACCTATAGGCCTATAGCCTGTGTGCTGTTGATTCTGTAGCTCATATTTCATGATAGGATACTTAGAAACAAAGGCTTCACACCTAGGCACATGTGTATCCTTAACTTTTCTATAGAGAAGTGAGGCAACTCACCCAGACACCCAGCTCCTAAATTAGCAAAATCAGGACTAAAATCCCTGTCTTTGAAGTTCTCAAATAAATGCTCTGGCCTCTGAGACAAGGTCAGCTTCTTCGGAGCTGTTAGCTTAGCACAAAGAAAACAGGACCCAGTCAGTATCTGACCCCTCACCCTGGTCCCTGACCGACACCCGTCATCACAACCATGACTGACCCTTTATCTCCACCACCAGCTCACTCCACCCTGACCACAGCTTGACCCCTAACCCTGACCATGACTGACCCCTAACTGAGATCCCCATTTTACAGATGAAGAAAAAGAGCTTAGAGAAGTCTAAGTTCCTTCCTGAGTCCTTCCTGGGGGCCAGACTGTCCCTAACGCTGGTCACTGTCTCACACACATGTTCAGCGCTGGTCAGAGTGTGGTGGGTTTCAGGCAACCTGATCTCAACACTGGTAAACAACTCTGTATCATATCACATTTACTAACAATAATAAAATAAACACGTGCGGCCTGTGTGTCAGCCAGGAGGTTAGCATTTTCATGTCCATGATGTCTTCAAAGGCTCTCCCATGCTCTGTTAACTTTCAGCAGGAGGCACGGGTTTGACCCCTGATCCGGGAAGATCCCACATGCCAGGGAACAACTAAGCCCATGAGCCACAACTACTGAGCCTGTGCTCTAGAGCCTGCGAGCTGCAGCTAACGAAGCCTGCACGTCTAGAGCCTGCGCTCCGAAGCAAGAGAAGCCACCCCGATAAGAAGCCTGTGCACGATCCTAAAGAGGAGCCCTTGCTCACCGCAGCTAGAAAAAAATAGCCTGAGTAGCAATGAAGACCTATCACAACCAAAAAAATTTTTTAAGTTTTGTTTGTTTTTTTTTTTAAAAGAAAACCTCCAACCAGTCCTGTCACTTCCTACCTTCTTTCCTCCATGTACCCAAGGCTTGCCCTGCCCCACTGTATGATCAAACACACACGCACCGTCACACTCACACGCCTCCTGGGCTGGAATGCCCTCGTTCCCACAACAAGACCCATGACCCAGGATCCCCCCCAAGACCTTGCCTCCTCAGAAAGTCTATGGGGTCCATAGAGTCCCACATTGGTCCTGCTACTGATCCCCTCCAAAAGCCGTCACCAGGCCCAAGAGAGATAACAACCCCCTGGTGCCATCTTCACCAGGTGAGGGAGGTCAAGGCCAGCACATCCTTGGGAGCGAAGGTCACATGGCAGAGGTTACTTGTCTTTACACAGGCACTCACACACACACGTTTCACCAAGTGTGTTTATAGAGTTCTGAGCAACTGTAAACTTGGCTCGCTCCGGCTGCCCCCAGGAGAGGGGAAACCATAAACACCTCCTGCTCTGGCCAGCTCCCCCCAACAAGGCAGGTCACCTCCAGGGACTCGGACACCTCATCATCGCAGGGACTGGCTGTACTCATCTACTTTCTCTTTGGTGAACAACACCTAACCTCCTGCCCCCGGTACAGCTGGAGGGCTCGCTCCCAGGATCCAGCTCATGCTTCTCCTGAGACTTTGCCCCAGCTGTACCTGCCCCTGGGCATTCCTCACCCCTCTCTTATTCCTTCCAAACTCGCCACCCTGGAAGGCCCATGTTAAGTCTCACCTCCTCTAAGATGCTTCCACTGATCTCTGCCACATACAGGAAGTTCATTTTAGAAGAGCCTTTAGGACCAAAAAAAAAAAGTCTGTGCAATAAGACCTAATGTTTCACTATTAGAAATTCATTCCTTTGGCTTGAACATCACTCTCCCCTCAGGAAGGGTCCTTGGGTATTTATGCAGATGTGCCCTATAGTGAAAGTGAAAGTGCCCTATAGAGATCATCATTACACAGGGGACCCTACACTAGAACATGCATTCTGGTTCTAACTCTATCACTATCTGCTTGAGGGCATCATGGCCCTGTGAATGCAGTGAGGGGGATGGGCCAGAAAATCTCTCGGATCCCTCAGCTCCAGTAGACAGTGGTTTCTCTTTCCAATCAAGGCTTTTTATTGGGAAATCACACACTTGACCTTCCCACTTTGAAATGTCGCCATAACTTTAAAGGGGAAGAGAAATCCTACTGAGTCAGACCTAAGGCAGGACAAAAGTGTCAGTTATAAGGGAGGCCGTGCATTACAAGGCTTAGGGAATGGTAAAGAAAAACCACAGAATGTTTCTTCTGGAAATTTTAAAATGCAAGAAAGGTGTCCCTCAAATTCTGAGTCTGAATTTACTAGGCCATTTATTATTATATTATTATTAAAAAGAGAGCATGATCTCTCCCTGAGCAAGGGGGTTGGGGGAGGCCTTGATAGAGTTCCCAGTGCCAAATGATAGAGAGCTGAATGGTCCAGGGCCTCACCCCCACTTCCTTCATTGTCCCTCATTCCACTTAATGAAGGCTCAACCCAGAACAGCCAACGAGTCTTGGAAAATCCGCCTGTTGTGTGAGAGGATTTCCATAAATCTCCTTCATTTAGGTGGTGACAGCCCTGTGCCCTGGCTGGTTCCTGGGGACCCTCGTTAAGGACAGGTGCTTTCTGGCCAGCTCCTTGCACCTCTGGGGCCTTTGACTGCATAGGGGTAGGGGAAGAAACCCACCCAGCCTCCCCAGAGCCATCTCCAAGGAAAATTACCTTGGGCTGCTTTGGGTCTGCGGGAGCGAGGACATGGGCTCTAACCTACCAATGGCATGGCAGTTTGGAGGGTCATTTGGCATATATTTGCTAGCCACCCATTCAGGTCCCTGGTGGCTCAGAGGTTAAAGTGTCTGCCTGCAATGTGGGAGATCCGGGTTCGACCCCTGGGTCGGGAAGATCCCCTGGAGAAGGAAATGGCAACCCACTCCAGTATTCTTGCCTGGGAAATCCATGGACAGAGGAGCCTGGTGGCCTACAGTCCATGGGGTCACAAAGAGTCAGACACAACTGAGGGATTTCACTTTCCATTCAGGTCCCGAGGGCTTCCCATGTGGTGCTAGTGGTAAAGAATCCGCCTGCCAGTGCAAGACGTAAGAGATGAGGGTTTGATCCCTGGGTCAGGAAGATCCCCTGAAGGGCATGGCAACCCACTCCAGTATTCCTGCCTGGAGAATCCCATGGACAGAGGATCCTGGCGGGCTACATTTTATAGGGTCAAAAAGTGTCAGTCACGACTGAAGTGACTAAGCACACACAGTACATTCAGTCCCCACCTTGTGAAACTTTACAGACCTGCCTTATGGAGTATGGTGACCACTTGTGGCTATTTTTTTTTTTAAAGATATATTTTATTATTTATTTATACTTTTTGATCGCACTGGGTCTTCCTTGCTGCACGTGGGCTTTCTCTGGCTGTGTCAAATTGTGACTACTCTTCATTGTGGTTTGCAGGCTTCTCATTGCAGTGGCTTCTCTTGTTATGGAGCACAGATTCTGGGCACACGGGCTTCAGTAATAGTGGCACGTGGACTCAGCATTTGCAGCTGGAGGACTCTAGAGTGCTGACTCAGTAGTTGTGGTGCATGGGCTTAGTTGTTCTGTGGCATGGGGGGTCTTAGTTCCTGGACCGGGGATCAAACCTGTGTCCCTTGCATTGCAGTGTGGATACTTAACCACTGGACCACCATGGGGAAACCCCATGGCTATTTAATTTTAAATTGATGAACTTTCAATTTTACAAATTCAGTAACTCAGAATTTAAGTGCACAAAATAAGTGCTCAGAAGCCACACGTGACCATCTAGAACCTTCTTGCCATCTATTTTATCGGACAGTTCTGTTGATAACTGGTAATTAGGCAGAGCGGCCTTCTGGAGGTGACGATGGAGCCGTTCAGGGCAGAAACTCCAACATCAACCACCAGGAACAGAAATCTGGTACTGACAATGGCGAAGGCTTCAAGGGCTGAGGGAGCCCAATCTGAGGGGGAGACACAGCCCCTGTCCTCAGGGGGCTCCCAGCCCAAAGAGGGTTAACTAATTCCTTGGCCAGATCTTGTTTTCCCTGAGCAGGTGAGGAGGAAAGGGCCCAGCTGTCACTTGGCAGGCTCATTAGTGATGTCTTTTGGGGCCTTGCCGTCCCCAGGGGTAATTATTAACAGGCCTCAGGTGTGAGAGAGCCTGCGGCCTGGGCCCCTACCCTCCCCGCCAGCCAACCAGGCCAGCTGGGCATCCTGGGGGGCCCGGAGTTGAGAGTCCCACCTGGAGACAGACTCAGGCTGAGCAAACCCCCAGCCCCCAGTCTGAGCCAAGCCTTGCTTCACATTTGATAAGATGAACCTCCATTCAGGGACAGGGCACGGACCAGGAAAGCTGCGACCACCTCCTGATTAAACAAAAGAAACTGTTCCACGCTGGGGGGTCCATCCCTCAGCCTCATGTGGGAAGGCCAATCCCCCCAAACCTAGGCCCAGCCTGCAGCCTCGTCAGCAGGAATTTTCCACATTTGCTGAGATTTCTGTTTGCCTTCCCCATTAGCCTGACAAGCATGGATGGAAAGATGACTAAGGCAATTAGTGACTGACTATAGCCGGGACAGGAGGGCCAGGCCAGGATAGGGTGGCAGGGGCTGGAGTGTGGCTGGAGAGGCTGTGAGTCAGCCAGAAAGTGTGAGCACCCGGGGCCTGAGCCAGTCTGGGAACCTCAGGCCTAAGAGGAGGAGGCCTGGGAACAGAGGAAAGCAAGGGATGTCTTCAGCCTTGTTGCCGTGGAAACATCTGGCAAGAAGGCGCAAGCCCCAGGGTGGGTCAATGGGCCTGAGAAGGAAGAGGTCTATTCTGCAGCCACAAATGGCCACCCAGCCCAAGCCCGGCCTTCAAAGGACCCATGTTCACAGATATTGAACATGGCCTGGGGGTGCCACCACAGAGCCCCACCTGGACCTTTTGCTGGTAGGTGGAAAGGACGGCGTGAGGAGTGAGGTCTTAGAACGTTTAACCTGTGGTGGATCCCAAGCAGGCCCCCAGCCATCATCCATTTCAGTAGGTTTCCGGTTCTTTCGATTATATATCTCTATTAATAAAAAAAAAAATCTGTGGGGGCTCTCCTGGTAGCTCAGTGGTAAAGAGTCTGCCTGCCGATGCAGCAGACACAGGTTCAATCCCCGATCCGAGAGGATCCCAGTACCACGGAGCAGCTTAGCCTGTGAGCCACACCTATGGAGCCCGTGCTCTAGAGCCCGGGGAACCGCAGCTCCTGAAGCCCGTGTGCCCTAAAGCCTGTGCTCTGCTCCAAAAGAAACCACCACAATGCGAAGCCCGCTCACCACAACTGGAGAAAAGCCCTCCCAGCAAGGAAGACCCAGCGCAGCCAAAAATAAATAGAATTATTTTTAAAAATTTGGGATGTGTGCTCTAACAAATGTGTATTTCTTTATAATTTACATGTCTTCTCATACAAAGTTATGTACATTATTGAAAAATACACCCACAAAAATAGACATTTTAAAAAGATGAAAGAAAAAATAAAATAGAAGTAGGGTTCCAATTCTTTCGCAAACATGGATGGACCAGTCTTGTCACACCTGATTTTTGGAGACCACTGATTTACTTAGAGTGTGGGTGACACATTGCGAAGCCCATTAAATGAGCAAATCTCCTTGTGTTTGCAAGTTTGACGTCAGCCAGTCCACCCAGGGGAGTGTTAAGCTTAGTTGCTATCTTGACACGAGTTTGAACTTGAGCAGACCCTTATCAGGGTGGTGGCAGAGCTGGTGGTGTCATCTGACAACAAGCTGAGACTCCCCTTCTCCACGTCTCACCCCCCACCCCTGCCAATCATAAATTTTGCCCACTTGTTCTATGTGGAAGGCCCTGTCACCCTTCTCCACCTTGGCAATGATTCATCTTTCCAAACTCCAAATCTCTGCTCTTTTCTAGGATGTCTTCCCTGAATCTCAGACTGGTCAGGTGTCCCACAGCCCAGTGTGGATACCACCATTCTGGCATTCATGACGTTGCACTAGAATGAGGTGTTTAACCCTCTGCTCCTCCCTAGATTGTGAACTCCAACAGGGCAGGGGGGCTCTATATTCTTTTTTGTATCCCCGGCCACCAGCATACACAGACAAGGGCATTCCCATTCATAGTCACTCCTTGACTGGCATGGGTGTGAGTTGCTCAAGTTGCTTGAGTCCTGGCTGACTCTTTGCGACCCTATGAACTGGAGCCCACCAGGCTCCTCTAGGCTCCTCTATCCATGGGATTCTCCAGGCAAGAATACGGAAGTGGGTTGCCATGCCCTCCTCCAGGGGAATCCTCCCGACCCAGGGATCAAACCAGGGTTTCCTGCCTTAGTAGGTGGGTTCTTTACCACTATCACCACCTGGGAAGCCCTTGACTGTCATGGGATCCCCTCCCAAATCAGCTACTAGCACTCAAATCCTTCCCCGGAGTGGGGGAAGGGGGCGGAGAACAGCCCAAGGCACTGACATATATTAGGTGCTTAATAAATTCCAATTAATGAGGGTCTACTGAGCCACATCTATGTCCAAGCAATGGAGGGTTCCAAGCGGGAAAATCTCACTGGGCTGGAGAGGTAGTAGAAAGCTCCTGAGGAGGTAGATGGAACTGGCCATCCAGGATGAGCAGGGTGGAGCAGGCAGACAGCAAAGGAGATGGAATTCCCAGGGGAAGGAAGAACATGAGCAAAGGTGGGGATTCTGGAAAGAAGGCGACCAATCCAGAGGGCAATGAGGAAGGGCTGAGTGACGCATCTCACCCTGGCCTGAAGGGGTTTTCCCCGTCTCATGCCTAGTTTCTGGGTTCCTTTTTCCTAGAGTCCAGAGTCTTAGCAAATAGGCTTGGATCTTGGCATCTTAGGAGAGGAGATTTTCAGAAATTCCACGCACTGGCAGAGGAGCAAGGCCCCCTCCCTGCCCCCACTCTTTGGAGCACTCCTCATTAAGAGCTTTCCCAAGACAGGCAAAGGGATTAGGCTGACTTCTGCAACGGTCGATGCCTACACCTGCCCCCTCTCCTCACGTGTGGAGAAGGGAGGGAGGCAGGAGGAGAGAGCCAAGGGTGCTCTCTGTTTCTCCGCTGATCATGAAATGCAGTTAAAAGTAGGCAGGAAACAAATCTGGGCATGCCAAGGGTGGGCCCTCTAAGCCCCCTCGTCCACCCTGGCCCCTGGGGGGGTCCTGCATGAGCTGGTGGTCACCCAGGCAGTGGTGGCTATAGCAGCAGCAGTGACATCCATCCTGAACAGCCACACTCAGCCAGAAAAGGGCATGTGAGTTTGTCCTGGGGCTAAGCCCCTACCCCTTAGAATGGAGCTCAGAGAGGGCCGGCCAAGGAGTCTGCTTACTTCTTGACCTGACTCTGCCACCTGCTAGTTGGGTGACCTTGGATAAGCTCCTCATCCTACCTATGACTCCGTATCCCTAGTCGTACAATAAAGGAACTGGATACAGAGTCCCTTCCACTCTGAGGTTTTATGTTCTAAGTCTGAGCTGCTTTCTGCCCAAGGTTCTTCAGCCCAGACATTCTAGAGGACTGACCCACACATCTTAAACTAACCTGCTCTGGGGTTTCAGGCTGAGGGCCAGGGCACTGTAGTAAAGGCCACGACAGTTTGGAAGCAGGGAGGACCAGCATCTGAACATTCAGGCAGGTTCCAGGGGGACAGGATCCTCACTGGACATTCTCTGAGCCAACCAGATCCCAGCAAAGCTGGGCACACATATTTAGGGTCAGGTTGCCTCTGGTTTCTCTCCTCTCCTCTCTTTTCTCAGGAAAGAGTAGTTATCATCTGGAGCAAGAATGGGGTCGCATAGAACAAATCATGAAATTAATCTTGTTCTTTCTTTTTACAGGGTCTCTGGTTCCAAGAGACACCATGGGTACTGTGGTTCCAGGGAAACCAAAGGGGGCTTAACACCCAGTCATTCATTGGAGCCTCCCATTTTGTGATTCTCCCATGCATGGTCTTCAGTGGAGGAGGTTCAACCTCAGGGAAACTTCCCCACTGGTGTGAGGTTCCAAGGACGTGGCCATGTCCCAGGGGAGAGCTCTAAATTAATACACCAAGGCCCCATCCCACCCATCCACGAGCAAGCCAGTGTGGCTTTTCCAGGTGCCTTCGGCTTTGAAGATGACCTGGGTGGGTCCTGCCATGGTTAGAGTCTCTCCTTGGAGCCAGTTGTCCACAGGTTAAAGCAGACAAGATCAAGAGCACAGGTCCTGCCCCAACAGCTTAGCCCTGGGACATCCTCCACTCTGGACAGAACCTTGCATCTGTCTCACCCCAGACTGACTTTGTATTAATAAATATGAACAAGAGCAAATCCAAGTCAGGACTATAGTAAGATACAATTTTTCACCTATCAGATTGGCAAAAATTCAAGAAAAAGAATCTGATAGCATACTTTGTTAGTTGGGCTGTGGGGAAATCCTGACAATCATCCTTTGGTGCAGTAGGTTTAATTGTTCTAATCTCCGGAGAACAATTTGACAATATGTATAAAGGTTACAAAAGCACATACACTTTGACCAATAATTCCAGATCTGGGAATTGATGCTACAGATATACCTAATACGTGTGAAATGACGCATGTACAAGATTATTCGCCGCCTCATTGTTTGTGAAGGCTAAAGATGGAAATGATCTAACTCACCAAAGGACTGGTTGAATAAAGGACAGATCAGCCACTCAATAGAATACTATGCAGCTGCAAAGCAGAAGTGGGGGGCATTAAGGAATTCTTTAGGTAGCTTTATCTTGAAGTCGTCCGAGATGAATTAAACTGAAGAGACCAGATATGGAACCATAGGTAAAGTGGACTACATTTTGTGGAGGGAAGAGGGGGAAATATGAATAAAACTTTAAAATTCATGCCTTCCCTCCTGGAGAGAGCATAACAACTCAAGAGAGTTAGAACCAGCTTGGCCTGTTCAGATCTTCACCTTGGACTGAAGAGTAACAGAGGTAATAGGAGAAAGTTAAGAGCTCTGGATGTTGGCTGTCACGGATCAGGAGATGGCACTGCTAGACCCTAGCTGGAATTAGCCCTGTCCTGGGTCCTCCCCGACACCCCCCAGAGCCCTCTCACCTACAAGCTAACCTCAGGAAACGAATTTGCTGCACACTGCCCATGGCCTCATTAGGGTCAGTTGTCCTGGGCCAATGAGGAAAGAGCAGAGGCGGGGCTTAGTATGTTAATGAGTCATTGTGTCTAGTACAAGCAAATCCTACCACCCCCAGGAACCCCTTCAACAGAACAAACATTCTGGTGCTGTCACTCTTCACATTGCAAATGATGATTTGGTTTCACCACTAAGGTGTATATCCTCCCTTTGAAATTGATCACTTGTATTCTTTTCTTTGTATTTGAACTGCAAATTGATTTCCGTTTTTGAGTCCCCTACAAGGGGCTCAGCAGTAAAGAATCTGCCTGCCAATGCGGCAGACTCGGATTCCATCCCTGGGTGGGGAAGATCCGCTGGAGAAGGAAACTCACACCTGTATTCTTGCCTGGGAAATCCCATGGACAGAGGAGCCGGGCGGGCTACAGTCCATGGGGTCACAAAGAGTCGGACGTGACTTAGTGACTAAACAACAAAAGCTGCTAGTGAAAGCTGCTTTATATCTAGTTGTACGTCTACATATATCTAAG
The DNA here is from genome assembly GCF_963930625.1 of Muntiacus reevesi. Classification (NCBI taxonomy): domain Eukaryota; kingdom Metazoa; phylum Chordata; class Mammalia; order Artiodactyla; family Cervidae; genus Muntiacus; species Muntiacus reevesi. The sequence goes on along the minus strand of NC_089268.1, from coordinate 19,066,104 downwards.
CAAACCTGCTTGGAGTTGATACTGGGGTCCCCTAAGGATATTTTCCCCTTGAAGTGAAGTCCTAGTTGGGGGGTTATCCTCTTGGGAACACAGTAGATGTTTAGAAAATGTTTGCTGAAATAATTATCTAACTTAAGTAGGAATCTCAGATGGAAGCCAGAAGTTCCTGCCAACCACCCCGCCCCCCTGGCCCCACACAAACACACACACTGGTCCCAGTTGGTGAGGAAGCTAGGCCTTCATCAAGGAGAAGCAGGTGCCCACACCTGCCCTGCACCTTCTATGCACCTGCCTGGGGTCTCCAGTTTTCAGCCTGATCTGCTGGAGGTGCAGACCAGGGCAAAGCGATGACAACAAGGGGTGTGGTCCCCCCAAGTCGATTAGAGCACGTTCCTGAGATAGGGATGCGATGGCAGGAATGTGAGGGGCCAGAGGCAGTGATGGACCACGCCAGCCCAAGAGCTGAACAAATATTGACGCTAAGCAGGGCGGCCTCTTGAAAGCCCTCTATGGGATGCCTCTCGCTGTTCTCCTATCTCCAGTCACCCTCACCCAGTGCCTCCAGCTGCGGGGGAAGGGAATAAAGGGGAGAGTACCGCTCTCCCTTTGGGACCCAAGGCCCAGAGATCCTGGACAGGCACTCCATGTGGGCCTCGCTGGTCCTGGCATGAGGTTCCAGGAGCTTCCAGGCCTGGGTCTCCTGGTCCTCTGGGCTCTCCAGCCTGGATGTGGGTGGCACCTGGAGCAGGATGTGGCTTCCCTGGAGCTGGGCTGCCCTTCAAATGCCCCATGGAGGCCCTTGTCCCAAGGTGATCATTAAAAAAGAAACCCACTACAGGCCACAGGGACCACTGTGTAGCAGTCAACTGCCTTCCTAATTACTACTACTAAGTAACATTTATTAAGAGCCTCCTGTGTACCAGGCACTAAATGCTTTACATGTATTAATTCATCTATTCTTCACAACAACTTTAAGAAATGGGTATTTTTTTCTTATCCCCATTTTACGGACGCACCAAGGCACAGGGAGAATGAGGAATGCCACATGGAGAAAGGTCTGTCAGAGATTCATCAGGCCGGTTGGTCTGTGAATGCAGAAATGTGGAGACGGAAGGTACTTTGAGAAGGCTGGGTATCTGCTTCCTTTTATAGATGTGGAGACTGAGACCTGGAAGGGGGAATGACTTGCACAAAGTTACTCGAGGCTATAGAGCAAAGGCACCTAATGAAACCTGCTGCCGACTGGCCGACATTCCTAGGAAGCCAACCGCTGAGCACTAGGGTTACCTGAGGTCCCGTCTTCCAAGAATCCCAAATGCTTTGTTTTCTTTTCCTGCAGGCCTGATACTCTGCGTAAACACCCCACCCCACCCCCAGCCCCTGTCCCCACTGGATCCCTTTCCCTCTCCCACCTCATTCATCCTCACCCTGATGCTTTCTCACATCGCCCCAGGTTCCAGTCTCTGGGCCCTCTATTCTATGGCTTCTCCTGTATGTTTTGGAAAAACCTCTATTGCCCTCTATGAGGGCATTGGGCTGGCTGAATCGCAGGATCACACCCCTCTCTACCTCTGAGATGGAATCTCAAACTTTACTTCTGTGTTTGACAGAGTGGCTTCTGTCCTCACTTGGACCCTGATTGGACCCTGCAGGGAGCTGGGGTCTGCTCTCAGTTTCAGAACCAGGTTGGGAGAAGGTCAAAAATACGGACAGGAAATGAATACCAGCATTCTGGTTGTGATTCTGTAGTATAGGTTTGCAAGATGTTACCATCGGGGAAAACTGGATAAAGGGTACATAGGATCTCTCAGTATCACTTCCTGTTGTTGTTCAGTCACTCAGTTGTGTCTGACTCTGGGACCCCATGGACTGCAGCATGCGAGGCTTCACTGTCCTTCAGCATCTCCCGGAGTTTGCTCAAACTCATGTCCATTGAGTCAATGATGTTATCCAACCATCTCAGTCACCTCCTTCTCCTCCTGCCCTCAATCTTTCCCAGCATCCCAGTGTCTCTTCCAATGAGTCAGGTCTTTTCCAATGAATTGGCTCTTTGCATCAGGTGGCCAAAGTATTGGAGTTTCAACCTCAGCATCAGTCCTTCCAATGAATATTCAGGGTTAATATCCTTTAGGATTGACTGGTCTGATCTCCTTGCTGTCCAAGGGACTCTCAAGAGTCTTCTCCAGGACCACAGTTCGGAAGCATCTATTCTTCAGCACTCAGCCTCCTTTATGATCCAACTCTCATATTCATACATGACTATTGGAAAAACCATAGCTTTGACTATTTGTTGGCAAAGTGGTATCTGCTTTTTAATCCATTGTCTAGGTTTGTCATACCTTTTCTTCCAAGGAGCAAGCATCCTTTAATTTCATGGCCACAGTCACTGTCTGCAGTGATTTTGGAGCCCAAGAAAATAAAGTCTGTCACTGTTTCCATTGTTTCCCCACCTATTTGCCATGAAGTGTAACTGCACATAAATCTGCAATTTTAGTTAAAATCCAAGTGTATTAAATCATGCATACATGTGCACAAGTGCCTCAATTCCTGGCAGGCTGCATGCCCAGCTTCACAGAGATTACCCCTGGGAGATGGATGAGTGCCTCTGAGGGTCAGAGGATGGTGAAGACAGGACTCTTTCCATTTTATTCCCCTATGAATAGTGTGAAGATAAATTTCTTAACATGTTTTGCTTTTCTAATGAAAGGAAACAAGTTAATACAATTTTTTAAATTAAAAAAAAAAAAAGAATGGGGACAGGAAGACAGGAAGGGTGGGGAGCTAGGAGAGGGATATTCAAGAAGGAATTCACCCAGTCTCCCAATCAGATTTCATCATTCCATCCGCACAGGGCAAGCCAGCCTCCAAGGCCTGGCTGGACTCCCTAGGACCGCTCTGCTGGTGGAGAAAAAGAGAAGGCAAACTGGGATGGTGGCGGGGGCGGGGTGCAGTCTGCAGCTCCCTGGCTTCTGAGCCTGGTCTCCCCTCAAGGATGCCAAGGAAACCTGGCTGGGGATGAGGATGGGATCCTCCAGCTCTCCAGACGGGTAGCGCCTTCTGCTCAGAAGGAAACACAGCCTGTTCGTATGTGTGCCCTGGCCTGCCTCGCCCCAGGCTGACCCTTGCCTCCCAGTTCAGTGACCTCTGGAACTTCAAGAACCCTCAGGAAGCCTCCCACTTCTCTGTCTATCTCCAGGTCAAAATCGCTGACCGAGATCCCCAAGCAGGGAGAAGCCTCCTGGGCCCTCCACTCAGCTCTCACTGCCCACACACCCCTTTTCCAGTGCAAAAAGGGCAGGGCAGCACCCCCCCAGAGCCCCAAACAGACCGGCAGGCATCCCACCCTCACCCCAGGTCCGCCCAGGGCTGTGTGAGAGCTGGTGTAGAGTCTGCGTCTTGTAGGGGAAGCTCTCAAAGAGGCACCGGGCTGCCCCGGGCTGCCAGGACATGCATTTCCAGGGTCCAGGAGAGACAAGGTTAGAGAGGATGATGCCCAGACACCTTCGGGGGACCAGGGACAAGTGCTCAGAGCAATGCAATCCAGTGTTGATACAATGAGGGGGCTGGGAACCAAGGAGGTGCCTTCGGACGGGGAGGGCAAGCCAGGATCAGAGCATAAGTGGGTGCTTTAGAGCACAGAGGAATCCCTCCGCTTCTTCCACCCCGTGCAGATGAACTGGGCTTGAGAACTCCCTGAGGGCAGAGCTGTTTCTCCCCGGTCAGACTGGGGTCCCCTGAGGACAGGGCTGTGTCTTCCCCTCAGATTGGGTTTGTCTGAGTTTTTCTTCCTCATCATACCAGAAGTTTCTAGAACAGGGACTAGGAGCCAAGGATAGAAGTGAAAGAAGGCCAATTCCAAGCCATGACCAGAAAGAACTCACTTCTCTTTTTATCATTTATTAATAAATGAACTTTATGGAAAATAAAGCCCACACACATTCTGGATATCAAAAATTTTTCAGTTTGGTCATCAATCTCACCTACTCTCAGGAAAAAAGGAACAGTTTTAATTTCATCTCACTTGCTTTTAAATGAGACAATACAATACCTCCAGATGGTTCTAATATCAAGATAATACACCAGTTGTTATTTAGTTGCACTGTTGTATCTGACTCTTTTGCAAACCCAGGGACTGTCACCCACCAGGCTCCTCTGTCCATGGGATTTCCCAGACAAGAATCCTGGAGTGGGTTGCCATTCCCTTCTCCAGGGGATCTTCCCGACCCAGGGATTAAACCCAGGTCTCTTTACCTCAGGATTCTTTACCACTAAGCCACAAGGGAAGCCCAATACACCAGGATACACCTAGAGAATTCTCACCCCAGTTTCTCCGTTCGCTCGCTAAGTTGCTTCAGTCATGTCCAACTTTGTGCGACCCTATAGAATGTAGCCTGCCAGGCTCCTCATTCCATGGGATTCTCCAGACAAGAATACTGGAGTGGGTTGCCATTTCCTCCTCCAGGGGATCTTCCTGACCCAGGGATCAAACCTGAGTCTCTTACATCTCTTGCATTGGCAAGCAGGTTCTTTACCACTAGCACCACCTGGGAAGCCCCCCAATATCTCCATTCTTCCCCATTCCAGGCACCATATGTAATCACCTACAGCAGCCTCCATGAACATGTGTCCTTCCAGTGTTCGTTAATGTAGATGTAATACAAGTGAATACTCTTGCTTTCCCCTCCCCAGAGAGAACTTTCTGGCATCTAGAACTAGTTTAGTCAAAAAGTGAGGTCTGTATCTCAGGTATGACTCACCTGACTGACTTTCAGGCCCCTCACCTGGATGGGGTGACCACCTGTCACCCCGCATGCTGTGAGAAAGGAGGCAGCCTAGGTAATGGCCCAGCATACAGCAAGTGCTCAATAAGCGAGTGCTTAAAGGAGAAATGATCTGAGGTCAGGCTGCTCTCTATGCCCTTAAATTAGGCCCAGCCAGGCTTGTGGGCAAGTGGGTCGGAGAGAAGAGCTCTCTAAGTGAAGAGGCCGGGTGAGCAGAGGGCAGCGAGGAGTGGGGTGAGGCCAACACGAATGTAGAGCAAGTGGCACTTCTGAGGTCTGTGGGTTCTGGGAATCTCCCCGCCAGACATCCTGGTCCTGGGAACAGAAGTCGAGCCGGTGTTTCCCTGGCAGCTCGGGCCGGGCAGCGGCAGAGGCCAGCTCTAAAGCCCTATCTAAGGTACACAGCATTATCTGCATCCGCCCCACCCCCCACCCTAGGGAGCCCAGGCCTCCCAGAGGGCCTGGCTCCCACTGCTTCGTTAATGTTTACCATCGCTGGAAAACAGTGGGCACACACAGCACGGGCCGCCTTCCCACCCAGAAATGCACATGGGGACTCGCAAATGCCACACGCAGCAGATCGCCTCTGAGGGTCCCCGCGAGCCCCTCACACAACCAGGCGGGCACCAGCCTCAAGTCCCCACACCCCCGGCTCGCAGCCCTGGAGCCTTCAAGCACAGTGGGGGACAGTGAGATGGATCACCCAGACCTCACTGTCCAACCCACACATGGCGGGTACAAATCAAGATATGCTGGAAGTGTAGGATACATCTGGATTGCGAAGATTTAGCCTGAAAAACTAACACTATCTCAGTGAATTTTCATCTATTGATTACTGGTTGAAACGATAATGTTTGAGGATATATTTGGGTCAATCAGCACGTGCTAAATCACTTCAGTCGTGTCCAACTCTTTGTAACCCTATGGACTATAGCCAGCCAGGCTCCTCTGTCCATAGGATTCTCCAGGCAAGAATACTGGAAGGGGTTGCCATGCCCTTCTCCAGGGGATCTTCCTGACCCAGGGGTCGAACTCACATCTCTTAAGGCCTCCTGCTTTGGCAGATGGGTTCTTTACCACTAGTACCACGTGGGAAGCCCTCAATCAGAAGATATAAGTTTATAAAATCTATTACTAAAATTCATCTTACCTCTTCACTTTACTTTCTTAATGTGGCTACTAGCAAATTTTAAAATACAGATGTGACTAACATAATTCTATTAAACAGCACTGATAAGAGTGTTACGGGAAATATATCTTGGAAGCTGTACCCTTTCCCTCCTGTCAGACCTGGGATAGGGTCCCACCACCTCTTCCGGTCCTCAGTGCCTGCCCTGCCTCCTGCCATCAGACTGGGGGCGCTCTGAGGACTGCATCCAGGTCTCTGCTCTCTCCAAATTTCACCCCAGAGCCTAGCTGCCTAGCGGGCTGGGAAGGAGGAGGGAGAGGGAGGAGTGTGGTGGGGAGGTGGCAACGTGGGAGCCGGGAATTCACGCCCTCTGCCAAGTCAGTGAGGGCGTGGCCCAGGGAAGGCCACGCCCCCAGTCTTGTGGCCTGCCATAATCACAAGTTGCTCATTTCATTCAGTCGGTCTTAAGAGGAGGCATCATTTTCCCAAGACTTCAGATGCAGTCATTCAGCAAATTGTGGAACACACCCGGCTTAGAAATGGCTTGGAATGTTCACAAATGGCAAAATGTCATGGGGAACCCACAAATAAATGTAAGAGAGGTCATGGCACACGGTCTGTCTCCTTTCAGCCTCATTCCACCATTTTTAGATGCTCATTTTAGAGCCCTTCCTAGAAGGGCTGTTCTTGGAATGAAAGACGCCCCCACATCCACTCTTTCCCAAACTCGTACCCTAGCCCTTTATTCACTTCCCACCAAGTCTCCTCTCCAGGTCCTTAGCCTCTGTGACACTCCACACACACTCACTGTCTAGCTCCACCTTCCCCTCCCCCGGCTGAACCCAGTTCCTCTTGTGTGCTGCGCTCAGCAGGTCAGTCACCTCGCTCATTCTGGATATGATACGTCTATTAAGCCAGCCTGTAACTGCCTTTCTCGTCAGATCATTACACGTTACCACTGACACATCATGAGTTGTCAACAAGCCTCCAAGTCTTTTGTTCTAAGTCCCTCTGTCACCTCCCAGCTGAGACGGTTGGCCTTGGGGACCCCCAACGCAGGACCTGGCAGATGCCATCTTGTGTCACTGATCCCTCACAGCCACCTGTTGTGGCCCTTCTGGGTCCTGATTCCCTCATTGGTACTTCACTGCTCTTGTCAGTCCTAAGGTCAGTCCTCAGACTTCATCCCAGCCAACTTCTCAGTACCATTTGGCACAGTTGGTCACCTTCTTATCAAAACCTTTTTGTCACCTGATTTTCAAGCCGTCACACTCTCCTGTTTTTCCTTCTACTCCCCTGGCCGCTCCTTCTTGGCCTCCGTCACTGGTTGTTTCCCAGATCCCCAACTCTGTAATGTTGGAATTCCCCACAGCTAGTCTTTGAACCCCTTTTCATCCTTATCTTCACTCACTCCCCTGGTGATCTCATCCAGACCAGAGGCTTTCAATATTATTTATAAACAGATGCCCCCCAAATTTAAATCTCCAGCCCAGACCTCTCCTCTGAATTCCAGACCCACATGTCCATTTGTACATTGTCACCTCCACCCAGATGTCTAAGGGGCATCTCAGACTTAGCATTTCACACCCTGACATGATCTTCCCACTCCCAACTGACATGTCCACCCACAGGCGGCACATGTCTCAGGATCTCGGTCACCTCAACTCCATCCTTCCAGTTCACTTCAGTCGTTCAGTTGTGTCTGACTCTTTGTGACCACATGGACTGCAGCACACCAGGTCTCCCTGTCCATCACCAACTCCCAGAGCCAGCTCAAACTCATGTCCATTGTGTCAGTGATACCATCCAACCATCTCATCCTCTGTCATCCTCTTCTCCTCCCGCTTCAATCATTCCCAGCATCAGGGTCTTTTCAAATGAGTCAGTTCTTCACATCAAGTGGCCAAAGTATTGGAGTTTCAGCTTCAGCATCAGTCCTTCCAACGAATATTCAGACTGATTTCCTTTAGGATGAACTGGTTGGATCTCCTTGCAATCCAAGGGAATCTCAAGAGTCTTCTCCAACACCACAGTTCAAAAGCATCAATTCTTCAGCACTCAGCTTTCTTTATAGTCCATCTTTCACATCCATACATGACTACTGGAAAAACTATAGCTTTGACTAGACAGACCCTTGTTGGTAAAGTAATGTCTCTGCTTTTTAATATGCTGTCTAGGTTGGTCATAGCTTTTCTTCCAAGGAGCAAGCGTCTTTTAATTTCATGGCTGCAGTCACCATCTGCAATGATGTTGGAGCCCCCCAAAATAAAATCTCTCACTGTTTCCGTTGTTTCCCCATCTATTTGCCACGAAGTGATGGGACCAGATGCCATGATCTTAGTTTTCTGAATGTTGAGCTTTAAGCCAACTTTCTCCACACTTCTCTTTCACTTTAATCAAGAGGCTCTTTAGTTCTTCGCTTTCTGCCATAAGGGTGGTGTCATCTGCATATCTGAGGTTATCGATATTCTCCTGGGAATCTTGATTTCTAGAAATCTATAAATATCCTTCCAGTGGCTCATACCAAAAACCTTGCAGTTACAGTCAGCTCCTCTCTTTCTGTCCCATTCCATACCCATATCAAATTTGGCAAGCAAACCCTGTTGGTTCGCCACTGAAAACATATCCAGATCCAACCATTTCTTGGTCACTTCCAATCCAGTTCAACCCTCTATCATTTCTCGCTCAGATTTTTGCAAGAGCCTCATGACTTTTGCTCTTACTCTTTGGATTACTAAGGTTCCCTGCTTTGCCTTCCCCCACTAGAGTCTATTCCCAACACAGCAGCCAGAAGCACCCTATTAAAATCGAATTCAAATCCTAGCCCTCCTCTGCTCAGGCCCTTCAGTGACCCTTCTACCCTCACTCAGAGCAGAAGCTGAAGGTCTTCACAGGGGCCCCCAGGCCCTTCATGACCCAGTTTCTCTTGCTTCTCTTTCCTTCTCTACTTCATCCCCACTCGCTCCCCCTCATTCTCTCTGTTCCAGCCACACTGACTTACTTGCTGCTCCTCCAACACTCAGCTTGCTTCAGCCTCCAAGGTTTTGCAACTGCCCTCCCTCTGCAGATAGCTACATGCTCCCTCCCTCCTTCTGGTCTTTACTCAAGTCACCTTCTAAGGCCTTCCCTGACCACCGTGTCTGGAACTGCCAGCCCACCTTCTGGCACTGTTATCATTCCTTCCCACTTAATTTTTCTCCCTAGCACTTTTTTTTTTTCGCTTCTAATATACTATATGGGGCTTCCCTGGTGTTTCCGCAGTAAAGAATCTGCCTGCAATGCAGGGAAACCCAGGTTCAATCCCTGGGTCAGAAAGAACTCCTGGAGGAAGGCACAGCAACCCACTCAAGTATTCTTGCCTGGAGAATCCCATGGACAGAGGAACCTGGTGGGCTATAGTCCATGGGGTCACAAAGAGCTGGATGTGACTGAGTGACTAACACGCAATATACTATATACATTTCTTATTTTGTTACTGTCAGTCTCCTGACACTAGAATATAAGCTCCAGTGGGGCAAGGGTTTTGTCTGTTTTGTTCACAGTTGTATCCTTGGCTCCTAAAACAGCACCTGGAATGCAGTAGAAGACAATCAATATTTGTTGCATGAACAAGACAGGACTAATGAAAATCCTTGGCCCCCATGGCATCCATTGGAAATTAGAAACTGTCCTCTTTTAGACCTAGCAATACCCTTGGAATATGGTCTTCTAATACACTACATAATTTACTTAATTGTTCCTGGTTTTCATTTATTGTTTGTCTTTTCCTGTAGAACATAAGCTCCATGAAGGAATTTTTTTGAGGGGCACTATTTCCTTCATTGATATATCCCAGTGACTAGGGATATATCAGTCAAATTGGTAGGCCCTCCGAGAATCTGCTGAATGAGCAGATGGCCATTTATCCAGCTACTGATTCATAAAACCACTTTAGGATCCAGCTACATTTCTCCATCTTGACCATCAAAGTGCCTAAGAGACTGTGTCAAGAATTCTGTGGAATTCCCATACTTCCCACAATTTCCACATCTTCCAGTCTCCAATCCTCCTGAGAGTCAGAAAGTCCATTAGTCAGAAATCTTAATAGAAGAAAAACATATGAAAACTGGAGTTTTCTTCTGTCTGATTACCCAGCATCAGTAACACCTAAGTTTGAAAACACAGTGTTAGCCAAAATATAGGGAGACAGACCCACTCGTATATTCCAGATGGGGACAAAAATTGGCACAACTCCTGTGGAGGTTGACAATTGGACGATATTCTATCAAAATTAAATATGCACAAGGACTTCTCTGGTGGTCCAGTGGTTAAGAATTTGCCTGCCAAATGCCAAGGGGCAACAACTACTGAAGCTGGTGCCCCCTAGAACTCGTGCTCCAAAGCAAGAGAAGCCACTGCACTGAGCCTGCACACCCCAACAAACAGTAATGCCTGCTCACCACAACTAGAGAAAACCCATGCACAGCAACAAAGAACCAGCAACAGCCAAAAATAAAAACAACAATAACGAAAGAATCAAACATGCACATATTCTTCAGCTCAATGATTCTACCTCTGAGTATTCTATAAAAATACACACATATCACAGGTATCAAACATACAGAAAGTGACATATATACAAGGTTATTCATTGTAGAGATGCTGATGACAGAGAAAGTCTGGGGACTGTGGAGGGCTGGCTGAATAAACAATGGAGCATTTCATGCATGGCTATGTAGAAATCTCCAAGATGTGTTGTTAAAGGCAGAGAAAGATTTTTAAATGACAAGTGAAATACACTTTGCCTTTTTAAAGGGTATGTGAGTAGGTAGGTAAATGCATGGATAGATGGATGGATAGATAGATAGATAGGTGATGTCACCTATAGATATCATCTATGGATAGATAGATAGATATCACCATAGGTGATATGCATCACCGATGATAACACCAATTGCCTTTGAGGATGGAAACTGGGAGGCCAGGAGGCAAGGGGTGAGAGACTTTTCACTGTACACTCTTTGATCTTTTTGAATTTTATTCCATTTTATCCTTTTCTATTTCTCAATACTCCTGTTTTTAATTGGGAAATGGCAACCCATTCCAATATTCTTGCCTGAAACATTCCATAACAGAGGAGCCTGGCAGGCTACAGTTCATTGGATCAAATAGAGTCAGACACGACTGAGTATGCACGTACACACATACTCCCACACACTTGTTTTTAATTGGCCTGACACACTAGTCACAGTGAGCCCTTCCTGGTGAGCCCTTCCTTTTCTAAGTATCCACAGACCCTTTCTTTCATAGTCTGCCAATACCCTGGCCCAGGACTGCCCTCAGCTACGTAGTTGCAGGTTCCAACCTCCTCCTCTTTTTGGTACTCAGAACCACATTTCCTCTTTACCGCATACCCATGCTTTAAATTCCCGCTGAAGGGGCCGAGTGGACCCAACAGACTTGTTCACAGGCATTATATGAGGAGGCCCTGCTACCTCCCAAGAGGGCTTCTCTTTCCTCTCCTCATGGGGTCCTGGCCTCTGGGTCTAAAGGCAGGTCTCCTGGCCTCTGGAAGAGGGGCAAACCCCAGGAGTGCTCCCTCTCTCCACTCCACATCCGCATTATGCCACCAGGCCCAGCAGCAGCCTCTTCCTCCCTCAGTCTCCCCTGGAGCTCTGATCCTGGCCAAAAAAGCTTGAGTAGCCACTGGGGTCTTTCACAAAGTTCTGCTTGTTCTTGTCTTTGAGGCACCAGCTTCCCAGGTCCATGGCCCTGTCTCGTATGTGCCCTTCCCATTGTTGCTTGAGCCCTCTCAAATCAGCAATCTGGCAAAGCCTGCGCTGCCCACTGTTTCTTTGGCCACCTCCCCCTCTTTCCTCATCCTTTAAACATAAACCAACCTGTGTGTGATTGCACAGTCTAATGGATGTTTTTGGGAGCTTCCAAGCCCGCTTGAGACATCTTTCCCTCCCAGAGATTCTTTCCATGGAATCATGCCTATCGTCACTGAAATATTCTCAGGCTGACTATGCAAAGTCTTACTCCAGGCCCTTGGAGCACTCGTCAGGATATTTGCAAGAACATTCCTGTTTCAGTTTGAGCTCCTCGACCTCTCTCATCCATTCTCTGCACCAGCACTGAATGATCTTTCTAAGATGCATGAATAGGGACTTTCCTTGTGGTCCAGTGGCTAAGATTCCATGCTCTCAATGCAGGGGGCCTGGGTTCAATCAGTGCTCAGGGAACTAGATCTCACATGCTGCAACTAAGAGTTCACATGCTGCAAATGAAGATTCCATAGGTCTCAATTTAAAAAAAAAAGGCAGCAAGTAAAGATTCTAAGTACTGCAACAAAGATCAAAGATCCCGAGTGCCATAACTAAGACCTGGTGCAGCCAAATTAATAAATATTCAAAGTAAGATAAAATGCACAACTAGCCAAGCCCTTCCACCATGGAAAGCCATCCACGACCCTACAGGATAAAATCCAAGGTTGTCACATAACTTACAAAGCCCACCATGGTCTGGTTTCCACAACACCTCTCCACCTGCACCTCCCACCTCTCTCTTTCTAACTTTATTTTTTTTTATTGTTTTGGGGTACCTAGCCAATTAACAAAAAATGTTGTGATAGTTTCAGGTGAATAGAAAAAGGACTCAGCCGTACATATACATGTATCCATTCTCCCCCAAATTCCGCTCCCATCCAGGCTGCCACATAGCACTGAGCTGAGTTCCCTGTGCTATACAGTAGGTCCTTGTTGGTTATCCATTTTAAATATAGCAGTGTGTACTGTCCATCCCAAACTCCCTAACTATTTCTTCCTTGCATCCTTCCTGGCAACCATTAGCTCGTTCTCAAAATCTGTGAGTCTGTTTCTGTTTTGTAACTCCATTCTTTAATTAAATCTCTAATTGTGCACACTTTCCTAGATACAGTACATTATTTCCCATCTTTACACTTCTTCTCTAGCTGTTCCTTCAAATTAGGACAACCTTCCAACTACTCTTGATAAGGGTACTCTGGGCCTTGCTCAGGGGCCACCTTTTCCAGGAAAACTTCCCATTTCCCTGACCCTTTCCTTCCCCAGTAAAACTAATTCTCCTCCTCTGGTTTCTCTTTGCTTCCTGGGCCTGAACTTGGTTCTTATTACACGTGGAAGACCCTGCACATTCTCCTAGCCACTATGCCCCCTACCCCTTCCTCCTTGCCACCAGAGCCCATATCATTCCAGGTGGTGATGTATCCAGGCCCAGAGGATGAATAAAGCTTCATCTAAACCATCATGAACATCCTGTTGCCAGCCACCTGACCCTTACTTTCCCTACCTACCTTGCAGCATCCTCTGTTACTCAGCCAGTGAGATACAAGAGGTCGCTTTCTAAGAGTGCTTCTGGAGAACATGCTTCTTCCCCAATGAGAATACAGTCCCATTACCTAGAGATTGTCATACTGAGTTAAGTAAACCAGAGAAAAACAAATACGTGATATTGCTTATAGGTGGAATTAAAAAAAAATGGTTCGAATGAACTTCACAAAATAGAAATAGAGTCTCAGATGTAGAAAACAAACTTATAGTTAACCAGGAGAGGAAGCTAGGGCAGTGGAGAAGCGGGGGTGGAGGAGAGGGGTAAATTGGGAAATTGGGATTGACAGACACATACTACTATACATACAGTGGATCATTAATATGGACCTACTTAGCACAGGGAACTCTGCTCAATGCTCTGCAATGACCTATATGGGGAAAGAATCTTAAAAAGAGTGGATATTCTGCCTGCCAATGCAGAGGACATGGGTTCAGTTCCTGGTCTGAGAAGATCCCACAAGCAGCAAGGCAGCAAAATTCGTGTGCCACATCTCCTGGGCCCATGTGCTCTAGAGTCCGTGCTCCCCAACAAGAGAAGTCACTGCAATGAGAGGCTCGTATACTGGAACTAGAGAGTAGCCCCCAGTCACTGCAACCAGAGAAAGCCCTCACGTACCAACAAAGAGCCAGGGCAGCCAAAAATTTTAAAAATTAATAAAAAGTTAAAGAGTTCATGAATACATGTATGTGTATAACTGATTAACTTTGCTATACACCAGAAACTAACACAACATTGAAAATCAACTATATTCCAATAAAAAAAAATTTTAAGTACAGTTCCATTCTCTTGGTCTTTTTCTTTTCTTCCTTGAATATAAATGTAGGAGGCACCATAGCTGCCAACTTGCAACCATGAAGCAACAAACATTTGGAAAAAAGCTGACATATTGTCAATGGCAGAGCAAAAAGAAAAAACTGGAGTTTTTTATAACCTGGTTGAGTCCTGCCACCAAGCCTGAAGCCACCTGCCTCCAGACTTCTTGTTGTGTGAGACTGAAAAATATCTTCATTGCTCAAGACGCTGTCTACTGTGTATTCTGTTACTTGAGACTAAATCCATTCTAAACTGCCATAGCATGGTACATGAAAAAATTCTTGTTGGATTCTGTCTCCATGACTAGGTGGTATGCTTTTGAGGGCAGGAATGGTGTCATATTTCTCTTGATGTTACCAGAACCTAACACAGAAATGATGGTTCAGACCTGGTGGTCCAGTAGCTAAGATTCCACGCTCCCAGTGCAGGTGGCCCAGGTTCAATTCCTGGTCAGGGAACTAGATCCCACATGCTGCAGCTAAAGATCCCACGTGTTGCAACTAAGACCCAGCACAGCCAAAATAAATAAATACACTTTTAAAAAAGAAAGAGAGAAAGAAAAGAAATGATGGTTCAACTGAACTAAACCAATTTCCCTTCCCTGACTATTAAGAATACGGAACAAGCTCAGCTTTATCCCACATTTCCCACATCAATGCCACTCCATTCACCGATCCTGCCTCCATCCACCTCCCCAAACCTCTGAGAGATGGAACGATTCCCAGCACTCATTAAAACTAGGCAGATGTGCGGCGAGTGCTCTCAGATGAGGTCCCCATCCGTTGCGTCCCACCCTGGGCCAGGTGGACGATGAGCATCAAGAAAGCGCCATCCCATCCCTGCCCTTCTGTTGCCCCGGTGTCCCCGGGAGCAAAGCACAACCTGTCAGCCCAACCGGAAGGTCCCCCCTTCCCAGCACCTGGATCCAGATCCCTAGGGATTCAGGGAATCTCACCACCTTCACTCTCTTTAGGAATAGACGTCCCTCAAAGGCAGAAACTTGGCCTTCAGGATGGAGTCCAGCCTCGCCAGGTACAGCAGACACCTCAATAACAAACAGGGCACTTCTCAGCCACTCCCAAAGGTGCTACCTGCTACTGTCTTTTGCAGGGCTTGACCTGGGAAAATGAGAAGTTCCAGAGTGAACTGCCATTCCTGTCCACTCATTATTAATAGAGATACAAAGCATACTCTTTAAACCTAATCAAACTGAGGATTTAAACCACTCATAGCACTTCATATTGATTCCCAAGGGCTCTGAATATGTGTACTTAATACTGAACACAGAATTCATCTTCTGGTTAAATGTAACGGGGTGTCACCCTAGGGACAGTCCTCCCACTTGCCCACATTCTCACCTGGTGGCCCTCCTTGCCTGAGGCCTCATCTGATAGCTCTGCACTGCCACCGAGAAGCCTGAAGACTGATGCCCTCTGCAGGGAGGGCTTGGGCCAGCCCCCCTCCCCAGCCCTGGGGAAGCTCTCCAACATGCCTGTCTGTCTCTACTCCCATCAGTCAAGCCACTTGTGTCTGAGCCATTGTGTTTGTCCCCAAATCTGTCTGCCAGTTACACTCGTTATTGTAATTACGTAATTTAATTAAATATGACACAAAGCAATGCAATATGACTGTGAAAAGAAAAAGGTTTCTGTTTTAATTAAAAAATACAAGTTGAATGCTTTGGAAGGTTTGGTAATAGCAAACCACTGAAAAAAATTGCCATTGAGTCAAGTGGAAAACAGACAGACGGTAAAGAGGGGAGCTGGCAGGCTTTTGTGGGGGAGAGGGTTATTGGGAGAGCAGGAGGGTCTAAACATCTAGAGGAATCTTGACCTCGAGTGGTTCTTAAGAGGTATGATGTTCTAGCTCTACTTTAAATAAACCAGAACTGGAACCCAGAGAAGACACAGAGTCACGGGGAGGTTTATGCAAGAAAGACCATTCAAGGCTCAGGAGGGCCTGGACCCAGGGGAGGGACCCAATCACACATCTAAATGCAGGCCAGTGTTAGCGCATCCATGAGTCTCCAATCAAAATGAAATATTTACCCTGCATTCATCTAATTATTTTATGATCCCCATCCTAACCAGCCAAGTGTAAGCCTTGATGTTATTAGATAGGAGGGCTTCACAGCGCCAAGTCTAAACCCTACACGAGAGGGCTTATCACTCTACGCCTCCGTTTCCTCGTGGATTATCATCTGACCCGCCTCAGAGGGCTGTGAAGATTAATTGGGAGAGCGAAATAGTTAGCAAATTGCTCAGCACATGGGAAACACTCGATTCACCAGCCAACCAATTAAGCAACTCGGAAATTTTGGAGTCTCTCCCAGCACCACCCTCTACCCCGGCTCCCATACCCCTTCAACTCAGCCTATCGTGGTGACTCAGCCAAGTCCATTGCTGAAAAAGCTCCTGACTCTGTCCTAGGAGCTCCATCCTCATGGCCACCACTCCAGGCTGAGCCACCTCCTCGCTGGAGGAAGGTCCATACCCAGTCCTGCTGTTTCCCCTCTCAACCCAACACCAGAGTCCAGCCTCCTCCAGCAGTGGGGAATATTTTTAAAACACAAATCCAATTATGTCACTCCTTTGCTTGAAACTCTTCAGTGACTTTGCGAACTCCTTCAAATGACTGAGAAAGCCCTACATACATACTCACACACGCACACATACACACACATGCACAGAGAAATTCAGCAGCACCAGCCACATGACAGCTCCCAGAATGCGTTCTGCCCCACCTGCCTCAGGACCTTTGTTCATACTGTGCCTGCCATCTAAACAGTCCTTACCCTTTGTTGGCCCAGTAAATGCCTCCTCACCCTTCAGGCCTCTTAAGTGCATTTCTCAGAAACGCTTTCCCTTTCACTTAAAACGTATTTCTTCAGCACCTTCTACATGCCAGGCACAGTTCTAGGAACTGGGAATACAACAGTAAGCAAGGAAGACCAAATAAATGCCTGCCCTCCTCAACATTATATTCTAGTGGGAAAGAAAGATAACAAATAACTAGACTAAAGGCAAAAGCAGAAGGGAGTGGCAAAGGATGAGATGGTTAGATAGCATCACTGACTCAAGGACTTGAATTTGAACAGACTCCGGGAGATGGGGAAGGACAGGGAAGCCTGGAGGGCTGCAGTCCACGGGGTCACAGAGAGCTGGACACAACTTAGTAATTGAACAACAACAATCAAAACATGATTCATCTTCTTATCAGAAGATGTAACTTATTAGAAGAAATGGTTTTCATTTTTAATTGCTTAAGAAAATTGTTTCAATAGTATATCAAAGGCACTTATTTTGATATACAGCAAATATATACATGATATAAAGTAAGACACATGTGTATATATGTGTGTGTGTATATATATATATAATGGG
This sequence comes from Muntiacus reevesi, assembly GCF_963930625.1. NCBI lineage: Eukaryota > Metazoa > Chordata > Mammalia > Artiodactyla > Cervidae > Muntiacus > Muntiacus reevesi. Next base: position 19,048,648 of record NC_089268.1, on the reverse strand, counting down.
AACTGTTAACATTTAGTTCTAGAATGCTGTTTCTGTTTGTGTAATTTGGAAAATGTGACTCCAGTATGCTCCCTAAGTCAAAAAATAAAATAAAATACAGTGGCACAGCTCATGGATATACACATGGGAACACACACACCTCAAAAGTGACAGACACACAGAGCCCATCACAGGCCACAGGCTCACACATGTTTATATACACAAAGATAAATCAGACTTGAAACAACACATACACACACACTGACAGTCGTAAACACGCAGAAAACACTCCCCAAAAGCCAGCCCTGCTGGCTGGAGGTGTGATGACCGAGGGTAACAAGTCTCTCCCCTCCTATGTCATCATCGTTCAGATGATAATCAGCAGCTGGGGGAGGTGGTGGTTGGTGGAAATAGGAGGCCCTAAATTCTACCCCCATTCCCAACAGTTACCCAGCAACCTGACCCCAGCAGAGGCTGAGGTTAAATTAAAATAGAGATCGAGGCACCTTGTAATTTTGTGGTCACTCTCTCCAGTGACCTCTGCTTAGCCCCCCAAGTCCAGAACCAGTACCAACCCCTTTCCCAACACAGACCACCCCACTCACGGTACAGGCCCCAGGAGCACACACTCTGCCCATCCTCCACGTCACCCCCCTCCTCACATCCCTGCACTTACACTTAGACCACACACTCGTGCACAGGCCCGCCCCACTCTCATGAAGATGCAGGTCAGCTACCGGGCTTCTCAGGCGATGGGAACATCTGGGGTGTGAACCTGGGTTCCACACCCCTTCCACACCCCACATATCCAGTGCCCATGACCTGCCCTCTCTCCTGCTTGCTGCCTGAAAGTTGTGACTCACGGCTCTCACACACAGAGCCACCCAAGCAGGGCCCATGCCAGCCTCCAAGCCTCCCCATCACCCACTGGCACCTGACCCACCAGCTGCTCTGCCCACGAGCATCAGAGGAAAGACCAAAGTCTTCAGGCACAAGGTTCCTCCTGAGTGGGGAGGGGCGAGTCACAGGATCTGAGTGACGTCAGGGGACTCGGGACCTCAGGAGCCCAGGGAGGGCTGACCCCTGGGCAGAGGGCACAGCTGACTGCCCAGGTCCACGTGGGCCTGGCTCCCAGCTGCCACAGCTGACTCTGGCAGCAGGGCCCAGTGAATGGAGGGCAGTGGGGCAGCCTGCAGAGAAGTCAGTCCCACTGTCACCAGACCTGGGGAAGCATCAGGGCTGTCCCTCCACCCTTACTTTAGGGCTTGGCTCCCAGCTGCCTCCGGAAGTAACAACAGTGCCAAGGAGATGATCCAAAGAATCACATCCTGGGCTTCCCTGGTGGCTCAGTGGTAAAGAATCTGCCTGCCAGTGCAGGAGACACGGGTTGGATCCCAGATCCAGGAAGATCCCACTTGCTGCGGAGCAGCTAAGTTTATACACCTCAACTACTGAGCCTATGCTCTGGAACCCGAGAGCCGAAACTACTAAACCCACGTACCTAGAGCTCAAGCTCCACAATAAGAGAGGAGCCCCTGCTCACCACAACTAGAGAAAAGCTGCCGCAGCAACAAAAACCCAGTGCAGCCAAAAATAAACAAGTAAATGATATATTAAAAGAGTCACATCCTAGAACCTCTGGAAGGAGACAAGACATCTTTCAGAACATCTTCTCTTCTCTCTGATTCCCTAGTTCCAAGAGGGAAACCAGGGAGCTGGCAAGCCACACAGAGAACAGGCCCAGAGTGGTTCAGGTCCCTCCATGGGGCTAGAACAGCCCTGAAGTTCTGTGATTCTACGACTTGGGGCAGGGGATACAAAGGACAAATGCAGAGAGGCAGCCCTTCCCCAGCCTTCATTCTCGGGACTGACCACCCAGCCCACCTGGCCCCAGGCTCCCGGTATGAAGGACTGAGAACCAGTTTTCCTTCCTAGAGGTCCTTTCCAGGTAAAAAGAGGCCAAGACTGAGCTGAGCAGCAGGACCATGAATAACAGGACTAAGACTGTCAGGAAGATGTAGCAGGAGAAACTAAGGTCACAGTTAAGAAAGACTACCTGGTGGAGAAAAGACAATTTAATTCCGTTAATAAATACTCTACAAGCACCAGCTCTGTGTCGGGCACTGTGCGAGGTGCTGGGGCCACAGTGAGATAGGGAGTGTGTTCTCTGCCCTCAAATTGCTGAGACTGTGGTAAAGTAATAATAACATCCAGAGCCTGTATAATGTTTATGATATGCTAAGCCCTATTCTCCGGGTTTTACAAGCCATTTGATTCTCATAACCAATCTTCTAAACTAGATACTATTTTTACTCCCATTTCAAAGACGGCCAAGAGATTGAGGCCTAGAAGGGTTAAGTAACTCACCCAAGGCTGTGCAACCAATAAGAGAGGATTCGAACTGGGCACCCAACTCCAAAGTCCGTGCTCCTCACCATCTTGCTCTCCTCCTTCTGTTGGCAGAAGCAGGCTGTCTCGTGCCCATTTCTTTCTTTCTTTTTTTTTTTTTTTATTTCTTTTTTTTTTTAACTTATATTTTTGGCCGTGTTGGGTCTTCATGGCTTTAGGCCCGCTTTCCCGCTTTGGGGCGAGCTGGGGCCACTCTTCCTTGTGGTATGCGGTTTCTCATCGCAGTGGCCACTCCTGTCCTGGGACACAGGCTCTAAGGGACATGAGCCTCAGTAGTTGGAGGACACAGGCTCAGTAACTGTGTCCCACAGACTCTAGAGCGAGGGCTCAGTAGTTGTGGCACGTGCACTCGGCGACTCCACGGCATGTGGAATCTTCCCGGACCAGGGATCGAACCCGTGTCCCCTACATTGGCAGGCAGATTCTCACCCAGTGTGCCTCCAGGGAAGTCCTCTTGTATCCATTTCTCCATAATGCTGGGGCCCCTCCTCTCCCCTGCGCCCTCCGCCAAACCCCAGCCTGAGTGATCTGTCATCACACGTAGGTCATTTTCACCCATTCACCAAACATACACTGAGCACCTGCTACATGCCAGGCCCTGTGCTGATGCTGCAGATGCAGACCTCAGTCAGGCTGGGGCTTGGCCTCAGGGAGCTCTCCGTCCATGAGTGAGGTCAGCCAGGTAAACAGGCCGTCAGCTCAGGGAGACAGGTCTAGAGGAAGCTTGGATATGGGCTACTCTGGAATGCCATATGAAGGAGCCCATCAACATCACCAAGAACTACTGGAATTCATGGAATTTTAAAACACTTTGTGTATCAAAAGATACTATCAACAGAGTAAAAAGGTAACCCATAGAATGAGAGAAAATATCTGCAAGTTATATATCCAAGAAGCGATTAATATACAGAATATATATATAGAAAAAAAAAGAGTATACGTGTGTGTATCACATATACTGTGTTTATATATATATATATATACACACACACACACACACACACACAGAACTCCCCAAACTCAACAACAACAACAAAATCAAACAACCCAATTCAAAAATGGATCCCTGGTGATCGAGTGTAAGACTCCTTGCTTCCACTCCAGCGGGGTGCAGGTTTAATCCCTGGTTGGGGAACTAAGATCCTATATGCCATGTAGTGTGGCTAAGAAAGGAAAAGAATTTTAATGGGCAAAGGACTGGAATAGATATATCTCCAAAGAAGATGTACAAATGGCCAATAAGCCCATGAGATAGTGCTCAATGTCACAGTTCGTTAGGGAAACACAGATTAAAACTACAATAAGATACCACCTCTCACCCGTTAGAATGGCTGCTATCCAAAACACCCCAAATCACATGTTTTGGGAGGATGTGGAGAAACTGGAAATTTTGTGCTCCACTGAGAAGACCATAAAATGGTGTAACCGCTATGGAAGATACTAAAAAGAGAATTGCCATATGATCCGGTGATCACATTTCTGGGTATATACCCAAAAGCATTGAAAGCAGGGTCTGCAAGAGATACTTGTACACCCATGCAACCCACAGCAACATTGTTCAGAACAGCTAAAATATGGAAGCAACCCAGGTGCACACGGATGGATGAACAGATAAACAAAGTGTGGTCTATGCATACAATGGAATATTATTCAGCCTTAAAAGGAAAGGGATTTCTAAAATAGGCTACAGCAGGGGAACACCTGGAGGATATTTTATTAAGTACTGTTTCATTCATGCAAGGAATTTAGAGTAGTAAAGATCATAGAGACAGAACATGGAATGGTATTTTCAGGGGCCGAGCGAGAGATAATGGAAAGTTGTGTAGTGGGTCCTGAGTTTCAGTCAGAAAAGATAAAAGTTCCAGAGACGGACTGTGTTGACCACTGCACACCAAGATGAATGTTCTTAATACCACTGAACTGGACTATATCTTACATGGTAAAGACAGTAAGTGTTATGTTATGTGTGCCTTAACACAGTAAAATAAGTCAAAGAACTGGAGGCAAAACACAACTGCTAAGCCAGCCAGAATGTGATGGGAAATTTTCCCCGAGGCAGGGACACAACCGAGTCCATGATGGAAGCAGCAGGAGGATCAGCTGAGTGGAGGTGAGGGAAGAGCTGGCCTCAGCCGCCAGACCTTGCTGTGTCCAGTTACTTCCTCGTGCAAAGGCTCAGTTTCCTCTTCTGTCTAATGGGATGGAAAAAAAAAAAAAAACCTGCTCTGCCAAGCCCATAGGAAATTGCCTGTGCAAAGGGCTTGGGAAAGGATAAACCGACAGCTTGTATTTGAGACAGGTGTTCAGTGCAGTTCAGTTCAGTCTCTCAGTCGTGTCCGACTCTTTGCGACCCCATGGACTGCAGCACGCCAGGCCTCCCTGTCCGTCACCAACTCCCGGAGTTTAGTCAAACACAGGTGAGATCCGTTGAAGGCTACAGCCGGGCGTGGAAGGCATTAGGTTTACACACCTAGAGAAAGCTTTCCTGAAGAGCTCTGTGAACCAGAGGTAGGACAGGAGCGTGAGTTTGAGGCCGCGCCTTCTCAGAGGTAGGGACAGGCCTTTCTCCTGGGGGCTTTCCTGTGAGGGTCATCTTGTCCATCCCTCTGCCTCCTCCAGGCCTGTCCTACTTGACAAGCCCCCCCAGAGCCTCTGTCCCCGGCGAGCCCCCAGAGCAGCAGGGAGGCCACAACCACTTGCAGCCACGGATCTCAAGGCAGTGATGGGCGGATCCAGCCCCGCTGAGCACAGGGCACCTAGGTTCTCACCCGGGGAGGACGAGGAGGAGAGACAGAGGCTGGATGGATAAATCTCGAAAGCTCTCCAGAGGCCTGGTTGAGCCAGACCAGCGAGGAAACAGCAGGCCGCAGCCCATCACCCACAGTGGCGAAAAGCTCTGAACTTTGACACAACCCAGGCTAGGGGTCAAGTCCTGCGCTGCTCCTTGCTCTCCGTGTGATCCTGAGCCGTTACATAAGCTCTCCGGGCTTCATTCTTCATGTGGGTAAAAATGAGGGTGATGTCTGTACCCTTCTCACAAACGGGGGGTTGTTGTAAGGAGTATAGGTGGCTCTATATAGTGTCCCACAAAGTTCTCATTATTATTACTTGTGCTCTGTTTCCCAAGGCTGGAGTGACACTGTCTGGGGCACCTTCCAGTGTCTGAGGGTGAGGGGCCTGCCCAGCCAAGGTCTGAGCCCCTGAAGTCCCAGAAGTGCTCCTTCTTTCGCTGTGGCTAGGAGCCCCTACCACCTATGGGAATCCCAAGCCTGGAATGTTTTTTCCTCTCCCCAAAAATTGCTCTCCTGTCAGTGGGGGGGGGGGGGGGGGGGAGGCAGCATTCTGGACTTTACCCTCCCTTTGGGGCTCACAAGTTCCATGGGCTGTTTGCCCTTAAAGACCCAGGTCCCTCCTTATGGCCCACACATGCAGAGGAGCCAGGCCCAACATGAGGCATTCACAGGAGACATCGTCCTCCTTTTTGGGCTGCCCTGCCCTGTCCTGGGCCACCCCTCTGTTCCCACCTTCCAGCTATTCTTACACACATTGACATCTGGGGCTGTTGGTGACCCAATAGGTAATCATTAGCCTCTGGGAAGTGCTGGCCCTTTAAGGTCGCCCTGGGAAGAGATGACAAAATCACCCCACTGGACTTTGTGCCCTGAGGCAGCTATGGAAAACAAGGTCTGGGAGCTACGTGCAGCCTGCCCAGGCAGGCCCACAGCCGGGCAGTCCGGCCTGGAGTATGGCTTCTCCTGGCCCCTTTCCGTTTCCCTCTCTCTCCCTCTGATAAACTTGCTCTGCCTGTGAAAAATGGAGCCAAGCTGCGCACTCAGGTCTCCAGAAGTCGTATTCTCGAAGATGGGCATCCTTCTACCCGAATTGTGAGGCTCAGCTCATACCCGCCTCCTTCCAACAGGTGTCTCAGCCTGGACCACACTTTCAGTGTCCCTCTTTCTCTGTGCAAGAAGGGGAGCCCTGGAGAGTCCGTCCATCTGTGCCCAGCACCCAGCCCAGAGCTCAAGGGGCTGACCCAGCGAAAGCACTGGCCTAGTGAAGACAAGGGCAGGTGGGCAGCTAGTGGGTGGGAGTCAGGACACTTGGGTTCCGAACCCAGCTCGGCCTGGAGTCATCCAGGGCCTCAGAATCGCTGAGCCCAGTGTGTCTGAGCCCAGTGTGTCTGAGCCCAGTGTGTCTGCCTGCCAGCCAGTGTCTGTGGCTCTCATCCCTAAGGGGGGCAATGATTGGGTACGGGGTGCTGATGCAGGGTATGGCCTCTATCTTCCTCCTCCTCCCTGTGAACCAGGATCACAGATGGGTTACAAGCATCTCTTGGGCTGACCAAGATGGGCAAAAGCTCTCTTAAACTGCTTGCACCAGATGAATGTCTGAGTAAGAATCTTTGAGACTTCCTCAAGGAAGATTTCTCTGACAGCCCCAGCGTTTGGCCCCAAAGCTGAGGCACTGCACTGGTAAATATCTCGCCTCTCTGAAAGCTTTGTACTCCTGGGAACTGGGAACTGAATCATCTCCGACTCAGAGTCAGAGCAAGCCTAGTGCCTGGCACATGCAAGGCCCCAGGCAAATGTTTTTGGAGTGAATAAATGAATAAATGTTAGTGGTTTTAAAACAGCACTGCGCATAGAGGGGAACCCCAGATCTGAGTGATGATGTGCAGGTTGGGCCAGGACAAGACCAAGCTCTTTCATCAAAGAGACAGATGAGAACTTGCGTAGTAGACCAGTGGTTTAAGAATCTGCCTGCCAATACAGGGGACACGAATACAATCCCTGATCCAGGAAAATTCCACGTGCCACGGAGCAACCGAGTCTGCCTGCCACAAGTACTGAAGCCCATGTGCTCTAGAGCCTGTGCTATGCAACAAGGGAGGCCACCACAGTGAAAAGCCCAAGCCCCACATCTAGAGAGCAGCCTCCGCTTGCTGCAGTTAGAGAAAGTCCACACACAGCAGCAGGGACCAAGCACAGTCCCCAAAAAAAGATAGGTGAACTTGATTAATAATCTGACCTGCCTGGTCCCACTTTGGCCCAGATCCTACAGGCCAGTTAGTTGGTGAGCACCCATTAGGGGCAAGATGGGAGAATCAGAAGACTAGTCTCTGCCTTTGCAGAGCTCACTGGCAGTCAAATGCAGCCCTCTGAAATAATATGAGAGCAATTGCAAGGAGAAATCAGGATGGGATAGACCAAAGTTAGGAATGGGAGGGTAATAGACCAGGATGGAAGTAATCCCAGGAGGCTGCCGAGAGGAGGTGAGATTTGCACTACAGTGTAGACCCATGACATTAGTCTCATTCATCTGACTGTTGAAAAGATATTGTTAAAAGCCAGGTTCTGGGGGTACAATGGCAAATGAGCATAGTCCTTACCTCAAGGATCTTACAGCCTTACTGAGAAGCCAGCATCTAAACCCAGATAACCACATGGTCTGAGATGTGACCTGAGATATATACACTATTTACCAGAAACTGGAGAAATGGGGAGCCTCTTGGGAAGATCAGTTATGAAGAAATCCCCACCAAAACCTGCTCAGTGAATCTGAACTTCTAAAGGAGCAAGAGACACGGGTAATGAGAAGGGGCAGGAAGAACCTTGTAAGGCCACAGGTACCTGGCAGGTAAACAAGGTTAATGAGGACCTACTGTTTCTCCAGGTCCTTGGTGACCTCACCTTTGACCAACAATTTCCTGGCACTGGGTCAGACTGCCAAGGGGGACAGAGGGGGAGGAAGAGGATGGTAAACAGCAGGTAAGGCCAAAGGTGGCTCTGGAAGGCAAGGGGCACATTCCTAAAAGGCTCCCCAGCCTGAGGCCTGCAGCAGAGCCCGAAGTCCGAGAGCAAACCCACACCTGCATTCCAACCAGCCGAAGGGGTCATAAATACCTGAGAACCCACCAGAAGGGGTGCTTTTGACCGCCTCGGCATTCCTACCCTTCCCCACTCCACAGCTCAGTTCCTCCTCCTCCAGGAGGCCTTCTGGGTTCATTGGAGGGACTTGAAGGTTCCCACCAGGCCTGACCACCTCCACCTGTTCTCCCTTCTCTTCACTCTCCTCACCCGGACTGGCCAGTGGGAACCCCAGAGGTCCTAATGTGTGCAACCCTTGTGAAACGTGAGACCATCTGTACAAAGCTCTTTATCTTTCCAGGTGAGGAATGGGGACAACAAAACATATACTGACTAGCTTGAAGTTGCCCAGATAATCAGTACAGGGGCCAGGCATTAACCAACTCAATCCCACAAGCAGGCGCCAAGGACCTACTGTGGGTTCTGTGTCCTGCTGGCAGGGGTGGGGCCGCCAAGAATTGATGAGCTGTAACTTGATTGGCCAAGCAGGCCTAAAATCCTTGGAATGAGAGTGCAAACAGGTTACCAAGCTTCTGATTGTGTAAGAGAGCTTGCAAAATCGCTAGAAGTTCAGCAAAGGCAGAATTGGAGCCTTCATCCATTCGACAAATATGTATTGAACCCCAAACACTGGACACGGGCATACAGTGATAACTCACCCGGACAAGTTCCCTGCTTTCCTGGAATCCTAGAGACAGAGAGAGAGAGACAAAGACAATAAACAAGTAAACACATCAGATTAATTCAACTAGAGATAAATGCTATAAAGAAAGTCAATAGGGTAATCATTGAACAGCTCAGTGATCTAATTTACATTGGGGGAGAGGGGTGTTCAAGGAAGGCCTCTTGGAGGAGGTGACATTGATCTGAGTCCCGAAAGGTTAGGAGAAGGCATACATGCAAAGGTGTGGAGCCAGAGTGTTCCTCCCAGAAGGAAGGAGAGCAAAGTCCCTAAGGCAGACATGAAACTGATCCGTCCAGGAATGGAGAGGTCGGTGTGTGCAGGGGGTGAGGGGCCCCCTCGGGGAGATGGAAGGGGTTGCCAGGAGGCAGATGAGGAGGGCCGGCTTTACGGTACACAGGGAGGGTTTAAGCAGACGGCAGGACGCTGTGTGTGTGCTGTCGAAGCTCATCCTGGCTGCTGGGAGGGGCAAGAATTGGAGGGGCTGGAAGGGGCAACCAAGAAAGCCACGGAGCCCAGGCCAGAGAGTGGGAAAGGGGGAGCAAGGGATGGAAATATTTTTGAGACAGAATAGGCCCCAGGGTTGCTGATAAGAGTTGGATGTGGGAGATAAAGCAAAAGCTCTGATCAAATATGAACTCCAGGCTTCAGACCCGAGCCACAGTGGTGATGGAGGCACCATTCACAGGTTCAGGAGAGTAAGCGGTTCCTAGGGAACCAAGGGTTACGAGTTGTAGATCAGGGGAAAAGCTCAACGTTCTTTGCTCACAAAACCTGTCCCGTTTGAATGTGCTATATAATAGTGCATCCATATGACAACAAAAGATAGAGCCTTTTAAAGAATTCAAAGGAGGTTGTGAAAGATGGGGGAAGCAGAGGCCAGGCTCTGACAATGGCCAAAAATGTCCAGAAAGGTATCAGTCATGAGTAGAATTTCAAAACTGCTTTCCTTCTGGGTTTTCCACACTGTAAGGCAGACGGCCAGGCCTCTCCCCTGGGGCCAAAGGAGAGCGGTCAGGGACAGCGGGCTGGCAGGGAGACCTTGTGCCTACTGTGTGTGGTTCTTTAACTCTTGCTTACTCTCTCATTTCATCTCTGTGTTATAGGAATAATAGTTATTAGATTTTGATTTTTTTTTAAAATAAGAGTTCCTTTCTATTGGCTTACACAGTAAAGCGTCTGCCTACAATGCGGGAGACCCAGCTTCGATCAGGAAGATCAGGAAGATCTCCTGGAGAAGGAAACGGCAAGCCACTCCAGTGTTCTTGCCTAGAAAATTCCAAGGATGGAGGAGCCTGGTAGGCTACCGACCATGGGGTCGCAAAGAGTCGGACATGACGGAGCTACTTCACATTCACGTTCTATTGGAAAAAAAAAAAAAAATATATATATATATATATATATATATATATCAGCTGGAATCAAATACAAAGCCAGCACTCTGGGACTTCCTTAGTGGTCCACTGGTTAATAATCTACCTTGCAATGCAGGGAACGTGGGTTTGATCCCTAGTCAGGGAACTAAGATCCCACATGCCTCGGGGCAACGAGGCCCACATGCCCCAACTAAAGAATCCATACCCTAAAACAAAAGATTCCACATGATGCACCGAACATCCCAGGTGCTGCAACTAAGACCCAACACAGCCAAATAAATAAATATATGTATTTTTTAAAACTTAAAAAAATCACACTCTAGGTGCCATGTTCTGCAGGAAATGTGGGTGTGGATCCTGCAGCCAGAGCTCCCACTGGAAGCCTCCTGGATTACAGGGTGACACCACCCCTGTGCCTGTCACTGCAAACCCCAGAGGAAGACACAGCAAATTCCTTCCTCCAGGGATTCTAGTTGAGAAACTCAGTCTCTTCCTCCAAATGTGTATCCTGCAAGACCCCCTTGTGCCCCAAACCAACAGTCCAAACCAGCCACGGCCTCAGGCGCAGGCTCAGCCTGGTCTCTCTCCTGGGCTTCTGCTGACCTCAGCCACATCCTTCCTCTTTCTCCCCCATGCTAGCACCCCCCCCCCCGCCCCGACATGTGGTCTTTTCCTTCTGACTGGAAGCATCAGATGTTTTCCCTCCTGGCTGGTCTATCACCAGGCCACCTCCTCCAGAAAGCCCCCAGGGATTAAGTCTGACACCACCAACATCCAGCTAGATGTAGGCCCCAGCTCCCATGAAACTGGCATTCCGGGTGGGGAGTCAGATTATAAAAAAGGAGGTGGATAGGGGAGTGGAGAGAAGGTAAGAGTAGAGACGGACAGAGTCAAGCTCTCTAGCAGGGATGCAGGCTGTTCACTTACCTGACACATTGAATACCTATGATGTGTTGGGTGCTCTTCCAGGGACTTAAGATACAGCAGCGATCAGACAGAGAGGGACCTCACTGGTGGTCCAGTGGTTAAGATTCAATTCTTTCATTGCAGGGGGCAGGCGTTCGATCCCTGGTTGTAGATCCTGCATGTTGTGTGGTATAGCCACAAAACAAAACAAAGAGAGAATTCCCTGGCAGTTCAGTGGTTAGGATTCCATACTCTAACTGCTGAGGGCCCAGGTTCGATCCCTGGTGAGAGAACTAAAATCCCACAGGCCACAAGACACAGTCAAACAAAACAAAGATACCTGTCTTTATGGAACTTAAGTCCTTGTTGGGGAGAGAGACAGTACACAACACACATAACAAATAACTGCATTTTATAAAGCAAGACTGTTAGTGGTCAGTGCTTAGAAAAAAGAGTAGGGTAAGAGAGACAGGGTGTGGGAAGCATGTTGACATTTTAAACTCAGGGGAGGTTTTCTTGAGAAGGTGATTTTTGAACAAAAACTTGAAGAAAGTGATGTAGTGAGTCCTGCAGATATCTAGAGAAAGAATATTCCAGGCAGAGGAGAAAGGCTGTGCAAAGGCCATGGGGCAGGAGTGGGCCTGATATGTTTGAAGAACAGCAAGGAGGCTGGTGGGGTTAACACAGTTAGGAGGAGAGGAGCTGAAGGTGGATTGGGGGAGGCAACCAAATTTGAAAGAGATCATATGGGACCTTGAAGGCCATTGTGAGGACCTTGGTTTTTACTCTGAGGAAAACGGGGAGCCATTCTAGATGTACCACAGTTTATTCGCCTACTGAAGGACATCCTGGTTGTTTCCAGGTTTGGGCAGTTATGAATAAAGTTTGTATCTCTGGGCAGGTTTTTGCGTGGGAATCATAGAGGGTTTTTTTGAAAAAAGAAAGAAAGAAAATGGGGAACCATTGCAGGAATTTGACTCTCCCTTTCCACATTTCCACCTGGGGCTTACCAGGTGGCTCAAGTGGTAAAAAATCTGCCTGCAATGCAGGAGATGCAGATTCAGTCTCTGGGTGGGGAAGATTCTCTGGAGAAGGAAATGGCAACCCACTCCAGTATTCTTGCCTGGAGAATTCCATGGACAGAGGCTACAGTCCATGGGGTCGCAAAGAGTCAGACTTAATTGAGCACATACACATTCCACATGAAATGGTGTGATTGATGGAAAGTGATGTGGAGGGGTGCTTTATTCATTGGCTAATGAAGTCAGGAAGGTTTCTCTGAGGAGGCATGTCTTAGCTAGGGACTGAGGGGTAGAGTATGGACAGGCCTACCCTTGCATCCCTCCTCTTCCTCAGTCTGTCAACCAGGGAAAAGCCTTCTGCTGTCCAGCTATGCCTCTCTCTGCTTCCTGCCCCCTCATCCTCTTTCCCTCCCTCCCTCTCCTCTTCCACCCCTTTGCTGACCCTCCCTCTCTCCCCATCTCCCTCCTTCCCCTCAACTATTTTTGTTTTTAGCTTCACCCCATGGAGATAAGGACCTCTCCCTTCCCAGGATTCTTAGAAAACAGTTGTAAAAAGCAGAAAGAAACACCACAGCAGGCCCTTGGCAGGAGGGAGGGCAGCAGATTACAGTGTCTGGTGCTGGTCGCTCACCCTGTAATCATCAGTGTGTGTCGGGTGGACAGAGCCCCTGGGGTGTGGGCCTGCTGCGCCAGGACGCCCCTGCCGCAGCCAGCCCCTCCCCAAGCCCCCACCTCAAGCACAGGGGAGGTGGGAGGGGGCATCTTTTGGGTCCTGGCCTCAGCCCAGCCTTCAAGCCCTGACAAGGGATAAGCTAAGAGGAACCGCCTAGCTTTCAAACACAGCCCCTCATAGTACAGAGGGTGGGGCGGAAGCCTTAAGAAAAAAATTGTGCAGCTCCAGGTCACGTGATCAGAGTCGACCCCAGGATGCTGTCCACAGCCCAGACTGTCTCGTCCTGTGGCCCAGGCCTTGGTCTCAAGGAGCCGGTCGAGGCTTTGGCGTTCCTAGTCTTAGACAAAGAAGGCAGGGCTATCATGGGCAGACATTGGGCTCTAAGGGCAGGGAAGGTGGGGGCGCACTGCAAGACACCAGTTCCACACGGCCAGGAAAACTCTCTCCCTTGGATACTGGCCCTAACCCCACAGCTCTGGGAGGTTAGCGAAGGCTCGTCCCAGCCTGCTCCCACCCTACTCAGCCAGCCAGTGAGTTCAAGGCTTGGGAGGACGGAGAAACCAACGGTCTTCTTGTCAGCCCCACTCCAGGGGCCCAGGCTCGAGGCCCAAATGAGAGGCCCCTGTTCTCTAGGGAAGGAGACTCCCAAGGTCAGCCTCCTGGGTCATCTGTCTGTCTCAGAACAGGTCCGGCTCTTCTTGGTTGTCACGTGCCACGCGTGGCAGCAGCCTCCAGCACCTGAGTCATCTGTGACTCATTGCCCTCTGCCCTCGGTCTCGAGAGGGCTGGGCCAGGTGGACTTGGCATAAGGATGGTGAGACCTGTCTGGTATCCCTGGTCCAGCTTGTCCCTCCCCTTGCCTCCACCCTATACAGACACAGGAAGAACCAGACCATGCGCAGAGGGTATTGTGTGAACACACGTCTGCTCACAGAGGACCCACAATGGCTCATCTCTCTCTTTCACACACACACACACACAGACACACGCATACGCACGTGCATGCAGGTCGGCCCCACATCCTCGGGCTCAGAGCCAGGGTATGGGAGTTGGGCTCTGATGGTACTCCCTGTGTGACCACAGGAAGTATTCCTACCCTTGCTGGGCCTCAGTTGCCTTCTCTGATTCTGGGACTCTCCGATCTCCAAGACCCCTTCTAGTCCATAATCTAAGAGGTGAGTTTCATGAAGTGATTTCAGACCCGTGGTCAGTCAGCAAAGTGGGAGCCGAGAGGGTGATGGGGGCAACGGCACAGGTAGGGACTCCTTCCTGGTACCTTCCCGATCCCACCTAAGGCTACAGGCTAGCAGCGGAAGAGGTGATAATACCCTGGCAGGCTCTTCCCAAGCCAGCTGAATGAAAACCTCCAGGGCCCCTCTGCAGCCACCATCCCTAGGGGAAAGGCCCAGGAGGTGGACTTCCACAGGGCTTCCCTTAGGCTGGGCTCCCTGAGGCAGGACTATGTTTCCCCTCAGACTGGGGCTCCCTGAGGCGGGGCTGTGTCGCCCCTCAGACTGGGGCTCCCTGAGGCGGGGCTGTGTCTCCCCACAGACTGAGGCTCCCTGAGGTAAGGCTGTGTCCCCTCAGACTGGGGCTCCCTGGGGTTAGGCTGTGTCCCCTCAGACTGGGGCTCCCTGAGGAAGGGCTGTGTCTCCCCACAGACTGGGGCTCCCTGAGGTTAGGCTGTGCCTCCCCTCAGGCTGGGGCTCCCTGAGGACAGGATTGTGTCTCCCCTCAGTCTGGGGTTTCCTAGAGGAAGGTTGGTCTGCTCTCAGACTGGGGCTCCCTGAGGGCAGGGCTGTGTCTCCCCTCAGACTGGGGCTCTCTGAAGCAGGCAAAGCTGTATAACCTTCAGTTTGACCCCACAGGTCAAGAGTTTTCAGGTCCTTCTTTTTATTTCAAATCAAATCTCCTCTCTTCTTGCGTGCGTCTGACCCCTCTCCCCTTTCTGCCTGTTTCATGATAAGTGACTTGGATGCCAGGGTGCTGACACCCACAGGGACAGAGATGAGCAGACCTGAGATGCTATTCACATCGTCCACCTGTTTTACCTCAAATCATCCCAGGAATGTGGGTCGCACCTAGATCGCATTCCCTAGAGGAGAGACAGGGGAGGGTTTCAGAAAGCCAGGTATTTGCCAGGTCACACAGCAGGGGGTCCCTAACTCCCCACCCTCTATCTGTTGTGGGCACCGCCCCCCAGACCCCACCACTCCTGCTGAGGGCCACCTCCCCCACCCCCAGGAAGGGTTAATGAGCACGAGGCCTCCTCGCAGGGTGGAAGGTGGTTGGGAAAGCTAGGGAGGGTCAGCGTTTCTCCACTTGGCGGGCACGGCGGTTTCCCAATCCAGTGTTACTGGGGGGCCGAGACGGGAGCCGGGCAGGCTGGGCACTACCAGTTACAGATCCCGGCACTCTCTCCTGTTGGAGAGGCCATGGAACATGACTAGCCTCTGAAGGCGCTTGGCCTGGAGGGGCCTGGCCTCTGGGGCTTGGGCCCAGGCCCAGGTGAGGCTAGTACTTGGAGAGAAGAACTTATTCATGTTGATGTAAGGCAAGAACCAACACAATATTGTCAAGGAATTATCCTCCAATTAAAAATAAATAAATAAATATAACTTTTTTAAAAAGAGCCCTAGAGAGGAGTTTGCCAGCATGGGGGCCTGGCACCCACGAGGTAGAGAAGGAGCAGACACCCTCTTCTGGGTCTCTGACTGCCCCTACAACCCTTCTGTCTCAGCTTCTAAGATATCACCTTCCTGACTTTTTTTTTTTAAAGACTTCTTGATTTCTTTTTGGCAGTCCTGGGTCTTTGTTGCTGTGCACAGGGCCTACTCTCTAGTTGCGGTGGGCAGGCTTCTCATTTCAGTGGTTCCTCTTGTGGCAGACCTTGGGTTCTAGAGCGCTCAGGCTTCAAAAGTTGCAGCGTATGGGCTCAGTAGTTGCTGCCCACTGGCTTAGTGTCCTGAGGCATATACGGGATTTTCCTGCACCAGGGATCATGCACTGGCAAGGGGATTCTTCACCACCGAGCCACCATAGTAAGCCCTTCCTGACATTTATGCTTTACCATAACCCATGTGAAAAAACATACACCCTTCACAGGACTCCCTAAACATCCATGCACACACACATACCCCAAAGGTTTCAAGAAACAATACTTACCCTTGCTACGTTCGAGCTTCTCTGAATATTTTCGACCCTGTTCTCCATATTTTAGAAAAAGCATCTGGTTGGTGCCCAACCACTCATCTGACCTCATGACCCATTGACAAATGACAACTTGCAGTTTGGAAAACACTTCTGCAAGCTCACCAAGCTAGATCCATCACCATTGCACAGATGAGGACACTGAGTCCCAGAGTGGGGACCGAAGCCTTCCCAAGGTCACTGGGCTGATCAGTGACAGAATCCCAGCCAGAGCTCAGGTGACTCCCAGGGAAAATTTTCCACTGTAAGTTTCCAGAGCCTGAGGGACTTCTTGAGATAGCTGCCTGCAAAAAACAAGGCTGGGGATGAGGATTCCCACTGGCAGATGATCAGAAGAGATGAGATGGAGGTTGTTAAAAAGCAGGCTCTCTTAGGCCTCCCCCAGGTCACAGTGCTCAAGGCCATATTGAACCTGTGGTGAGGTCAGCCGTATTGTACCTGATGACTGGGGAGGGTGGGGGGGGGGGGTGGCTCGGCCTCCAGAAAGCACCCAGTGACGAGAGAGAGGTGACAGGGAGGCTCCCAGTCTGAGGGGGAGACACAAAGCCCCTCCCTCAGGGAGCCCACATCTGAGGAGGGAGACTCTATCTCTGCTGTGGGCAGAAATGGAAAACACATCCAGAAGGAGGGCCCGAATTCCACATCTGCGTTGGGAACCTCACTGGCCGAGCAATGAGAAGGGTGGCGAGGAGAGAAGCATTGAAGCACCTGAAGGAATCTCCTGAGTGGAAGGACCAGCCATTCCCTTCAGGCAGGACTGCCTAACTACAGGATACTAAGTTACTGTGAATTTCAGATTCACTATGAAAATGAAATTTTAACTGGGCATCCTGTATTTTCATCTGCTATATCTGGCAAAATGCCTCCAGGACAGGTCCTCCTCAGACCCAACAGGTCAGGCTGACAGGGACCCTGTCAACCCTCAGGAGGCAGTCCTCAGACCCACAGCCACTCCCAGCTTGAGCGGCTGCCTCCACCCCACCCTACCCCACAAATGTAGCTAGGATGGGGAAGGCCAGGGACGGCCTCTGGAGTGGGCATGTGGTGGTAGGCAGGGGGGGCCAACAACTTCCTTTGCCCCTTCTCGGCAGCCCCACCGGGCCAGTCGAGATAAGACGGTCTTAAGGGAAACTTCCTGTTAGGCAAACGCCAACGGCTGGGCCTGGCACACCACCGGCATCTGGAGGCCGTTTCTCTGAAATCTTGGAGCCGGGGGTGGGGGGAGGGTTTTACCAGCATTGAGTCAAGCTTTCCCCCACCCTCACGTCTCTTCTGCCCGCCTTCCTGCCTGCAGCCCCCAACACACACCCCCACATAACTAAAAGTTATGGCTTTTAGTGTGGCTGCTGGAGCCAGGCAGTGCCAAGGGTGTGGCTACGGTGGCCACAGCCAGAAGGAAAGGGGGTGATCCCACTGGCCTGAGCTCTCATAGCCTTTGTGGCCAGAGATGTCCCCTTCCCCAGACCCAGGAGGGGAGCTCAGTGCTGGGTCCCAGGCCCTGCCTGCACCTCATGACTCAGAGGAAAAGAAAGTAGTTTCTATTTCCCTATGGGTTTCTACACTGGCTGTTTCCACATTCCACACCAACCAAGGGAATAAACCACCTAAACTGCTGAGCCTTCTTTGAGTACTATAGATCGGCCTCGAAGAGGAAGCTCAGAGTTACACCCTCATCCTCAGGGAGTACCCAGGCTGATGAGAGAGAATCCGTATTGGCCCTTGGGGACCCTGGTAAAGTGATGTGACTAATGTCCACTAGTTCATTCATTCAACAAGTACTCTCTTCATTGAGCCCTCTTAAGAAGAAATCACTTTATATTCATTACCTAATTTAATCCACATTAACACCTGGATGATAGGTGTCCTCAAGCTCATATGAAAAATCATGAGGATGAGGCCCAGACAGGTCAAGCAACTTGCCCAGGGTCACAAAGCCAGAAAATACTAATGATGTCAGAAGTACAGCCCCTAACTCTGTGTAATTCCAAATCGTCTTTTCCAGACTTCCCTGGTGGTCCAGTGGGTGGGACTCTGCCTGTCAGTGAAGGTGACATAAGTTCCACTCCTGGTCTGGGAAGATCCCACATGCCACAGAGCAACTAAACGCATGTCCCACAACTACTGAGCCCGTGTGCCTAGAGTCTGTGTTCCACAACAAGGGGAGTCACTTCACTGAGAAGCCGGTGCACCACTACAAAGAGTAGCCTCCACTGGCCCCAACTAGAGAAAGCCCATGCAGCAACGAAGACCCAACACAGCCAAAAATAATTTTTCAAAAAAACCCCTCTTTTCCTGCTACTCCATGCCCAGTCACAACAGCAACAATACCTGACACTTTGGGGCATTTACTACATGCCAGTCACCACCCTCGGTCCATCCAGGTTTCCCCAGGTCTCAAGTACCTGTTAAAGAGACAGCTGAGTTGCAAAAAGGTAGTTTTGTCCAAAGACACGTTTAGAAGCTGTCAGGATTGGGCCTATGTTGAGGGCTTGGGTTTTGGACATCATGGGTCCAGAACTTGCCATCGGGATTTGAACCCAGGCTATCAGGCCAGCCTGGGCCAGAAGGGACCCAGTGCTAACATTTCTGCAGCTCCCAGATAGCAGGTTATTAATAGCTGCGAGGTGTTTATTATTGCTGAATAGTCAGCAGCTCCCAGCGGGGTGCAGGGTCATGGGACTCCAGCCAGGTCAGCCCCCCGCCCCCCAGCCCCACGGGAGATCGTCCTGAGGAGCCAGATCCCTCAGCTGGGCGCCACAGCCCCCACCCTGAGAACCCTTACCCAACCAGGCCATCGCCCTGTGACTGGGAGTGGTGACCCCTGTCACACTTGTGAGTGTGTGAGCTGTGCGGAAGGAGACCTGTGACCCGGCGTCTTGCTCCGGGTAAGAGGATACAGCAACTGCCAGGGGCCATCTGCCCCACGTTTCCCAGCCGCAGGGCCCAGCAGGCTCCGAATCCAGTCCCAGCCAACCTGTCTCTTTCTCCAGCTGGACAGAGAAGAGCAAGGATGGAGCAGCTGGGAAGGAAACCCTGGGGAATGAAGCAAAGAGACCTGGGGTGAGGTGGGGAGGTGGAGGTTCTTCTAGAAGGCAAAAACAAACAGGTATGCCAACACCCTCTCTGAATTATTTCCCCAGAAGTCATCTTCCTGCTGCTGCCCCAGGAGACGCCAGCTCCTAGCTTGCCAACTCCCCAGGAAAGCATACTTCTCCCCCCTATACTGAGCCCCACCCCTACCGGTACCACACACCTTTCCCCCAAAGATCCTGAAGTCCTCCTGGGAGGGCTTCTGAGAGGTACACTCCTGTGGGCCTGGCTTGCCTCACTCCTCAGCAGGGGAGAAGGGATGAACACTTGCAAAGATGGGTATAAAACCCAGCCATGGTATTTCGGTTTAAAAATTAAAAAATGAGGCGGGAAAAAACAACCAAATTATATTAAAGTAGGAGAAGAAAAAGGCGTTGACGTGGGGACTAGAAACAACAGCATAATTATAAAGACCATTGTGAGCACGCCCTACATACCGGGCGCTGTTTGGGTATTTTTGCACGTCAACATCACTTCTTCCCCTCAAGTTACGTGCAGGCATGATTATTCCCATTTTGGAGATGAGAAAGTTGAGGCCCAGGGAGTTAATTCAGCCAGTGGCCAACCCAGGATGCCCATGTAGGTCCGTCAGAAGTCCTGGCGGGGCTTCAAGCAACCTGGATTGGGCTCTACAGAGGCAGTAGGCAGGGCATGTGAGGAGAGGTCGCTTCGGGCTGGCCTCAAAGGCCATCACTGCACCTCCGGAGGACTTCCGGCCTCAGGATGACTGCATCAGCTGCAAATGGGGTGGAAAGTGGGGACACAGTCTCCCTGCATGGAGTCCTAGGAGGTAACAAAATGGGGTTTTCAGAGGGGTCAGGCAGGGCCCCAGGAGGGAGGTACATGTTGGCATCTGCCCGACTTGGAGCCAGACCTAGAGAGCATCAGGAGATGTGTGGGGAAACATCAGGGCCCAGCCATTGTTGGCTTGAAAACGGTACAGAGAGAAGTCCTATGGGGACTGTACACATGTGCTGGGAGGAGGAGAAGTTTACAGGCCCTGAAAGGGCTCCTCAGGCACCAATATCCCATGATTCCAAATATCTATAGCAGCCAAATGAAGGTGGGGGGAATGCCTTCCTAAGAATGCTTTCCATCTTTATCAATAAAGAAATGTCCGGACTTCCCTGGTGGTCCAGTGGTTGAGAATCAGCCGGCCAATGTGGGGTAGAAGGATTCAGTCCCTAGTACGGGAAGATTCCACATGCATGGGGGCAACAAAGCCCGCATGCCACAACTGCTTAAGCTCGCTCACTCTAGAGCCTGTGCTCCGCAACAAGAGGAGCCACTGAAGTGAGAAGTCCATGCATCGCAACTAGAGAGTAGCCCCAGCTTGCTGCAAGCAGAGAAAACCTGCCCCCACCAACGAAGACCCAGTACAGTCAAAAATAAATAAATAAATAATTTTTAAAGTTAAATAAATAAATGTCTGACAGCAGGGGTTTTGTCTTCTTCCTGAGACTAGAAATTCTAGGAGGGCAGGGAGCAACCCGAAGGCAAGGACCATGTCACCGCCCCCCTCCTCAGACTGGGAGCTCCCTGTGGAGTACTTATACTTTCTTTACTAACAGACTGATCACCAAAAGGCAAATACAACTTTTTAAAACCTGTTTCAAATCTCATGATCCTGAATAGACCAGGCATAGTATTCCTCCCATAGGTCCCATAGACCTATGCCCAGTGGGGCCTTTTCCTTTGACTCCCTGCTCCCCTTGGTTCCAGCTCATCCCCCTTCTGAATGACTCCCATCCCTTCCTCTGCAGATGCTCAGCGAGGCCCTATCTTTGCCTTGCATTTTCCCTTTCCAAGCAGATTATACATATTTACTGATTCCTTCTTTGCCCTCCCCCTTTTCCCCATGTCCTGATGGATAATGCCCTGTGCATGTAGTTGAGTTATCTTCCTCCCAAGAACCCTGAGGCCAATGTGATGGAGACTCCCAAAGGTCATTTCATCTGGCCCCATCTTTAGGCTGGTACACGCTAAAGATGGTCCTGGTAAGTGAGAGTCCATTCTGCAACAGGGCATAAAATATATGGTTGCTAGTCCATATGGATAAAAGCAAGGAAAGGAAAGAGAAGACTCTATAACCTTTTCCCCCAAATCTCTTGCACTTCTCTCTCTGCCAGTTCTTCTCAGCCTCTAGCCTCTCTCCCTCATGCTGTAAGTGAGGCCCACTTTCTCTTAGTGAGACTTCAATAAAACTGCGTCACACTCCTCATTCTAGAGATCTGGACAATACTTTGTCCTTCCTGGGTCAGCCCTTGCCCTGAGTCTTCCCACCAGGGCAGACTGCTGCTGAACTCTGATTCGTTTATAAATAACCTTCCTGGGACTTCCCTGGTGGTCCAGTGGTTAAGAATCCACCTTGCAATGCAGAAGATGTGGATTCGATCCCTGGTTGGGGAACTAAGATCCCACATGTTGTAGAGCAACTACTGAGCCCGCGTGTTCCGGAGCCCATGAGCCACAACTACTAAAGCCGGCACACCACAACTGGAGAGTTCATGTGAAAATAAAAGATCCTGCCTGACACAACCAAATAAATATTTTAAATAAATAAATATCCTTCCTTCCTTGAACCTCCTTCTATCCCCTGAGACCATCATGCATATACTAAAGCCTCATGGATGGGAAGGAACAAAAGTCCTAGATCTAAAGAAATGATCCTTTAGGTAGTTCAGATATGATCAGTGGGTAACAACTACACCAACACATCACAGTTTGAAACAATAGCTATATATTTACTCACAACTTTGTGCATTTGGGAAGAAGATGGCTTCTCTCCTTTATGTGTCATTGCAAAAGTGGCTCACCTGGGGCTAGAGAATCCAAAATGACCTCTCTCACTTGTCCGGGGCTTCAGCTTGGAGTGGTTGGAACAGCTGGGTGCTGCCTGAGTCCCTCTCTTTCTCTCTATGTTGCCCCTCTCTCCAGCAGGGTAATTGAACTTCCTTACAGCATGGCAGCTGCCTTCTAAGGCAGGGGGAGGGATGGAAACTGCAGTGCCCCTTAAAGCTGAGGCGTAAAAGTCCAGAATATCTATTCTGCCACATCCTCTTACTCACAGCCAGCCCCAGGGACAACAGAGGAGGAGTAGATGCTTCTTCTTGCAGCATGCAGGCCTAGGAAGAGCTGCTGGCAGCCATATTTGGATCCAGGCCACCACAGCAGTCCTAATACATGAAACCAATCCAGAATCACCAAGTTCTGTGTGGATCTATCCAGCTTCCTTGCAGGAGGGAAGAGAGTAGGCTGGCAGGTTCCTGAGAAAAGCAAGTGTTCCTGGGGCCTTTGGAGCTGTGAGTTGGGTAGGTTGCCCCTTAGGGGAAAAGGGCAAAGGGCTCAGGGTGGGCAGAGCAGAGATGAGAAGGAGCTCTGGATCTCTGGGGAGACAGTACCAGACCAGAGGGGAGTGTGTGAGTCCCACAGTGGGGAGAAAAGCTGGGACAGCTTGGTGCTAGGCCTTGGAAGGTCCTTGGGGAAGGCTGCTGGGGGTGCATGAGCAGGTCTGCTACAATTGGGGGATGCAGTCTGTACATTTTATCCTTCTTTCCTTCCAAGTCTATTTAAAGACTGTTTCTCTTTTCCGAGGCCGCATGTTGCAATCCTTTTCGTGCTTAGGTTTCGGATCTTCTACTGATGAGGTCCAGCCCCTAGAGAAATCTCTTGCCTTGCCTTACCACACTTGGGGGAATTTGGCTTTCAGCCGTGGGGTTGGCCACCACCACATCCTCCCCCTGTCCCACTTTTCTTGTGCCTGTTTGTATTCGGTCTAGACAATTCGTTTTTATTTGTGGATGCTCTGCCCTAGCCTGGGGCAGCTGTGGTGAGGTGGGAAGAGCACTGGAGTTGGAGTCAGAAAAGCTGGTTTAAATTCTGGTTTGGCCATTTACTGGCTGGGCGTCAATTCAGGCAAGTTTTTTCATTTCTCTGAGCCTCATCTGCCAAGGAAAAATAATGAGCCCCATCTCCAGGGTGGCTAAAAAGAGGAGCCAGGGCCTGGCACAGAGAAGAAGGCTTCTAATCCCCTCACCCAGCCCTGCTCACTTCTCCACCTGTTAACAAGCCCCTCTACCCACCACCCCAGCCATCACCTACCATCCGCAGTCCTGGGATGAAATAAACCCTCCGTCACCCAGCCTCAATGTCAACAATGTCAGTCAGATTACAAATGTTTATTGAGCATGTTCTACATCCCAGGCCCGTTCTAGGAGATGGAGATACAACTTTGAACAAAACAGATAAAAATCTTGGTGCTCACATTGCTTGCATTCTAGTAGTTGGAGAGACAGGGGGAGGGTAAATTTTAAAGCTACACTCTCCAAAATGGTCACAGCCTCACGTGTATATTGAGCACTTGAAATGTAGCTACACCCAACTGAGATGTTTGATGAAAGCAAAATACATATTAGATTCAAAGACGTAGTAGTGAAAAATGTAAAATCTCTCATTAATCATTCTTACATTGATTCGATGTTGGGATGATATTTTAGATAGGTGGGGGTTAAGTTAAATGTATGATTAAATGAAATGTCACCTGTTTCTTCTTACCTTTTAAAATCTGGCTCAAAGAACATTTTAAATTACATATGTAGTTCACATTATAGTTTTGTTGAACAGTCCTGTTCTGGAGTACGTTAAGTGGTCACATGTGCCATGGGAAAAAAAAGAGAGATGATGAAAAAAGGACCCCAAGTGCAGAGGGAAGAAGGGATGTTGACTATAAATGCATCAGTTAAGATGGCCTTGCTGAGAAGGTAACAAAACTTGAGAAGTGAGAGAGCCCTGCATGTCATGTCTGTGGGAAGAGAACTCCAGGAAGAGGGGACAGCATGTGCAAAGGCCCCAAGGTGGGAGCACTCCCACAGTCCCGGGAACAGAGAAACCAGTGTGGCTGGAGCCCAGTGGCCAAAGTGGGGTCAGAGGTCATTGAGTCAGGGAGATGGAGGCAACATGGATAATGCAGGGCCTTTTAAGGCCATTGCATGGACTTTGGCTTTTTTCTCCAAATAAAACAGAGTCTGCAGGGTTTTGAGCCAAAAGGTGATATGATTCAGCTCACATTTTAACAGGCTCATTCTGGCTAACTAGAGTGCAGGCGAGAGAAGAACCTGGGAGGCCAGGTAGAGGCTCAGACAAGTATCCACTCGGGATGACAAGAACCTGACCTCACAGGGCCGTTGTGTGGATTGTTAACCAGCAGAAGAGCTGCTGGTGGCAAGTGCTTGGAAAATGAGCACTTAACTAGATCTAAAACTGCCTGAGGGCAGGGACCTCACCACCTGTTCCCCCGCCCCCTCTGCCCCCAGCATGGCCAGAAGAGGCAGGGAATGCCCTTCCCTGATCAGCCTCGGAAGTCACTTCTACCACTCTCAGGGCCTCTCCCCTGGGAGGATTACAACAGCCTCCTATGGCCTCCCTGCCGGTATGCTCTGTCTTTAAAACCCCTCAACTGCTGCTCATCCCCAGGTCTAGGCACCGTGGGCACTGCAGGCAGGGGCTATTCCTGCCTCTCTCTCTCACCTTTGACCCCTTACCCACTCCCTGTCTGAGCCCCTACTCCATGCCTTTGCTCACCCCCACATCTGCCTGTGACGTCCACTTCAACCCTTCCATCCTCCCCTCCCTGTTCTGTCATCTCCTTCCCACCCACCATTACCTAAGGGTAATGTCATAAGCAGACCCCCTAGACTCCACCATCCTCAATCCTTCCCCACTCCAAGCTGGATCAAATATCCCCCAAACCCTAAATGTTCGCTAGAGGTCCAGTGATTAGGACTCCGTGCTTCCACTACAGGTGGCACAGGTTTGATCCCTGGTCTGGTCAGGGAACTAAGATTCCCTCTGCCCCATGGTCATTAAAAAAAAAAAAAAAATCCCATCATCTTTTATGTATTCTTCTATTTGTGAAATTGCACTTCTCTGTCTTTTCACCCACCCTCACCAGACGTATGAGGGTTGGAATTGTATCTCATTCATAACAGCATCCAAAGCTCTGGCACCATGGCTGGTGGCCCAATAAATAAAAGAAGCTAGAGAAGTGGATTTGGAAGCATTGCTCATAAATGCCAAAATCCCAGACAGCTTCCACCTTCCCCGGGACTGCATGTGAGACAGCCCTGAGCAGCAAGGCAAGCCAGGGAGTCCACTTAGGGGCAAGCAGAACTTGGGCCCACCTTCCAGCGGCTCAAGGAACTGGAGAACCACCATGTAAAACTCAATCACACCCTGGGTTACAGGCCCCACATGAGTACTTCTTCCTACTCCCAGCTTGTTGCAGGCAAGGCTCCAGCACCAAACTGAGACCCTTAGTGTCCTGTGGGAAGCAAGCCCAGACACATAGTTAGTTTCTTCCCTGACACGGGCCAGCACCTGGATCACACAGTACCTGAAGGCAGACCTACTCACTGCGGGGACCTTGGCTCCAAAGGAGCTGTCTCTCTCTCCCCAGTTTCCTTAGATGGCAGAGAATGGATGAGCTCCCCCAGGACCGGCCCAGCCAGAATGGAAGGACTCTGGCCCCGCACAATGAAGAGGGTCACCCCATAGCCTATACACCTGGAACCCCTTTCCCAGACCTCAGGCAAAAGCCATGTTTCCCATGGGAGGAGGGAAGGGGGGTGCAGGAGAAAGTCTGGAACAAAGATTCAATGGAGAAGGAGAAACCAGGAGGAGCTTTGAGATCAGAATTAAATTCTTTAATACAAAATGCTTTTTTCTTTAAGATATATCTGTATTTCTTCGTTGTTGTTTAAAAATAAATATGTACTACGGAATATCTCGAAAAACTGCACTAGAGACAAAGATGTGATGTTAATATCTTTTTCCCCACAATTATTACGGATAAACAGTAGCACCAATAAATAAATGATAACAAATATTAAAATTAAAAAAGGAGAGAGATTTAGTATGTAGAATTCTCTATTTTTTCTTGTTTTGTTTTTACATATAAAAAACAGAATAGCAATGTCTATTTTATCAGAATCACATATATACATAAACATATATATATATATATATATATATATACAAACACAAGTTGCCAAATATATATATAGTATGTAGATGTATATTGAAACCTTATTTCAAAGGAATGTGTGGTGGGGAGCCAGGGGAAAGGGGAGGGCAGAGTTGAGTGTTAGCAAAATTAAATATCTGTTCAGGACAAGCTAGTGACTGTCACCGATCAGAGAGAGAGATTGGAAACAGGAGTTTTATACACAAAGACCAGTACAAACAAGAGAGAGCAAGAGAGCAAGAAATACATCTCATAAATAGTTGAAATTAAATATTAACCAAGAATACTGAAAAAAACCCTACTCTTTAATTAAATTAACTGTTTTAATTTCTAATTAAAAAGGGATATTAAATAAGTACCGTATATAAAACACTTCTCTTTTCTCTGCCTCCAGGGTGGGCACGGGGATCCTGCCCTGTCTCTCTACGCCGCGGGAAGGATTGGGTCGGGTTGGGTAGGGTGGGATGGAGGGACGGAGGTGGGTTAACCACTCACACACACACAGCCAGGTCTCCTGGAGGGGACAGAACTAGTGGTTTCAATGGTCTGAGGACATCGCGCCCTCCTGGGCTGCACCCGGGGAGCAAGACTGGGAGAGGGCCAAGGCAGAGGCCCTTCCCTGGGAGGACCAGCTGTCACCGGGGTGGCCCTTCCTCCACCAACGTCTCTTCTCTTCGCTGAGACATGTCGGTGGCCTCCTGGGCATCTCGGAAGCGGGTGAGAGGAGGTGAAGGCTGCCCAGGCTCCTGAGTCTTCCAGGCAGTGCCCCTGGGAGGGGGCTAGATGCGCGCGGAGGGGGTCTCCAAAGCACAGCAGTGTCCCGAGTCTCCCCCAGACTCCTGGTCAGAGCCAGCGTCCTCGTCCCCTGTACCTGTCAGCTGTCTTTCTGTCCATTTGACTCGGGAGAGAGGCTCGGGGCCAGGGCTGGGTTTGTCGGTCTTCCCAAAAGCAGGCCAAGTTTGCCCCCGTGCCCTGGCCTTGCGCATTCCCAGACAGGGGAGGGGACCCTGGCTGCCGTAAGAGGGACAAAAAGACGATGCCAGGCTCTCTCCTTCTGTCCTCCTCCCTGTCGGGATCTGGGCGGGGACATTCTCCTCCCAACTCAAGTCCACAGCAGTCAAATACATCCAGTGAAGACACCAATAACATTAGCAATGTTAATTTTTAAAAAAGAATATATATATTTTATATATATATAAAATATATATATTTATTTTTATATATATAATATATATATATATATAAATGTATGTATGTGGGTGGGTGTGTCTACAGGAATCCCAGAAATAAAACTCTCTAATCTTCCGGGCTCGGTGATTTAGCAGCAAGAGAAATAAAATGGCGATCCAATTCCAAGAGGAACCGTGCTGGGTCACCCGCCCATGAATGCTTCTGCCGGAGCCTCACGCTCCGGACCCAAAGTGCTCTGCGCACAGCCTCCTCTTCCTTCATGTCAGGTTTCTGGATTCAGGATTGTTCTGTCGATGGTGGTGGTGGTGGTGGTGGTATGGTGGCGGCGGCTATGGGTCGTTCTGTGTCAATCTTTCCTGGTGAGACGTCTGGTTCCCGAAACCCTGAGGGAGGCTCCTTCCTCCAGCCCGGCTCACCGCCTCGGCTTGTCACATCTGCGGGGACAGGGGAGACAAAGGCTGGGGGTCAGGGCCAGGGGAGGGGCTCTGGTGGGGAGGCTGCAGCCCCCTCCTTTCTGCAGCCCGAGGCGGCAGTGGAGAAGACAGAGGAAGCACAGTCCTAGCCTCCGGGAGCCCCTGCCCAAGGGCTCCCCCCACCACCACCACTGCCTGAGCAGGAGCTAAGCCCAGGGCTCCCAGGCTGCCCTCTGGACTTTACAGCCCAGCTGCGACAGGACAAAGACAGGATGACATCTCATCACAAGCAACAAATGAACACGTCCCTGAGAACGGTCCCTGCTTGACATTTAAGAGCTGACGGGTGAGCAAAGTTGGACCGAGTTAATCAGCAAAGCGTCCCTGCTGGAGATGTTTCAGGGCAGTCCCTATGGGGCTGGCCTGGGGGAGCGCGTGGGGGAGAGCAAAGGATGGGCCTGTGCAGGGGCCAAGCAGGCCAGCCAGCTGGGGAAGGGAGGCTCCTGAGGGACGGGGATCCAGCAGGGCTTGGGGCCCCCGGGAAGGTGAGGGACACACCTCCTCTCTCCGTCTGTGCCCACTGTCCAGGCCTCCGCATCAGGCCCCTGGCACCAGACTGCCTTTCCTTTTCAATGTGCTATTTAACTTAGGGTGGGGGAAGCAAAGGGGACTCCTAGAGCTCTCCCATCATGCATCAGGCCCTGGGGGGCCCATGGGGGCCTCCCCATGTGAGGAAGGACCAGAGCAGACTCTCCCTTCTGAAAGCCTAGAAATGGGGACCTAAGCTTCCAATCTGAGGACAGACATTCCCCCATACAGCCAGATCAAAGGAGGGGTTTGGGTAACTTCACTTGGTCCCCAGGTCACTGCAGACATCCCCCAGTCCACCTCTACAGAATCATTACCATGGTAACCCCAGGATGGCAAGTCCTTTATCTTCTTTGAGGCCCCTGGGAGATGCAGAGACCCCCTCATCCAGCCCTGGGGTGAGCCACAGCCCCCACCCACCCAGCAGAGTGTACACTTTCGGTCTTCACGTACTGCCAAGACAGACAGAACCCACAGCAACACCCCGCAGCCTGGTCTCCAGCCTCTCCCGACACTCACAAGCCACAGGAACACGGAGGATGCAGGAGACAGCCACATTCGAAGGACCTTGTTAATTAAAGAGGCATCTGGACTAGTTGGGGGGGTGGGGGGGGCAGCCCTGGCCCTGCCTGGGAATCCCCATAAAAGCCTCTCATCCCAGGGTGAAGCTTGCGCTGGCCCAGAGGGCTCCCTGCCTTTGAGCACAGGCCAGATGATTGAAACGCCATCAAAGGTATCAAAAGACTGCCAGCCACCAGTCATGGGCTCCTGTTCCTTTCCTTACCCCTGAAAATCACTCGTGTACTCGCTCACCCACCTGACACTTCCCTGGCCCCTGGTGTGCATAAGGGACAGAGGTACAGACACCCGGGGGTCACACAGATGAATAAAACCCAGGCGTGAGGGACTCACAATCTAGTATCAGGAGAATGGGTGTGGCTCCTTCCAGCCACCCATCCTGAGGCCATTTGGAAATAACAGGTGGGCTGTTCTGGGTTGCTGCCATGATGACCGGAGTATTACGGTATCAGTTGTGCCCTGACAGTAATCTCCTATCTGCCCTAAACCAGCAGCCAGGGCCCATGCCCTCCAGGCCCCCAGTCTGAGGATGCAGTCAACCCCTGTCCCCACGGAGAGACACTGAGGGGCTGAGAAACCGAGCAGTGTGGACCTCAGAGGCGGTGCCGAAGCCCCCCGGCTGTCTGCACTCTGTAGAGGCAGCATGTCCCCCATGCCCAGACGGGCCCTCCCTATTAGTAGCAAAGGTAGTCATCACAACGTCAGGACCAACAGCCCACCAGGAGCAGGACCACAGGACACAACACTCAGCTTGCGTCCACACCACCACAGGAAGCCACGCTGGCCTGCCCACTCAGGCAACCAGGGCAAGCTCTGAACGGGCCCCACCAGGCTGGCCAGCGCCTGTCGCCCAGCACAGGGGCCCCCCAGGAGCAGAGAAGGCGGCAGTCACCAGGCGGACAGCTAGAAGCAGAGCAAGCAGCTGGCAACTCTCAAGTGCGCGCTCGCTCACTCTCTCTCTCTCTCTCTCTCTTTCTCTCTCTCTCTCTCTCCCCATCTCTGTGCAAAGCCCCTCTCTGACTTGCTCGCCCTCTGGGAACCAACCTGCAAGTACGTTCGTTTAACTCAAGCTGCCTCGCCTTGCAACGCGAGTCTGTGTTTTTGCAGGAACATTTACACGTCTGCGGATCTTGTACAAACAAATGCTTTCTCCGCTCTGAGCAAGGCCCACAGGGACTGCAAAAGGCAAAAGGAAAGACATCTAAGCTAGAGCGTCAGCAGAGAGAGAGAAAAAAAATCCATGCAACACCCCTACCACGTCCGCAGCTGCACCCCCACCCGGCTCGCGGGCCCCCACACCCTTCCATGCCCTGGAAGGCTCTGATGCCACAGCGGAAGACAAGAGAGAGCGGCGGAAAGAGGCAGCAATAACTAGAAGCCGGCCCGCAGGAAGCGGCGGACGCGGCCGGGCAGAGTGCGAGGAGCGGGCTGGGCTATCCCACGGGCACAAGTGCAAGTCTCAGGCCACGGGGCCCCAACGGCTACCACCCCTGAGAAAGCACACCTTGACGCTCCAACCTGCTAGGGATGCCAATCGGGGCCAACTTCTCCCTGCGTGAGGGCTCACGCCCCGGCCCCTCCGCCAAAGGGCTGAGGCAGGGAGTGACAGCAGGCTAGGCCCAGAGGCAGGGTCCACGGGCCAGGCCACTGGTGGCCAGACGGCTCCCCACCGCCTCAAACCCAGAGGAAGAGGCCACTCTTGGGGAAGGCTTCTGGCAGTGCCATGGGTTGGGCTGGAATACAGGGCTCCCCTCTGGAGGCCCCAAGTTCGCGAGGAGTGGCCACAGGGGTATTTGCCCCCACGTCCTCCTTCAGCCAACAGCAAGCTGCCTCCTGTCATCTGCGCCCCTTCCTCACGCCACATCTGCCCTCCCCACACCGCCCCCCAGCTTCCAGAGAAGTGTGGAAGCCTAGAGCGGTGGAAACTAGTTGGGTGAGCAGGCATCCGTGCCGGGCACCCGTGCCAACATGGGCCCGCCACCAGTGCCCAGTGGGTGAGGGAAAAGGCGGTGCCCCAGCCAAGCCAGAGACCCCCTCCCTGAATCCTGCAGGCCCACTCTGCCCACCCGCCCGCCTCCCCCCCTGGACTGGTAATGCCACCACCATGTCTACCCCCTGTGCCGATTAGTGGAGTGAGAGTGAGAGAGAGACGCCGGGAGGAGGGAGGCCGGGAGCCGGGGAGGGGACGGGGAGGAGGGGGAGCTCTGGGGTCCTGCAGGTGGGAGTTTGACTGGGGGCCGGGGAGGCTCCGGGCGGGGGGAATGAGACGGCAGCGGCACCACGTACGCGCTCCAGGATTTATACCGGGATTTCTTGCGCTTTCTTTTTTGCCCTTTGCCCTTTCCTCGAACTGATTTTCTGGAAAATAAAAAAACAGAGACAGACAGAGAGAAAGCGAGGGGGAAGGGGAGAGGAAAGGAAGCAGTGAGGGGCGCAGGACGCAGGACACGCTCCGGGGCACGCGGGAGAGCTCGCACACGGGCACACAGGCGGGATGGGGACGGGGTGGCGGGCACTTTGAAGGCACCCTCGTCTCACTTTAGCCACCCTTGGAGGGGTGGGGGGGCTTCACCCACTTTAGCCACACCCTAGCAAGGCTGTGAGGGGGGACCAGAGGCTGGGTGGAGGGCCCTGGACCTGCAGGCCTCCACACTCGTGGTGTCTCCTGGTCCCAGGCAGGGAGGCAAAGCGTAGAGGGCCAGCTCTGTGCCCGGCAGCCCTGAACAGGTCTGACCCTGAAGGTCAGAGCCTCTGGAAGGCAGGCCAGGATTTGGGGAGGAAGTCAGAGACCTGAGTGGCTGAGGGGTAAGGGGGGGCCGTGTGCAGGCGTGTGCTTCAGGCACCTTCTGCCTTCTTCACGTCCAAGTACAATGGCAAGGGGGTCCCTCCAGGGGCCCTGCCTCCGTGAACCCCGGTTGTGGGGGAGCAGCTATCTTGGAGCTGGCACAAAACCAAGGGCGGCACATGAAAGGCGCCAGCTAGCCCAGCCATAACCTGGGCTGAGAGGCGGGGCTGGGTGTCCTGGGAGCCCCAGGCAGGCGGCAGGGTGGGGTGGGAGTTAGGGAGGCGTGGGGAGGAGGGGCCTGGGCGGCCCTTGGCAGCAGGTCCTCTCCCCAGCCTGTCAAAGCCTGCTACACCATCTCACCAGACTCTCTTCCGAGCCCAGGCGAGCCCCCCACTCTCCCTGTGGGCAAGGCAGGGATTTGGGGAACGAGCAGGTGGGGGGGGCAGGCTGAAGCCTGTCCCCCTCAAGGGAACCAGCACTCTCCACATCTGCCCACACTCCCCGCACACCCCCACTGAGAATACCCCTCAGGAGGACAGTCACAGGGGACCACAGGAGAGAAGAGAGGGGGGAAGGGATGGAGGAGAGGGAGAAAATACTGGAAGGAGAAGGGTCTGCACTCACTCACACATTCTCTCTCTGTGCCTGCTCTCCCCACTCACTGCTCTGGAGCCACAGCAATGCTGGGAGCTGGGGGCTTAGGGAAGAGGCAAGGGGTCGAGGCCTCGGGGGCTTGTGTCACCAGAGCGTTGGGGGGCAGATGGGACGGTGTGGGGGGGGGGGGCGGGAGGTACTCTCTCTCAGTCTCTTCCCCTGCAGGCTCTCTCCTGTGCCAGCTGCTCACCCCGTCCTGAAGGCTCACAGCCCCCAGACCTCTCCCCCACTGCTCTATCCTGACCTGGCCCTCCACACTGAGCAACTAGAAGCCTCAGAAGATGGCCAACATTCAGCTCTTTCTCCCTGGCCACGGGGGCTGAGCGGCTCTGGCCTGTCTCACTCCCACAGGAGGGCACGCATCAAGAAAACACCCCAGCGGGCCCCCCAGTCCAACTGCACCACCACTGCAGCCACTGAAAGAGGCCACTTCCTCTAACACACAAAAGCTGGCCTCTCTGCCACCCACTCCCTCTCTCTGCCATGGGTGATGGGAGGCTAGAGCAGGCCCGGAAGCCAGTGTCCATGCTGGCCCCACACGCACCAAGACCGCAAATCCCGGCCAGGAATGGCCCGGAGACGCATCATCTCTTCCAAAGGAAGCTCCAGGCACCAGGCTGGGTTTTGTCAGTCACTCTAGAGCTGTCATCCTAGGACTTGCTCCATCCTGCTGCTGCCACCATGAGTCCCCATGAAACCAACTCTCAGACTCAGGTGACCCCCCCCATCAGACCCCAACCGCCTGAGAGAGGAAGCCAAGAGCCCCAAACCAAGACAATTAGTCAAGGAGACGGAGAAGGGCGAAAATTGTGGCCACTTACTTTTCTTGCCTTGCTTTATCTTTCTTTGGTCTGCAGTGGGTAGAGAAAAAGAAAAGAACAAAACAGAGAGGAGTTCAGATGGTGATAGTAACAATAATAGTAACATAGTATTTATGATACATCAGTACAGTTTTAATCTCTTGACATATAACAACTCACTTAATCCTTATAACAACGCTAGGCAGTATGTAATACTGTTATTGTGCCCATTTCACAGATGTGGAAACTGAGGCGCATTAAAATAAAACCGAAATGCCCACAGTTATACAGCTGGAGGGTGAAAATGGGTTAACATGCTTCACTCTGGAACATGTTTAACTCTGGCCCAGAACAAGCCCCCTGCTGCTGTTCATTGAATGAATGACTCCAAGACTCTAGCCTCACCTGCATTCACATTTGTTATGCTGTAGGAAGCTCATCTCTCCTATGTGCTGGCCTTGGTGAGGTTTGATCCGCATAATCTGAAGGGAAAGGAAGCAGATCACAGAGGTTAGTGACCCAGCCAGCCATACCCAGGTGGGAAACCCCATGGCTCTTGCCACTCAGCACCCAGGGGTTCTACAGAGCAGGAAAGAGTGGTGGAAGTATGAGGGGAGCAAGGGCTCTATGAAAGAGCCTCAGGCCCACCCCAACTCCCCCCACCCTGCTGACCTCAAGGAGCCCCTGCTTCTCTTGAGGGCAGACATGTCTGCAGGGTTGGCCAGGCTGGGAATTCAGGTCCTGGGTTCTTGCCTCTCCCCCTCCCTCCCCTCCTGTTATCCTCTCCAGGCCTCACCCTACCCCCAGTAGCCACCCAAGAGTCACCCACTCCTCCCTGGGGTCTCAAGAGTTCCCTCCAGCCCCATCCAGGCTGAGACATGCCCCATCACCAGGCAGCACCAAAGGACTGACTTTTTAAACTCCCCACAGACCAGACTCATCCAGCTTCCCGAACAGAGCCCCCAAGGAGGTAGGGCTGTCTTCCTCCAAGAGAGGAAGGGAGGAGGGGCTCCTGTCACAAGTGTCAGCCCCCTCCTGAACCCAGGGGGCAGAGGTCAGGAAGGAGGAGGAGGTAATCAGGGATTGCTGGAAACCTGGGTTCAGAAACGCAAGCATCTTTTTCTCCAAGGAGGGTCAGACGCCCGCATCTCCCCTTGACTGACTCCACGGCAGGAGTTGGGCAAGGCAAGCCTAGCTCCTCCCTTTAAGAGCTGCCCAGGAAAGGGCCGGGGAACACCTCGGGCCAAAGCCTGAGGGCACCCCCCCCCGCCCCCACCCCGGCTCCCTCCTGGTGCCCACCTGCATGGTGATGTTGAACTCCTCAGTGGGCACACACTCCAGACTTTCATCGTTACAGCAGCCCCCACACCGCATCAGGGGCACACAGGACGGCTTGAAGATGAACTCAATCTCATCTGGGTACTCCTGGAAGATGTCCACCAGGGTCTCAATGGGACGGCAGTAGCTGCGCTGGTAGACATCCATGAACTTCACCACTGCATGGGAAGAGGGTGACACATGAGCCCAGCAGGTCACAGAAGAGATGGCCAGCCCTTCTCTCCACCCAGCTCTGCAAAGCCTCTCCTTTCTGTGAGAGGTAACCGCCATGGGAAAGGCCTTCCAAACATCTAACTTAAGTGTCTCGGGCCATGGCTGAAGTCCTCCCCTAGCTTTCCACCACCAACACTGATGAAGACCTGTGTTTATTCTAAAGATTACATGGTGTTGTCAGGTCCCAAGGGAGTCAGCCGGCCATATCTGGTCCCCTTGCCTCACACCATGACAGTCAAGCCGATCCCTAGGTCAACTGTGAGGCCAGAGGGCAGTTTGAGTATGCTGGGGGTCTCTAAGCTTCCCATGAAAGGAGGAACAGCCAGCTTGGCAAATCTGCTCTCCACTTCCCTTCCACCTCCCCAGAGCAACCGCCGCACCATTAGCCCCCGACAGCTGCTTAAAGAGCACTTCTTCCATGCTCTGGCACTGTGTACCGGAGTCCGTGATGTTACCCCAGACAATTCTCCCCCCATGGTACTGCGAGTTTCTGGTAGGACCCACCCTCCCCCTGGCTTTACAAATGGGGAACTAAAGGCTTAGAGAGGCTGAGTAACTGGCTCCAAGGCCACACCACCATTAAGTCACCCAGTTAAAGTTGGCTCTGAACATCAAAGTCTCCCCAAGCCAATGTCCTGTGAAACAGAAGGGGAGCCTTAGGGGGCACTCTGCCACCTGCCAGACCCCCTCCCCAGATACGGGCTGAGGAGGCAGTGGGCATCAGCCCAGGGGCTGGGTCCGCCTGAAATCAGCAGGTGGCTGTGGGCGGACACACTGCGCTGGCCCTGCCAGCCACCGATAACCCCACCCAGGAGGGCAAACTGCTTGCATCATGGAAAAAACGGTGCTGCCACTGCAGTCACAGAGCACTTCTAGAAGCTGATCTGGAGGGAGACCAGGGTAAAGACAACTTCCCAGGCTGGCCGTGGAGCCTGGGGTGCACCGGAGCATGAAGGGGTGATTCTGGGCCACAGGGGCAGGGCCCTTGAGAACACATGAAGTCAGGACTCCAAATGACTGCTTCAAACTGTGGCCTGGTCTGCTGCTCCCAATCAACCCTCCATCACCACCACCGCAGACCAATCCTGTCCCTGAAATGAACATCCCCTATACAGAAGGGAAGAAACAGCACCCAGCTAGCAAGGAAGCCTGGGCCCTGGCCAGGACTCGGTGTGACCTTGGGCCAGTTCCTCCCTCTTTGGGCCTGAAGCTCTGCACATCGGTGTAAGTGGGTTGGGCTGATCACTAAAGACACCAGAACAAGAGGCTGAAGTAGAGGGTTTTGCCTTCCAACTCCAGCCCCAAGAACAAGTGCCCTTTTCTCAGCCCAGGAGACACAAGGTTGGAACCCCACCATGGCATCTGAAGTGCATACCCCCAGCTGCCTCCCCGTCAGAGGCCATAGCTAAGTCTCCCCTCACTCCTCTAGCCAGAGGTGTAAAGGAAGACGAGCCTGGGGGTGGTGGGGGTATACAGTAGATTAAGGATAATGTGAGGAGCTGAGGGGAAGAGGAGGAGGCTACAAGTGTGAAAACAGGAAAGAGAACAAAAGAGGCTCCTAGACTAGTCTGAGGTTTCTGCTTTCCCCATCCAGACAATGGGCACAGAACTCTCCACTGCCAAAAGGGTTAGGATCAAGCGTCATCAAAAAGAATATAAACCAGAGAAGGGACCTGAAGAAGTCCTTTTCTAAGCCAAGTCTATATTGAAGAAGATGACTAATCAAGAATTCTTGACCTGACACTTCACCCTGCTTGGGAACAGGGTGGCCAAGACTCTGGGGCCACAAGGACAGAACAGCAGAATGGTCTGGCCTGGGTCATGAGTTGGTAGCTGAGGATAAAAAGATCCAAGGTGGGAGTTTCTTGAAAAAGCTCCCTGGGATCCCTAAGGCCCCCCAGGAGGTGGAGAGGAAAACCTCATTGCACCATCACACCCCAGCCACTGTCTCCAAGGAAAGCTGTCCTGCTTTTTTCTCAGGCGTGGGTACACAGACACTCTAACTTCAGGCTCGTGGCTTTCCTTCTTTCTTGAAGACAACCTTTTTTCCCCAGCAGACAAAGACCATTTGTCTCGCCTCTCCCAGACCACAGAGAGAGACCACTGGAAGCTGAGGGGGCTGGGTGCACCCTGGGAGGGGGGACTGTCAGCGGCACAGCAGGGAAGCCAGGTCCTGGGTCCAGGAAAGGACCCCCTCCCTCCCAGGTGAGGAAGGAGGCAAACCAGCCAGGCATTACCAACAGCCTGGGGAGTGTAAACACTGGCCCTGGCCACCACCTGGGCCACCTGATTTGGGTCTGGGAAACTCGCCTGGAGAAAGACCCCCAGGGCCTTTCCTTCTCAGAGGCAAAGCACAGGAGTAGAGGCTACATTCAGTACTGGGGAGAGCCAGGGCGTCCCTGGAGAAATGGGAGGATCCGTACTCCAAACCACAGCGAACAAAAGGCAGGCGGACTCGGGCTGGGCAGAGGGGCGGGGCTCCTGGGAGCTACAGCCAGCCCTCTGCTGGACCCAGAGGGAAGTTCACAAGCACCCAAACCTGCTCCTCAGGAGGGCATGGGGAGGCTGTCGGACTTTCCCTCTCTACCCCCAGAGGAATGCACACCGGCTTGGAGGGGGTTCCACGAGGCTGCACCCTCCGCACCTCCAGCTCACGCACAGCCAGCAATCGAGACAGCAAGGGTCACAGCCGCCACCACACAGACCCCACAGGTGGGACCTGAGCGGGTTGGAAGGGACATGGACTATTCATCCTCCCCTGGGAGCAGGGGGGAGCAAGGGACACCACCCTTGTCATCTGGGATCCTTGGGAACTATTTATCTTCCTGGCTGTGCTCATGGCTCCCTCTTCAAATAAAATTTTACTGGAAAGAGCAGAAGAAAAAGACCACGAGTTCTATTTCTAGCAGCGGTCTGAGTAGGTCAGAGTCCCCCGGAACTGAAGGGTTAACCTCTCGGCACTCACCCTTTTCCTTTCTAGATCCCCTTTCTAGATCCTTTCTAGATCACCGGCCCCAGTTTCCTATGCCCCTTTACCCCCACAACCCCGCCCCAACAGACCTTCCCACCCATCCCCTGGGGGATCAGGGAACCCCATCCATGTGCAGCAGGGGTGGGGGTCGGGGGGGGGGCGCTTACCTTCGTGGGGTTTCTGCCCTCCTTCTGCCATGGGTGCAGCCTGGGACCACTGAGGACAAAGCAAAGAGCGAAGAATGGGCAGGGGCAGGGGCAAGGATGCGCAGGCCCAGCCAGCCCACCCCTGCCCCCTCCTGGAACCCCTCCCAGCCTGCAGCCTCTGGCTTCTCCCGGGCTTCTGAACCGAGCAGGACACCTCCAGGGGCTCCCTACAGCACAAAGCAGCCCGTCTCCGAGCTGCTCCAGTTCTGAAGTCGGGGAAGGTAATGACTGAGCAGACACTGGGGGTGAGCGGGGCTCAGAACACAGGAGGAAACCGCCAGAAAGCAGTGCTGTTCAGGCCCCCGCCCCTCCCCCACATCCCCCTTTCCCAATCTCACCGGCCCCTTGCTGAGCTAGGACAAGCGAAGTCTCTCAGCCCCCCTGACTCCCTGGTCCAAAGCCATGGGCAAGTATTAAGGTCAAATAGGAGGACAAATGTGGACTGGGGCAGGAAGGAAGGGCTGGGGGTGAGAAAAACAACATGGTGACCTTCTCCTGCTGACATGACAAATACCAGGGTGAGCTGGTCCTGGGGGGTGGGGGGGTAGTGCAGAGGACCGAAGGGCACCTAGCACCCTCCCCCATCCAAACGCTCCTGTTCTCTCGGGAATACTTAGTAAAGCCACAGGTTGCCTAAAGAGTAAAACCTGGGAGGAAACCCTGGGGGAGGGGAGGGCCCCATTTTTCCCTGTGAACCAGTCTCCCCAGAACCTGAATGTATCTCCAAAGCCCCGAGGCTCACACTCCCATCTCATTCTCTGGCTTCTTCTCCCTCCCAGACTGAGGGGGTCCCGGAGTCCCTCTCACCTGCTGGGCACCTTCCTCAAAGGCAACCAGGGAAGTCTTTAACGCCTTAGCACTGCCCAGCCCCTAGGGGGCCCCCTACACTCCCTAAGCCTGAGGCTTCTGGTTGCTCCCCACCCCCACTAGATCATTCCTCCCCTCCCCAGAAGCTGTGAAGGTCAACTAGCCCAACCATGTGGACCTGACAGCACCCGGCAGGCTAAGGCTTCTCCCAGCCCTTCCAGAGAGTCTCCAGTCGTGGCCACCTGCCCACCCCACCTGCCCCTCCTTGGGGCAGATTCAGAGCAGCAGAGCGGCACTCTAGTGCACAGAACTGCAGACTCTGCAGAGAGAGAGTCTGACTGCCTGTCTCTCTCCCCACAGCCCGCTGCAATACACCCCAGACCCCCAGCCTTGCCTCCAGGGCCAAGGTCAGATAACAGCTCCCAGGATCCCAGCTGGACAGCCTGCCACTGCAGCTCCCTCAGGGACCCTCATGCCCAGGGGCCTCTGCCTCAGCCCCCTTACCATCTCCATGGCACCCCTGTTTCCCTCTGCCAACATTCCCCCTATGCCCTCCACTCACGGGCCCCAAAGAGCAAAGGGGTCAGAAACTTCAAACCCCCTCCAAGGCTAGGGGGCACTGGGAGGGGCAGTTCTGGGCGGGGAGGGGCCAGGTGCCCTTCTCTGGGGGCCTCTGAAGGTCACACTGTGGCCAGGCAGCCTCTCCTCCCCCTCCCCGCTCCCTTGGAGGCCTGGAGCCAAGGCCTTTGTGCCAGGGTCTGAGGAGCTCCTGGTGGCAGCAGGGACCCCAGCCTGTTTCCTTCCTTCTGCCTCTCTCCAAGAGTGCTCTGAGCAGAAAAGGACCCCTCAGGTGGTTTGGGAAAAGCAAGCTGGGTGGGCAAGTTTAGAGTTCCCAAAAACCACCTGCTCCTACTCCAACGCCCATTTCACCAGAACAAAGTGTGTTTGCAAGGCTGGCAGGAGCTCCCTCCAAAGGTTCGGGGAGGGCTAGTCCCACACTGACCATGTCACAGCAAATTCCAAACCATTTCCCCAAAAAGTGCCAAGTGGAATAAGGACACCCTTTAAACCCTCCCTGCGGTCGCCCCCCAAAAAGCTAAAGCACAGCTCACTCGGAAGCATGGGGGAGGGGAGAGAAGCAGACTGTCACCGTGTCGGGACTTTAGGTAGAGTCTCGACAAAGCACCGGGCTGGGCCCGGGGAGCCCGACTCCTGACAGTGATCCTTCTTTCCTCGGAGTCTGGGGCTGGAGAGAGGTTACGTGGGTCTTCTCAGCAGAGGGGAGTTAAAAAATAAAGGGGTGGCGGGGGCTTCTATTCGAGCAGGGGAGGAAACGGGGAAGGGGCGTGAGGAAATGCCTCCTAGGAGGGGTTTAAGGGCTAGGGACAGCGGGACGGAACAGGGGTGGTTCTCCGGGTCCTCGGCATGGGGCTACCTCGAGAGGTCACCTTCCCGCGGAGGGCCGGCGGGGGGAGGGGCGCGGCTCGCCGCCCCGGGTTCCCCGCTCGGGCCGCCGCGGCTCCGGGAACACGCGGCCGGCCAGGCCCGGGCTGATGTAATCGGCTCCGCGCCGCGCGCGCCCGGCCGGGCGGGGGAGGGCGGGCACCGAGCGGGACGCGAGCTGGGACGGGCGGGGGTTGGTGCGGCGCAGGTGGCCCGGCGGAGAGGGAGGGGGGTCCCAAGCAGCAATCCACCCCAAAACTTTTCCCCAACTCGCGGCGAGGGCCGCAGAGATCGAGCGGCAGTGACAGCAAGCCCCATCTCTCGCCTGCCCCCTGCCCCCTCCACGCTCTCTGCCCTCCCCTGGTCCAAGGTCCGAGCACCCCCACCCCCGCCCGCCAGGGCTCCGGCTCCCGCCCCAGCTGCCCGGACTTCCAGTACGTCGGGGACCAGCGGCCGGGAGCAAACTTCAGCCGCCGGCGGCAGCGCAAGCCCAGCCCCCTCAGCCGCCTCCTCCGGCTCCCGCCCTCCGCTGGTCGGCCCAGATCGTACGTGCGGTGACTCTGGTGGGTGGGCAGGGCCCGCGTGGGCGGTGAGACTCTATCCCGGTGCCCTCCCACCTAGCGCGCGCCCCCTCCCCCTACACCTACGAAGATAGAGGGGAAGCCGCGCGCCCGGTGCCCAAGGACCCGCGTGGGGCACGGAGTCCCCCACGCGCGCGCTCGCACGCACGTCCCCAGCCCTTACCTTGGCATGGTGAAGGTAGAGCAGCAAGGCAAGGGTCCAATGCACCCAAGAGAGCAGAAAGTTCATGGTTTCGGAGGCCCGGCCGGGGCCGGCGCGGCTCGCGCTCCCTCTCCGGCTCGGGCTGCGGGGCGGCCCGCTCTCCTCTGCGCCCAGGCGGGCTCCTCTTCCTCCCGGAGCCGAGGCCCGGGCCGGGGCCTGGGGCGCGCGCGCGGCTGGAGCACTGTCTGTGCACACAGCCGCCTCACCCGTCCATGAGCCCGGCTTCCGAGAGCCGAGTCGCCACCGCGGCCCCTTCTCCTCTTCCTTCTCTTCTTCCTCCTCCCCCTCCTCCGACTGCGGCTCCTCCCGGCCCGAGCGAGCACTTCTCCCGGTGCCGCTCGGCTCGGCTGCCCCGGCGCGGACCACGGCTCCTCCGGAACGAGAACAGCCCAGAAGTTGGACGAAAAGTTTCAGGGCAACGTCGCGAGCCCCGACCCCCTCCACCCCGCCTCCGGGCGCGGGCTCCGGCTCCTGCCCGCGGCTCGCCGCCGCGTCCACCGTCGGCCGCCGGCCGGGGAGGAGGTGGGCGCTGGGGCAGGGGGCGGTGTCTGTCTGTCTGTCCGTCAGCGCTGCTGGTCCGACGCGGGATCCTGAGGGGGAGGGCTCACGCTGCGCTCTGGCGGTCACCCCCAAAAAACAGGTCACTCACTTTGCCCCGTCCCTCTCGTGTCTCGCTCGCCAGCGCGCGCTCTCTGCCCCGGTCTCTCTTCCTTCACTTCTCTTTGGAGCTCTTGCTACCCTCTTTCTTCTCTGCTCGTTTCCAGAATCCGAAGTGATTTTGGGGGAGAGTAAAAGAGCAATCTCCCCAACGGTCGGCCCGATTTAGCGGGGAATGGGAAGCAAAAATAAATTAAAACGGGAAAGAATACGGTTTAAAAAAAATGTTTCAGAAAAAAGGAGGAGGGTAAACCCTGGATAAATGAATATCAAATTCCAGTGCGGAGACCCCTGGCCGGTGACCCCGCCGGTCCGTCCGCCTCTTCGATGTGTCTGCCGACCGAGCGCCGCTGCCGCCGGCTCCACTCGCCCCCCCACGCCGCGGCCTCGTCGCAGCCCGGCTGCCCCAAGCCTCTGCGCTCCTCTCCGCTACGAGCCGACTAAAAAGAAGCCCTGGCCCCGCCCCGACACGCCCAGGGGGCGGGGCCAGGCCCAGCCTCAGCTCCTGGGTCCGTCCCCTCCGCGCCTCTGGCCACTGCCTTCCCCTGGGGACACCGACCGAAGCCCGGGCCCCCACCCACCCCAGCGAAGGGAATGCTCGACCCCCACCAAGGCGCACAGCCTGAACATTACCTATCGGCCCCCCTTTGCCGGGAAACACACACGCCCGCGCGGTGTTTGCGGGGAGGGTACAGGAAAGTGAGGTTATGTGCGGTCAGGGCTCTAGAGCTATTCCCTCCTCTATGCTGGGAATATTGGAGGGGGCAGGGGTTTGAGGGAGTCGGACAGGGACGGGTGGAAAGAGAGACACACAGATCCGTTGGAATCCTGGGGTGACCCCTGCCTTCTCCACCCCCACCCCAAACACTCTCAACTACCCGCCCCCCCAACACACACAGTCACAGGCGTCCTCACTCTCGCGCAGACGCTGCATCCCAAGTTCACCCAGCTTCCCTGTGGTGGCTGAGCGCCCCCTAGTGACTATCGCATGCACACCCCATCTCAGGTTCAAGAGGCCTCAAGAAGAGGGTTGAGGGAGATTACCCCTGAAACCCCCTCCGCCCCTCCCCCCGTTTCTGACCTCTCAAACAGTGGCACGTCTGGGACTCGAGTGGTCCCACGTGCACAAAGCCCAGTGCCGGGCACAGAGGGTATGATGTGTCCATCTGGACTCTGTGCTCATCTCCGGGCCTCATCTGGCCCGCTGACATCAGAGTTAGCTGCAGCCAACAGGCCGGGGTGACTGGGGTCCTTTGGGAAGTGTTCAGGGAGGCTCCCTGGGGAGAAGTATTTGGCACCATGTTTGTGGGGCCGAGAACAAGAAGCCGTGTGGTTCTGGGGTTAGTCAGTGGCCCAGAGAGAAGAGGACCTGTTGGAGCCCACGTATGCACTGTGGAGTCTGGCAGAGCCCAAAGGGAGAGGCAGCTGGGCAGACAGAGGCCCTTGTTTCTGCTTCTCCACCCCCCCTCCCCCAGATGTTGCCAGGGAACTGAGGCCAGGGGGCTGGTGGGGGCGGATGGAGGCCAGGGCCTAAGTGATGATTCAAACCTACTCACCAGCACTAAGGAACGTCTGCAGGCCTGCTGCCCGGAGCTCCCCACCAGGCCGGAGGCCAAGGCTTCTATCAGTCCCAGTCCAGGCTCACAGCTCATCTTCTGAACAGAACTGGGGCATTCTCCTCAGCAGCCCCCAGACCTTCAGGATCCACTGCCTACTTCTTGCAGCCAGCAGCCTCTCCTCCCTTTCCCCCAAGTCCCCTCTGTTTCTTCAAAGCCCGCCTCTTCCCCAACTCCCCATGTCTTCCCTAAGTGCCCCCCAAGACCCCCCACCCCACCCTTGCATATAGGAACCAGCCTGGAAAAAGTCCTGGTTGGGCTTGGACCCAGCAGCTCCCAGTCTCCCCCAGGGAGGAGGGGGTTGCGTGGGGGTGATACCTGTGAGAAGACAGGGAATAACCAGTCTCATTATTCATCTAGATCTGGCCAGGGCCTGCCTGGGGCTGATGCAGCCTCTGTGAAGGCCTGGGCTGAGAATGGGAACTAGGCTGAGACTAGAACGCACAACTTCCCTCAAGTTGACCTAAACGATACAAGGAGGTTACTCACCAGCCCCTGGTCTCAGCACATGGTGCTGTGCTTTGGTGGGGGTGCTAGGTTACCCACTTAGTGCCGCAGTTCCCCAGAGTGGTGTCCTGAGGCCCTTATGGGCAGAAGGGTTGGCTCAGCCTCTACCCCATCCTACCCTCTCCATCATTCATGCCTCCAGTCCCGTCTCCACCACCTGGCAGGCTCCCCAGCAGCAGGGACAAGGTCTTTTTACAGTTAGCAAATGTTTATTTGCTGGCTCAGGCCCCTCCCAGGCAGGCCTCCTCACCAAAGCTCCATGCTCCAAGAAGCCACGTGGGTCATGGAAGCGAAGTCACTAAACTTCCTCCTTGCCCAACCTGGTCCATGTCTGGCAACCCCAGAGCAAAAGATGCAGACACCTTACCAAGGATCTCCTGCCTTATTCTTGCCCTGGGG
The DNA here is from genome assembly GCF_963930625.1 of Muntiacus reevesi. Taxonomy (NCBI): domain Eukaryota; kingdom Metazoa; phylum Chordata; class Mammalia; order Artiodactyla; family Cervidae; genus Muntiacus; species Muntiacus reevesi. The sequence continues at coordinate 19,004,463 of NC_089268.1, read as the reverse complement.
CCAGCAGAGCCCAGGACAGTGGCTCCCAGCTTTACCACCAGGGATGACCCTGGCCCCCTCCTCTGCATTTCTTCTCATCCCAGCTCCCCTTGGTCCCTGGAGAGGCCTAAAGAGGGCTTAATAAAGGACCCTGAAGTTGGGAGGAAGATGGCGGGGTTCTGAGGAGGGAGGGCCATCAGTTGTCATTTAATAGCCCCAGGTCTCTCCCCTACCTGAGTCAACCATTCCCCATTCAGCAAAGTGTGTTACAGCAACCTCTGTGGGCTCTGCCCAGGAAACCAGAGGAATGAGGCAGCAGAACTGCAGCCTTGCCTGAAGGGTTCTGAGCACCCTTCACTGGGGTGAAGAGGGCTTTCCTGTTTCCATCCTTCATTTCAGAGCCACAGCCTGGAGGTGACTCAGGGGAGGGGGATTGACACCACCCCCAATGTGGTGTCACCAGCTTTCACAATAATACACTGCCATGGACTCAACCCCATGGGTTATCATCAAACTGAGAGTCCTATGTACCTGGATCTTCAAGAACAGGGACCAGAAACACACAGAAAAAGAACACAAGTCAACAACCATAAGACCACATCGCATCTCTACCACATCGCCTCTTCTCCTCCCATGGACCTAACTCCCTCCAACAAACTTGATTCCACTTATCCTCCCTCAGCAGGCCGCTTCAATCCTGGGAATATCAGGGCAGACCGTGGCCCCAGAGGGACCCAAGGTCACCCAGAAACATGGCAGGGAGGAGGGTGGGGAGGGGGCCGCATGGAGCAGAGAGCAGCCCAGACAGAGGGCTGACCCTCTCGGGGGGCAACCTCAGCCCCACTAGGAGGACCCCACCTCGTGGCCAGGACAGCCTCGGCCTGTGGCTGGGAAGCAGTTCAGAAGAAGCCAAAGAGGAAAGGGAAGGTGTTCCAGGGGAGAGGGAAAGAAAAGCAGGGGTGGGTGGAGAAGAGTGTGAAAGGTGGCCAGGAGCCAGCAGTAGCCCCAGACAAAGGCAGTAGTGATCGGGCCCAGGGCACAATGGTTGTACTTTGTCCTGCTGATCCTGACACCTCTGAGGTTCAGGGTCACTCTCCCTGTGTGGGTGGGGGCGCTTCCCTGCAGGGATGAAGAGGTAGAGCCCCTCCGAAGGCCCTCCAAAGGGAGGTGGGGGAGAGAGTCGCTAAGCCTTGCTGTTGTCTAAACATTTCTCAGTGTGGTTCCTCTGTGATGGAAGAAAGGTTTCTCCCTCGCTCCAACCCCCAAACCCCAGGAGCCTACCTAGCAGGACACAGAGCTGATCCAACGCAAGGGCAGGAACAGAATATGTTGAACTAAAGGAGAGAGAAATGGGTTGCTCTGCCTCAATTCCCTGTCTGTCTGTCTCCTCTCTTTCTCTGTCTTTATGATAAAAGCAAGGACGAGAGCACTCTTTTCCCAGTGCCAATGTCATATTCTCATCCAGATCTGGAGGTCTGACTCGGGGTAATGATGCCACTTAGGAAAAAAGATTAGAGCAGAGAAAGCCCAAGAAGAGGAGCCAGTGAGGAAAAGGGGAGGCAAGAGGCAGAGGCAGCTGGGACTTCTCTGGGGGTCCCGTGGTTAAGAATCTGCCTTGTGATGCAGGGGGCACGGATTCGATCCCTGCTCTGGGAACTAAGATCCCACGTGCTGCAGGGCAACCAAACCCCTGTGCCCCAGCTACTGAGCCCCTGCACCCTAGATCCTGTGCTTCACGACAAGAGAAACCACCGCAATGAGAAGCCCATGCACCACCACGAAGAGCCTCTCGCCTTAACTAGGAAAAATCCGCACACAGCAACCAAGAGCCCCTGTGCCACAGCAGAGACCCAGCACAACCAAAACTAGTAATAATAAAAATAAAATTTTTTAAAGATGGAGAGGGAGCAGAAGGGACAGGTTAGGGTCACACTCTGGGGTCCACCCACATAGCCCCAGGCCCCATCTGCCTCTCCTTCACGGGCCTCAGTCTAAACCCCAAACACCAGGCTCTCTCCCTGGATCGTTGCTCCCCAACAGTTCCAGGCATGTTCACTACCTGATACTCCAATCTTTGCCACCCCTCGGCATCTGACCCCCATCCTGCCCACTGCTGCCCCTTTTCACACCCTCACCCAGTCTTGGAGTCCCCCTGCTGGGAAGAAGGTGGTGGCAGAGGTGACAGCTAAGGTTCTAAAGCTGCATTCTCCCTCCTGACCTGGGGGGTTGTTGGGAGCCAAGCTGGGTTCCAATCTGCAGGACCTTCCCAAAGCCTGGGGGTACCAGGCTGTAGTGATATTATAGAAGACACAGGGCCATCTAGGTAGGGCAGTGGGAAGCACAGGGACTCTGGATCCAAATGCAGCCAAGTGATACTGGCACTCTTTAACTGTTTTTCCTCAGGCAAGTTACTCAACCTCTCTGATCCTCATCTGTAAAACAAGAGTAAAACACCTGCTTTGGGGAGTTGCTGCACACCGACAGCTGCCCACAGCTACCCAAGAAGGTAGGATGGGAAAGAGAGCCTGAGAGCACAGAGAGTTAGGAAGGTGCTGAAGCAGCGTGGTCAGAGGGCCAAAATGGGCATCAAAAGGGGCTTTGGGCAGGAAGAAGCTCAGAACGTTTATTCCACAAGAATTATTGGGGCTTCCCTGGTGACCCAGATGGTAAAGAATCTACCTGCAATGGAGACCTGGGTTCGATCCCTGGGTTGGGAAGATCCCCTGCAGGAGGACATGGCAACCCACTCCAGTATTCTTGCTTAGAAAATCCTATGGACAGAGCCTGGTGATCACAAAGACTGAACAAACTAACACTTTCACTTTCAAATATTAAATTCAGCTCGTGAGCCCTGTTTTGGTCCCGACCCAGGGGCTACAACAATGTAGAAGGGGCTTCCTGTGTGGAGGAGAACCAGAGTACACCAAAAATAGAAACTCTCCAAAGGGGCACTCTGGGAGTGGGGGAAGGCTTCCTGAAGGAGGTGACACTAGAGTCTTGCCCGAAGAACAGGAGTCTAGCCAGTTGAGTGGAGTGGGGATAGGGAGCAGGCAGGAAAGTGACATCTGGAGGAGGCTGCCAGCTCCCTCAGCTCTCCCAGCTCTCCCCTGGGTGACAGGGACTTTGCAGAGCAGGGGATTAGGGCTTCTTCAGAAACATTTCCAACCAAAGCCCGTGGGGACAGTATCACTCCCTGAAGGGGTGGGGAAGTGAGCCCCACACTGGTTTCCCCCAGCCCTCTGAGACTGCATGTCTCTGCCACAGTGTTTAACCAAATAAGCAGACACTAGAGGAAGGTCCAGCCTGCACATCGAGCACTGCCATCGTTTGCCCAGGGGCAACGGGAGGCAGGCAGAGGACACCAGCCTGTGAGAAGCACAGGGTCACTCAGCTGGGGTGGAGCTCAAAAGCACAAAGACCTTTCCTCCAGGTCTGCCCCCCTTCCTATCCCCACCTGGTGCCTAGAGCCTTCCCATCTGCCTGGCACAGACATGTGGAGACTGGAAACAGCGCTGGGCAGAAAACTCGAATAGGTCGCATGCTGTGTGACCTCCACCAAGTCAGGCCCCTCTTCTGGACCTCAGGCTTCTTCTAGGTGAAAGCTTCTCCCTGAGGCTCTGTAACAGCTCCATCAAACACTCCAACTGAGATCACTGATATAAAACGTCATATCTTGGACTTCCCCGGTGGTGCAGGGGTTAAGAATCCGCCTGTCAGTGCAGGGGACCTGGGTTCAGTCCCTCCAGGAAGATTCCACCTGCTGTGGAGCAACTAAGTCCATGCCTCACAGCTACTGAGCCTGTGCCGTAGAGCCTGTGCTCTGCAACAAGAGAAGCCACTGCAATGAGAGGGTGGTCTAGGCGCTGCACCTAGAGAGTAGTCCCCATTTGCCACAACTGGAGAAAAGCCTACATGCAGCAATGAAGACCCAGAGCAGCCAAAAAAAAAATACCAAAACGTCACATATTCCAGGGATCTGTGTGTTTCTAAAGGTTCCTGGGGAGGGCAAGGCTTAACTCCAAGAAATTCAGCACGGATGATGACATCTGGAGCACAGCACCGAGTGGTAGAGGGCAAATGTGATTCCAAGAAACCCCTCAAATCCCAGCAGATAGAGAACTGCTTCTGCTCTTACCTGGCAGGCCAAGACCTCTGTCGTTTTTGAAATGACACACCAGCTTGGGGAACCCTCACTGTGAAACACCCCGGCCCTGGCTCCCTAACCACACCCTCCTCGCGTGTAACATGCAGTGGAAAAAGCCAGACAGGCTGGGCTCAGTCTTCATTCTCCACGTCCAAGCCATGAGACTTAGGACAAGCAGCTGCATCGGTCTGAGTTGCAGTTTCCTCATCTGTAAAACGGGAGTCCTCATGCTTACCTTCCAGGGTTATGGGAAGATGTACGGAGACAGCGAATGTGAGCAGAGCTCTCGGCCTAGAGTAGGTCTCATGTAATGTTACTTCTCCTCCCTTTCTCCTGTCCCTACTGCAATGTGTGAGCAAACCCTCAGAGAATGCAAACATACTATCATTTGGCTAAAGTCAGACAGAAAGGAATAGGGAAATGGATTTATCCCATCCTTCTGTTGGGGGAGGGGACAAAGAAAGGAAAGAAAGAAAGAAAAGGAAGAAATCACACGACGCCTGCCAAGGATGACTAGGGCTTAGTTCCTGCTTTAGCCTCTTTGGAGCAACTGTGTCACCAGGTACTCACTGAGCTGGCAGTAACGGTGTTTCCTTCAGGGAAATCCTAGGGGGGAAGAAAAGAAGAAGAAGCAAGTGTCCCGCACCTCTTAGCAAGAAGGGTCCCTTCTCTCCTCCTCCAGTAACCCCCTGGTCCTGGACCGGAAGTCTGGCCCATGATCCAGGCCCACCAGGACGATTCACAAAGATAAAGTCAGTGAATGATTGGCCCCCTGAGAGGAGTCGCCCCACCATCCTGCCTGCCTTCCCAGACCCAGAAGTGCAGGGCGGGCCATGGGGAGTGGAGGAGACCTCCCCTCAGCTTCCAGGAGCAGCCTGGCCTAACATCCTCGAGATAATTAGTGAAGCAGCCAATTAGTCAAGGGGTATCTGTGTCAGGAGGACATGGGACCGATTCCTGGAAGCCTGGGGTGGGGGTGGGGGTGCTGCGGGCGGGTGTGGGAGTGGGCGGACACAGCACACTCAGTTTCATCTGCCCCGTTGATTGGAATTTCACTTGGGATTCCCTTTGAAAAAGGCTCCACTGCTAAAGAATATGAAAATCCCTCCACTGGCCAGAGGACCCAAAAGAGGCCCAGGGCCATCTGAAGTCATCCACGTGTCTTGACTCACAGAGCAGCCTCCCAGCCGCCTCTTCACGGGCCACTTGAACACTTAATCAAGACCCAGCACTGAGCCAGGCACCTTTGGGGTACATGGGATTCCTGCCCTCTTGGAGAGCCAGGCAATGCCCGGGAAGGGTGCTGGCCCTAGGTGCCTTGTGCATCTGGAGCAGCTCAGCTTCTGGGCCCAGGGCTCATTGCTGGCTCCCCCTTCCCACAGAGAGGGGCTGAGCACGCCCTCATTCCAGGTACTGCCCTCTAGAGGGCGCTGCTCGTGTAAACCATGCCCCACTGGGGTCCCCTGGAGAGAGGGCTCTTTGCACATGTCCCCATCTGCCAGACCGCTCGTTCAAACTCAACTCCTTCCAGAACACAGCTGGAAGCATCAGGAAAAGTGACGTACGGCACACTGCAGGCTGCTGTGCCCGCTCCAGCTTACCCGAGTCCCAAGACCTGGCCCTGGTCAGCTCCAGCTTTGGGGCACCAGCCCCCCACCCCCTGCCCCCCCACCCCCGCTGAGGGTTACAGCCAAAGTAGTTAACACCCATGACAGCCCAGACACAGCTTACATGGAGCTGGGGGCAGGTGCTGAGCCAAGTGTAAATCCCTCAGCTTCTGGATGGTGGGGAGGTCCAGAGGACCGAGGAAGGGACTGGGGTGGCCAGAGAGGCATACGGGGAACTCAGGGGCTGGAACAGCAGCTGTTTACCAATCAGGTGGCCGTGCCGGCCTGTACCAGCTGAGCGTCTGCCCTGCCCCGGTCCCCTCTCAACCCTAGGCTGGAATGTGTAGTTCCCAGCCGAGAAGGAGGCCTGTCTGGGGCCCTGGTCAGAATGCCTCCATATCTCCTCCGCTCCTGGGAAGACCAGGGCATGACTCCTCGCACGCTCCATCCACAAGTGTAGTCCACGTAGCAGAGACCCCACCATTCACAGGTTCCAGCCATGGTTGAAAAATGGGCAGGTACCCCAGCCAGGATTCCCAGTGCCCAGAACATGTAACTACGGTTACGAGTACTCAGCATTTTCCTTCCCTTCTGGTCTCTCTTCCCTTGACTATCTCATCCCTCCTCATCTCTTTCTCTCCCACCCCTTTCTACCGGCTCCCATCACCCCAGGGGACCTCCTGACCAGTCCTGTTGGCCGAGTGCTCCTCCAGCCTGTCAGAAACCTCAGCTTCCCTGAGACACCCCCCCCGGGAAGTGACCACTCCCCACTTCCCACTCACTGCTAGGAGTGGGGGTCGGGCAGGGCAGTGGGGGACTAGCTAGGGGAAAAGATGGTCTTCACATGTCCCCAGCCCCCCCTGCCCTCCAGGGGCTAGGGGACAACCTGTAGAAGGGACAGCTCGGAGGAGATGGGACGTGCCCTTGCCCAGCGGGCAGCAGGGGTGTTGGGCTGGCAACCCTAGAGAGAGGAACGAGCGCAGAGAGGGTGGCCAAACCCCCTCCGCCAGGCGCCCGTGTGGCCTGTGCCTTCAGAGAGGACAGAGGTAGGCACTGTGAGTCTGTCCTGCCCCAGCCCCTCACCATTGCCCTGGGGGAGCTGACCCACCCCCCACTCCGTGACCCTCTCCCCACCGCGCGTCCAGCCAGTCTCTTCCTCTCCATTGCTCCTCAGATCTCCAGGCTGAAGGCTGCAGGGACTAAAAAACCACGTGTGCACTCCAACACACACGCGCACACACACACACACCCCACCGCTGCCACCACCGCCCATGACAGGGCCCCACAGAGAAGAGAGGAGTGTTCCCAGAAATGCAGCTGCTCCAGAGCCAAGCCGATCTGGGTCACGGCGCCCTTCCCACAGGGGCTGCAGGGAGGCCGGGCGTCCCCCGAGCGGCCCCTCAGTACCGCCGCCGCAGGAGTTACCTTGAAAGTCCCTCACACAGAGTGTCTCTGAGGCCCTCCCACTAGCACTGCTGCATTCTGAGCAGAGCTCCTCAGAGACGCCTGTGTGGGGCCACGACTGGGGGTCTGGACCCCTGAGTTCACAACGAGAAACTGTCACAGCCGGGCTGTGTGACCTCTGACTTCAACGTCTTCTCTGTGGAGTGAAGGCGCAGACTGGTTTCTGATGCCCTGTTAGGGTTCCCAGTCCAATGGCGTAGAGGAGGCGGAGGAAGGGGTCACAGTGAGAGCTGTGGATACTCAGGCCTGTGGCCTGGCAGACTGGAAGAGATGCAGGGAGAACCAGGGAGCTGCACTCCGACACCACCTCTTAGAGGTCACAGGAGGGCTTCCCAGGTGGTGCAGTGGGAAAGAAACCCACCTGCCAACGAAGGAGACTCAAGAGACGCAGGTTCAATTCCTGGGTCAGGAAGATCCCCTGAAATTGGAAATGGCAACCTGCTCCAGTATTCCTGCCTGAGAAATCCCATGGACAGAGGATTCTAGTGGGCTACAGTCCCTGGGGTCACAAAGAGTCGGACACAACCGAGCATGCACGCATGCATGAAGATCACAAGAGCATAAAGTGTGGGAGACAGCGAAGGACCAGCTCTGTAGTCTGCGATCTAAACAACAGCCTGGGTTTACCTGTTGCCATTGACCAGAACAGCTGGGACTGCAGCAAGAGAATCTGAGTTAGACACGCCGGGGCCTACCAAACTCATCTTCTCCAGAGGGAATTACAGGATGAGAGCCGAGGGAGGTCTGTCTTGAGACTTCCCGCTGATTGGTAGCCTGGGTGAAATGCCAGGGAGTGGGAGAGAAGCGGAGAGACAAGAGGAGAGGAAGACAAGGTGTTAGCTCCCGTCCCCGCCTCCAACCTTTTAGGAGAGGAGCTGGGTGGGGTGCCCGTGCCCTCCAATCTTGGAGCTGAAGTGGAAGAAGGAATTTGTCAGGGGTGTGGTAGAGCCGAGCGCAGGGCAGCAGGGAATGGAATGACAAGGCTGTCAAGTGGCGAAGCAAGTGTTTGTGGGAAACAGAGAGAAAGACCCTTCTCTGGTGGGAGGAGGTGAGAGGGAGCCTCAGCCCAGGGCTCCCTGCCCAGGCACCCCAGCCTTACTCCAGGGTCAACAGAACCTCACTGGGGCAGAGCCTGCCCCTCCGCTGTGACTGCGGCTTGGGCAGGGGAGCCCAGAGCCACTGTTTGAGAAGTAGAGTGACGCCTGCCCAGCCCGGGCCCAGGTACTAGGAAGGGGAAGGCTGGGGGTGTCCACAGGGCTGACTGAGCACAAGGGGCCCTTCCTTCCCCCGAGACTGCAGGACTTCAGGCCAGCTCTGCCTTTCCTCTGGGTGTCATGCCCACCCCTCCCCTGGGGGCAGCTGGCCAGGCTCTAGGAGAAGGTCTGCCCTCGCTCTCCTCCTGGCCCGGCCCTTGGGCAGGTGGGGAAATTTTGAGACTCATTCCAAAGCCCCTCCACCTGTGTCCCAAACCTGGCATCTCTGGTCTCCTGAGGGGATGGAGGCTAAAAAACCACCCACGAAGTCCCTTTTTTTCCTCTATCCATCTTTTTTTGCTGCAGTGAGGACCGGGTAAGGAGAAGTTTGAGCAAGACTATGCGGCTGGGCCCTGCAGATACCTCAGCCAAACAATGAACAATCTGAGGTGAGGCCGGGGTATGTGGATGGCGCCCAGGTGAGCCGATGAGCACAGATGTGGTGCATGTGTGTTTCAAGGAGGCTGGTCGGTCATCCAGCCCCCTCTGGAAGCCGAGGTCCCCAGCAGCCAATCTTCCGGCCTAGAAAGATTTATTAAAGTAACTCCATACCTCTGTCCAGCCCACCCCCACCCTCCCAGGCCTTCTCCACATCACCGTCCTCCTTCTTCTCTATCTCTTCTACCCAAGCAGGAGGAATTGAAGATTTCTGCCCCCCACCACCACCTTCCCAGGTCTCTCCCTACAAAGTCACCTGGGGACGATCCCCTCACCCCACCTCCGCTCCTGGTCTAAGGCTCTTCTGGGAATTCCTGGTTGTCAGAGGACAGGGACACAGGTGTCCCCCATGCAGCCCAGGGCTGGCAGAGGCAGCCTCCAGCCTCCTCGAAGCTGCCCACGGGAAAGGTGAGAAGCAGGGTTATCCTGATGAGCTGGCTGGGTGCTGACGAGGGAGCCCCATCTCTGGCTGTCTCTGACCCAGACAGAGGTGGGGGGCCCTGAACCCCCTTCTCCCTGAGCCGACAGTGCAACCCCACTGGGCACTTCCAGCAGCAGGCTTCAGATGAAGCTGTGGTCTGATTCCAGACACCTTCCGGACATCCTTGGAAACCCAGGACCCCCTCCTCAACCAGGACCCCTCCTGCGTGCCTCACCCACCCTGAGCCTCTAGAGGGCGAGGGAGAGCAGTGCTGGACTTCCCGCCCTTGGGGCATGCCCCGGTGGCCCTCCGCACAGGCCCCTGGGACCAACCAGCCGTCCCCACTCCCCTGCCCCTGGGGGAAAGCGGTCCACGCTGAAGGCTGGGCAGTCAAACTCACCATCTAGGGGCAGGAGAGTGTGGGCCAGGTCTGGGAGGGGCGCTGCTCGCAGGAGCAGGCTGTGGGGGATGCTGAAGAAGGATGAGTATAATCAGAGGAAAGATTATCTGGGACCAATCCGAGATTATTCTGCTATTCATCTGGGAACAGAAAGGAGAGCTGTGCCCTGAGCCCTGGGAATTTCTGGTTATTCCCTGATCTGGGAATAACAAGGGGCTTCTTGGCCCACAGAGCAAAGCTGCAAAGCTCCCCCGACCCTTCCCAGGATCAGAACTAGGGTGAGGCAACAAGGGCACAGTTTAAGGAGGGGCTCATTGTCAAGTGCAGGGCTGGCCCTGACCATGAGTGCCTCCCTAAATTCTGCACCCGCGTTCCCCTCATCTTAGCCCCAGCCCTGCCCTCTGGGCTGCCTGTCCTGGGGACTAAAGCCACAGGCATATGGGAGGCAGAAGTGGGGTGGGGAAGCAGAAGGGTCCCTTTTTCACACTGGATCCCTCAAAGGAAAGAGCTAACCCCCAACTCAGTGAGAGGGGCGGGGATGAGGAGGGACACAGCTCTTTGTTAACTGAGCCTAGGTCCCTGTGTCTATCTGTCTGTATCACTGTCTGCATGTATATTTGTGCATCCAGATTGTGGGTCTGCCGACTTTTAGCTGTGAGTCCTTGGGCAAGTTACCCAACCTCTCTAAAGTTCTGTTTCCTTGAAAACTTGTAATAATAATACCCATACCCCAGGGTTATAGCAAGAATTGAATGAGAAAATATATGCAAAGGATGAAGCATAAGCACCTGGCCTGCACACAGTAGAAACTAAATGAATGGTGATTGCTATTCCCATTGTCAATAATATTATTATGTATGTGGCTTCAGCTTATGTTGCAGCCTTTTTTCTCACTGTCGCCCTATGTATAGGTCCCATTCCAGCCAAACAAGTCTTCTGATAGCCCTAAACATGCACATTGCTTGTTTCTTCCTCCTGGTCTCTGCTCCATCAGTCATGAAAATGTATCTCTTAAAACAAGACTTTCAGAACCACTTTTGTTCAGTGGTCTCCCCAAAGCCCTTACAACATAAACTGTCTACACCTCTCATGCCAGCCTCAGTGTGCTGTTGAATGCAGTTAACTCTCTGAGGTGTGTGTAAGGATGAACTCTCTCCAAGCACACTTATAGAGGAGGGGCTGCACTTTTCAGTGGTCTGTATCTCCCCGACCCCAGCCCAAGGACTAATACAAGCCTGTAGGTGTAGGGAGCCACGCGTAGACTCTTTGTGAATGAAGACGATGATAATGGTAAATACTGCCTTTGACGGCATTCCTACTGCATGCCTTACATGAGCTAATTAATCCCTGTAAATTATCACTGTAAAACTACAGTTTGGAGAGTTTAAGTAACTTGCCCAAGGTCAAACCGCAAATAAACAACAGGGCTGGGATTTAAACTGTCTGGCCCCAAAACCTGCACTCTTAAGAGTGCAAACCACTATGGTTTGAATAAAAGAATGAACTGAAAACCAGAATTTCCTTTTCATACTCTAAGAAGGAAATAACAGGAAAGCAAAATGATAAAGAAAGCTGAGCACCGAAGAATTGATGATTTTGAACTGTGGTGTTGGAGAAGACTCTTGAGAGTCCCTTGGACTGCAAGGAGATCCAACCAGTCTATCCTAAAGGAGATCAGTCCTGGGTGTTCATTGGAAGGACTGATGTTGAAGCTGAAACTCCAATACTTTGGCCACCTGATGCGAAGAGCTGACTCACTTGAAAAGACCCTGATGTTGGGAAAGATTGAAGGCAGGAGGAGAAGGGGACGACAGAGGATGAGATGGTTGGATGGCATCACTGACTCAATGGACATGGGTTTGGGTGGACTCCAGGAGTTGGTGATGGACAGGGAGGCCTGGCGTGCTGCGGTTCGTGGGGTTGCAAAGAGTTGGACATGCCTGAGCAACTGAACTGAACTGAACTGAAAATGATATCAGAACTTCAGTCAAATGCTTTCAGGGTTTCAAACCAGAGTCCAGTGGGGGCTCCTGATCCCACACCGTTCAGAGTGTGGCCAGAGAGCTCAGGTGTTGCCTTACTCACTATGGTTATAGGGAAAAAAATAGCAAATGAAGTTGAAAAAATATTCGTCCCAGATAAATCACTGACCTTGATCACCAGAATGTTCAAGTTGATCCTAGTTCTCTTTTGTCTGTAGGAGAAACTTAACTTTCCCTGTGTTGATCATCAATTTAGCAATTTTTTGATAATTAAATGGGCAACATTGGCCAGTCAGCAAATATTACATGGAGTAATCACCAGAAAACCTTTCACTGACTGATTTTCACACATACCCCCATGGATCCCCAGCTGTTACAGTAAAATTTGGTCATGTGACTCTGTTCTCTTTTGCCATCTTCCTTTTGTCGTTCTGGGACTGGGTCACCTTGGAATGTCTACACTACATTCCTCTCCGTCTGACTCTGCTTTCTTACCTAGAAAATGGGGATAGGGCTTTCCTGGCGGCAGAGTGGTGGAGAGTCCGCCTGGCAATGTGGGAGACATGCGTTCAGTTCCTGGTCAAGGGAGATTCCACAAGCCACGGAGCAGCTGGGCCCATGCTCATGTGCCACAATTACTGAGCCTGTGTTCTAAGGCCTGAGAGCTGCAACTTCTGAAGCCCATGCACCCTGGAGCCTGTACTGGGCAGCAAGAGAAGCCCAAGCCTGGCAACTAGCAAGTAGCCCCTGCTCTCCAAAACTAGAGAAAAGTCCTCGCAGCAACGAAGACCCAGCACAGCCAAAAATAAAAAAAGAAAGAAAGAAACTATTTTAAAAAAGAAAATGGAGCTAATAACACTACCACAGAACTATGGCAAGAACCTAATGAGGTGATGTGTATACATAAAGCACAGGCGGGACTTGCCTGGCGGTCCAGTGGTTAAGAATCCACCTGTCAATGCAGGAGACTAAGATCCACATGCCATGGAGCAACTGTGCCCTCGCTCCACAACTACTGAGCCTGCACGCCACAACTAAGCCCTGATACAGCCAAATAAATATTTTTAAAAATAAAGCACAGGGGTTGGCATGGAGTGAGTGCTTATAAACATGTCAGGCCATGGTGGTGTCATTTTGAGCAGGGTAGAGGTTCCTGGTTGCTGACCCCACTCTGACCACAGGGAAACAGCTTCTCCCAGCGCCCCTTCCCTCCTGTCTACTAGGATGTGTGTTCCCGGAAAGCTGCCTTCTGCACTCTCTTGCCTGGCGGATCACACCTCAGCCACCCAAAGACTTAGAATCATCTTTGAACTGCACGGTCAAGAGGTAGCAAGACCTTTTCTTTCTGTCCAACTTTGTTTTTTCTGACTTGGAAGGCAAAACCTTCTGCCACAAACACAGCTTGCCCCAAATCGTATACCATTTGCTTCCAGACTACCTGCAAAATCCTATATATCCTCAAAATGGAGCTTTACACACCTTGGCCAACAAAATCAAGTTTGCTCAAAACACTATGGACTCTATTTCTTTTTGTGAATTGACCTCAGACTTCATTGTACACCAAACAAGGAAATCAATCTCATAATTTGGTGCCACACCTTGTCTTGAGACAGAAAAAAAAAAAAAAAAAAAGGTGTTGTTATTACCTGTTCAGTTTGTTCACTCTTCTGGGTCACACATCTTGGCATTAAATAACTTTTGGCTATTTCCACATACTACTCAGTTCCCAAGGATGAAATCCCGATATCACTGAGGAAAATTTTGAATGGAATAAAGGTTCTGAAGGCACTTCATTTGTTCATTTGCTGATTCATAAATTTAGTAAATATTTCTTGATACTTTCTTACATACCAACCCCTGGATGAAATACTATGGTAAAACAGACCGACACAATTTCTGTCCTCTTGGAATGTACAAGTTAACTCCTGAGCAGAACATACATGGCCTATGATTATGTGGAACTGGTAATAATAAAAGCCTCTAATAATGGATTAAAGGAACTTCTAGGAAAAGATGCCAGCCTGAACACCTGCATCCACTTTTGCTCTTTCCTGAAACTCTACTAAATCAAAGTGAAAGGCTTTCTAAACTTTTCTTTCATGATTTTGCTTCTTAAGGTATATACCCACAAGGACAGGAAGAATGGGAGAGAACAGCAACAAAATTTTGGAAGCTAGAAAGCAGGTGGAAGAAGAGTAAAGCATATGAAACAGGTGGTGATGAAAACCATTACCACCTAACCTATACCCCGGAATCCCCCAAAGGCTCAGGAAGTGCTGACACCACTTACCCAGGGAAGTGAGCATGAAGTGGATTGAGTAAATAAAGAGCACTGGGAATGTGTTTTTTAAAAGCAGTCAGAGGGACTTCCCTGGTGCTCTAGTGGTTAAGACTCCAAGCTCCCAATGCAGAGGACCTAGGTTTGATCCCTGGTAGGAACTACACCCAGAATGCCACAACTAAGGAGTTTACATGCCACAATTAAGACCTGACCCAGGACAGTCAAATAAATATTTTTTTAAATAATAAATGAAATAATTAATTAATTAATTAAAAGCAATCAGATCCTCAGATTCTTCCCCTACCGAATATAGCCAAAGGATTGAAGCGGTTCCCTGATGAGGGGAAAACAGGTCTCTGACAAGGAAATTCCAGGAAACACTGAAGGAAGGAGTATCTCACTGAAAATGTTCATATAGTGGATGCTGAGACCTGGGTCCTCTTATCCACTGGAATTCCCAAAACACTGGCCATTGTCCTCCAGGATGGAAGCTGGAGGGTGTACCTCTGGGAAATCTGAACAACCTGAAAGGAAGAAAAGACCAAGGATATTAACATCAGAGACTTTCAAAATGAAATATTCCAACCAGATCACCCTAGTGTGAGGCTCACAGACAACAGGCCATGCACACATACACACAGAACTTCCAACCAGCTTTTCAGACCCTTATATTTAACAATAGGCAGACAAGCAAGGCTTATGGCACATCTGAGGAAAGCTATGACTTGGAGGAAGCTGAGCCTATGTAGCAAGAAGAAAGCTTAAAAATAACATTATCATTATATCCTGAGCATGATAAGGAAAACATATTGCAAAAATGAAACAAAAATAGAATAGTGTTTTCTAAAAAGAGAACATGAGATCTTAAAAATCAAACATGTTATAGCAGAAATAAAAAACAAACTCAGTAGAAGTTTAGAAAACAAAGCTAAGGAAATTCTATAAAGTGGAGGGAATATAACAAAAAGATGGAAAATTTTGAATGACTGCAATAAAATTGGGGGACCAGACCAGGCAATAATAACCAAATAACAAGAGAACATCCAAATAGTTGAAGAAACAGAGAAACTAAGGGAAAGACATCATCAATGACATACTCTAAAAAAGAATTGAAGAACTTCTGAAATTTTAAATTTCAATTTCTAATTGTTCATTACTAGTATATAGAAATACAAGTGATTTTTGTATATCTAGCTTGTATCTTGCAACCTTACTAAATCCATTTATTAGTTCCAGCAGCTTCTTTGTATATTCCATCAGAGTTTCTACATGGATAATCATGTTGTCAGCAAATAATGACAATTTTACTTCTTCCTTTCCCATCTGAATGCCTTGTATCTATTTTTATTGGCTTATTGTACTGTTAGAACCTCTGGTACAATGTGGAATAGAAGCAGTAAGAGTAGACATACGTGTCTTATTCCTGATCTTAGAGGAAAAAACATTCAATCTTTTACCATCACAGGTTTTTTTGTACAAGCTCTTTATCAGGTTGTGGAAGTTCTTTTCTATTCCTGGTTTGTTGAAATTCTTTTATCAGTAATGGTTATTGAATCTTGTCAAATGCTTCTTCTACATATATTAAGATGGTCATTTTTTTTTCTTTTTAACTAGGAGGTACAATGAATTACACTGTTTTTTTTAAATGTTACCAATCTTCATTCCTAGGATAAATCTCACTTGGCCATGATGTGTTATTGTACCTATAAAGATAGAGTTAAATTCGATTTACAAAGGTTTTGTTAATAATTTCTGCATCAACACTCATGAGGGGTACTGGTCTATAACTTTGCATTCTTGTAATATCTTTGTCTGGTTTTGATATCAGAGTAGTGTTGGCCTCATAGAATGAGTTGAGATTTCCCTCCTTTATACTTTTCTAGAAAACTTGTGTAGAATTGATATTTTTTTCTTCCTTAAATGTTTGGCAAACTTCATCAGTAAAGTCATCTGGGCCTGGAGTTTTTTTTTGTGGGAGAGGTTTCAACAACAAATCCAATTTTTTAAAAAATTGATGTAGGTCTGTTCAGATTATCTGTTTCTTCTTGAGTAAACTTCCATAGTTTGTGTCTTCAAGGCATTTGTTTACTTTACCTAAGTTATGGAAAGTATTAGAGTAAAACTATTTATAATATTTTCTTATTATCTTTTAAGTGTCTGTAAAATCTATAGTGAAGTCACCCCTTTAATTCTTGATACTGGTAATCTGTGTCTTTTCTCTTTTTTTCTGCTCAATCTGACTAGATGTTTATTCATTTCATTGATCTTAAAAAATGGTTTTTGGTTTCATTGATCTTCTCCAATCTTCTATATGTTTTCTGCTTCATTAATTTTTCTCTGATCTTTATTATTTCCTTTCTTCTGCTATTTTGTGCTTAATTTGCTCTAGTTAAAATTTTTTAAGTTCGGGAATTCCCTGGTCGTCCAGAGGGTTAGACTTAATGCTTTCACTGCTGTCACCCAAATTCAGTCCCTGGTCAGGGAACTAAGATCCTGCAACTGAAGCACGTGCAGAAAAAAAATAAAATAAAAGTTTTTAAAGTCATTAAAAATTTTAAACTGTAAAACAAGGACTTCTTTGGTAATCCAGTGGCTAAGCCTCCACACTTCCAACGCATGGAGCCCAGGTTGGATTCCCTGTTCAGGAAACTAGATCCCACACACTGCAACTACGAGTTTGCATGCTGCAACTGAAAGGTCCCACATGCTGCAATGTAGATGAAAGTGCCCATGTGACGCAAGTAGGAGCCAGCACTGCCAAATTAATTAATTTTTTTTAAGTTTAAAACAAAAATAATACAAGAACAATTTTTCATCTGTTTTGTGCTCTGGAATAAAATTTCCATTTCAAAAGCTCTCAAGAGGTACAAAAACACATCCAATCATTCATACAGCAAATATTGAGTCCCTGAAAGTGTTGAACACTATTCTAGGCGCTGGAGATAGAACAGCAAATAAAACAAAGTTAACGCCCTCAGTGAGCAGACTTCTAGTTGAAGGACACAAGGCGATGTGTAAGTAGGCAGATACATGTATCAGATGTCAGGTAGTAACAAACACTAAGCAGAAAAATACAAGATGAGAGGACAGAAACTGAACAGGCTGAATGGGACTATTTCTATTTCAAACGGGCTCAGCAAGCAGCCAGCTTTGAACAGAGGCATGGAAGAAATATGGGAGGCCACAAAATGTCTGAGAGAGCAGCAAGCCTGAAGTACCTGAAGTTGGAACTTGCTTCTTTTTGAGGGAAAGTGAGAATGTCTAAATGGCTGGCGAGAGAGGAAGCTAGGGGGTCGGAGCATGTGAAGTCTAATTGGTGCTGTAAAAACTTCGTATCTAATTCCGAGTGTGGTAGGGAGAACTCTGGGATGGCCTCCCAGGATTCCTCAGCGGCTGTGCACACAGCAATCCCCAGACAGCTCTCACTCGATTAGGTTCTATTACATGGCATGGTTGACTCTTGAAATGAGAGGCTGTCCCAGTGAGCCGGACCTAGTCACATGAATCTTTTTCTAAATTTTATTTTTATTGGAGTATGGTTGATTTATTATGTTGTTAGTTTCTGCTCTACAGCAAAGTGAATCAGGTATACATATACATATATCTACTCGTTTTTTAGATCCTTTCCCATACAGGTCATTACAAAGTATTGAGTAGAGTTCTGTGTGCTATACAGTAGGTTCTTATTAGTTATCTATTTTATATATCAGTCGCGTGTATATGCCTGGAGGAGGGCATAGCAACCAACTCCAGTATTCTTGCCTGGAGAATCCCATGGACAGAGGAGCCTGGTGGAGTACAGTCCATGGGGTCGCAAAGAGTAGGACATGACTGAGCAACTAAGGATGCACACACAGTGTATATAAGTCAGGCTTTCCCAAGTGGCATTAGTGGTAAAGAACCCATCTGTCAATGCAGGAGACATAAGAGATGGGGATTCGATGCCTGGGTCAGGATCCTCCTGGAGGAGGGTACGGCAACCCACCCCTGTATTCTTGCCTGGAGAATCCCGTGGACAGAGGAGCCTGGTGGGTTCCATATTGTTGCAGAGTCAGACACAGCTGCAACAACTTAGCACACACATACTTTATATGTCAGTCCCAATCTCCCAATTAATGTCTCCCTCCCCCACCCCTTGGTAACCATAAGTATTTTTTCTACATCTGTGACCCTATTTCTGATTTGCAAATAGGTTCATTTGCACCTATTTTTTTTAAGATTCCATGTATAAGCGCTATCATATGATATTTGTCTTTGACTTACTTCACTCAGTTTGAACACGAACCTTTTAAAAGTAGTTTTCTTAACAATGAAAAACCAAGAGCCC
Organism: Muntiacus reevesi; assembly: GCF_963930625.1. Classification (NCBI taxonomy): domain Eukaryota; kingdom Metazoa; phylum Chordata; class Mammalia; order Artiodactyla; family Cervidae; genus Muntiacus; species Muntiacus reevesi. Next base: position 18,986,167 of record NC_089268.1, on the reverse strand, counting down.
AATTCAAAAATGGGCAAAAACTTGAAGAGACATTTCTCCAAAGATATACAAATGGCCTATGAGCATATGAAAAGGTGTTCAACATCACTATTCACTAAGGAAATGTAAATAAAACTACAGTGAGATACCACTATACACCCATCATGATGGCTATTTCATAAAAAGGTGGGAGGCAGGTTCAAGAGGGAGGGGACATTTGTATATCTACAGCCGATTCATGTTGATGTTTGGCAGAAACGAACACAATTCTGTAAAGCGATTATCCTTCAATTAAAAAAATAAATAAATTTTAAAAAAAAACAGGAAATAATAAGTGTTCGTGAGGACATAGAGAAATTGGAACCTTATGCACAGTTGCGGGGAATGTAAAACGATAACAGCCACTGTGGAACACAGTATGGAGATTCCTCAAGAGATTAAAAACAGAATTATTATATGATCCAGAAATTCTATGTCTGGGCATATACCCAAAAGAATTGAAAGCAGGGTCTCAAAGAAATATTTGTATACTGTGTTTATAGCAGCATTATTCACAATAGCTAAAAAACATGGAAGTAACCAATGTGTCCATCAGTAGATGAATGGATAAGCAAAATGTGGTATAAACATACAATGCACTATCATTCAGGATATCAAAATCCTTTAATATGCTACAACATGGATGTACCTTGAGGACATTATGCTTAGTAAAATAAGCCGGTCACAAAAAGGCAAGTACTATATGACTCCACGTATATGTAGTACTTAGAGTAGTCAAAATCATACAGGCAAGGACTTCCCTGAGGGCCCAGGGGTTAAGACTCCACCTTCCAATGCAGGGGGTACAGGTTTGATCCCTGGTTGGGGAACTAAGGTCCCACACGCCATGGGGTATGGCGAAAAAGTTTTTTTTAAATCATAAAACCAAAAAGTAGAATGGTAGTGGCCAAGGGCCAGGGGGAGGGGAGGATGAAGAATTATTGTTTAATGGGGATACAGTTTCAGTTTTACAAGATGAAAGAATTCTGGAAGCATACAGTGAGGATGTTTACACAACATTGTGAATGTATTTAACACAGCTGAACTCTACAATTGTAAATGCTTAACATGGTAAATTTTATGTGTAATCTACCATAATAAAAAAAAAATGGGGGGAAAAAGCAGAGCTTTCTTTGGCTGGTCAAAGAAGTCAGAGATTTAAGGCATGAGGCATTAATGTTCCATTGCTGACTTCAATATGGAGGGGCCCACATAGCAAGGAATACAGGCAGCCTTTAGGAGCTCAAAACACCATCCCTGGCTGACTGCCAACAAGGAAATGGAATCACAGTCCTACAGTGACAAAGAACCAAATTCTGCCAACAATAAGAATGAGACTGAATGTAGATTTTCCCCCAGAGCCTCCAGATAAAATCTCAGTCCAGCCAACACCTTGATTTCAACCTTGCAGTACCCTAAGCAAAGAACCCAGCCAACCATGCCAGACTCCTGACTTACAGAGCTATGAGCTAATAATTGGATGTTGCTTTAAGGTATTAACACTAAATCAGTGGTTGCTTATTAGAGAGCAATAGACAACTCATACACTCAGTATGAGGAGAAACCATAGATACAGGTAGTCTTTTTATGAGTTTTATGTCACCAGAATTAGATAGTAAGATCCCCGAAGGCATAAACCCAACAGTCTACATAAACCCAATGCCCCTTCACAAGACTGGGCCAGGTGCTATGTGGACACCCAGGAACTATTCCACAAATAGCTAAAACATTTTGATCAAAGGCAAGTTTTGGGGGAAAATGTCTAGCTTCTAGTATTTACCACAGTGAAGGACTGATATATGTGCACGGTCTTTAAGAAGAAGTTGCACTTTATATATGTATGTTTTGTCCTCTCCTGTGGGAAATGGTGTCCTCAAATGCAACATGCTAAAATAGAACTCACCTTCCGTCCAAACACAGCTCCTCCAGACCTTCCCTTCCACCGCCAGTAATACCACCATCACCCAGGTATCCAGGCTCTGAACCTTAGACTCACACTCAATTCCTGCGACTCCCATCCACCCCGTAGCTGAGTCCTGGAGAGTCATTTTCCAAAATGCCCCTCTGTAAGTCCCAGACTTCATGTTCTCACCACTGTTTGCATAACTGAGGCCTCTCCTGCTCTCACCTGCATAAGGGTGAGGGCTCTTTAAGAACTTAACCATTCCCTCTTCCCTGCCTCAAATCCTCCTTGGTCTGCCACCTGGCTAATAGACTTTCAGAGGCTCTTCATTAGTCACTCGGGTAAGCTGGGTGCCCCACACCAGGCTGTGAGCATCTTAAGGGCAAGAGCCATTTGTTAAGTTTCTTTGTAGCATTATTGATATGCCATGTCTGTATGAGGCTATTGATGATAATGCTCATGACCATGAGAATTTGGAGGCTTCCTTTTCTTCTAGATCAGAGAAGACCATTTTGGGTTATCATTCTCCCATGGTCTAAAGACTTAATCAGAAGCAGAGGAAAGCTATGAAGTGTGTCTATCTTCTCTATAAACCTGTTGTTCTCAACCCCTCCCTGCGCCTTGGAGTCCAGGTTAGCATGCAACTCCTACCCTAGTTGTTCCTTTATCTATTATCAACTGTCAGATCTTTTGTTCACAGTAAAGGGGTTCCCTTCCCAAGGATGTATGCAATTTAACATAGAGATAGCCTTAAAGGAAGCAACTGTTAATGGTGGGGGTTCAACTATCAGCTGGTGGGTGGAGTGAGATGTTTGGACTGGGATATAGAGCTTTGCTACCACATCCAAAAACATAGCCTCACCCTTGCAGCAGGACTGATGTTAACAAAAGAATAGTATTGAACACGCATACCCTCCCCCGCACAGCTGGGAACAGAACGAGTCGAGGAAATGGGCAGGATCCAGAGCAGGCTGCTGGGAGAAATTCCCAGTGAGAAGATGGAGAAGAAATCTGTGAGATGTCAAGGGTCCAGAGATCTTAACAGAATAAAATAAAAGCTCCTCCCATCCTCTCCACCTGAGACCCTTCTTCAACACCCCCAATGGTCACACTGGGTTGGAGGGGTAGTCACTCAGTCAAGAGGTGCAGGGAAGGTTGCTATGACCTTGGTCATTTTCATGCCCCCAACCTCATTACCAACTCCAAAGACAGTTTAAGTCCAACGCACCCCAGGAGTGAGTGATGGAGAAGCCATCTTCTGATCCATCAGAATCTCCCTGCTCCGTCTGTCCTTTTCCTGTTATTAAAGCCCAGAGAAATGGTCCCCTGCGCAATCCTTGCCTCCCCATAGCTGCAGTCCACAGCTTCCTGGACCTAGAGCGGGGAAGCCTCTATGTATGTGCGCATGTGCAGGGTGGGGGTGGGGGTGGGTGAGGGTGACCCAGAGGGATGAGGGACTGGGGAGGATGAGGGGTGTAATGGAAAAGGAGGAAGGGAGGAAGATGTGCACAGCTTGGGGGGTGGGGTGGCCTCTGGCATCCTGGAGGAGTCTTCCTCCTTAATTGCTTGAGTTCTACAGCTGTCATTGCTAACGAGAAATTAAAAAGCACCCTGACCTCTGCCCCCACCCCTGCCCCCATCCTCACAAGTGCTTTCTCAGCATGTTGCTCTGGGAGAAGCACCCGGCTGGAGGATGCTACGAAGACCCAGGGACGCCTTGGGCTGATGGCTCTCTGCTCCCCGAGGCGGGGGAGGCAGGAGGGCAGAGTGAGGAAGAGAGGTGAGAGTGGGCCCCCAGCTTCTCCACTCAGGCTCTGGTTTCCTGGAGGTCCTGATTATTGTATCTCCTGCTTCATAATCCCCACAGCTCTTCTGGGACTTGTCAGACCTCAGGTCCAGATTTGAGGGTTGGGAATTAGGGTCCCTGGAACTGCAGTTTGAAGATCTAGGCTCAGCTGCCCTGGGCTCAGTGAGCAATTAAACTGGAAAGAAACGGAGAAAGGATGGGTCAGAAACCACTGCAAGAAGGATCTCAACAAGCACAAGGGAAGAACCTCACATCTCACCCAGAGAAGCATTCTTCTCTCTAAGAATAAGAAGCCTCTGCTTAGCATCACCCAATGGAGTCTGCGTGCTCTGCCTGCTGCCTGCCTCCTCTCCCCACCATCCTCATGCAGATCTCAAGGCCAGACACTAACTTATTTGCTCTCAGAATGGAATTCCAGCACCTAGATACGAGACCATCCGTGTGGCTCCTTCCTGCCACCCACCCTTCCCCCTCTTCCTGTCAAAGACCACTGGATTTTCACAAGCGAACATTCTAATGTTCTAATGTCTTCCCTTCCCATTTTTTACCCACACTGCCCCCACTGTTCTGCACAGTGCAGTTAAATAGTGGCATCGTCTACCCAGATTATAGACAATGCCCCCCAGTGGACCCTAGTTCTTTCACCTTAAAAAGTAACACTGCAATGAACATCTCCGCTCACTTAGTCAAGTGAATACGATTTCTGAATACATTTGCTATTGTTCTTTCCAACTCGTGTAGATATTATGGAGATGGCAGTGGTGGTTTAGTGGTGAAGTTGTGTCTGACTCTCGTGACCCCATGGATTGTAGCCTGCTAGGCTTCTCTGTCCATGGGATTTCCCAGGCAAGAATACTGGAGTGGGTTGCCATTTCCTTCTCCAGGGGATCTTCCTGACCCAGGGATCGAACCCACATCTCCTGCATTGGCAGACAGATTCTTTACATCTGAGCCACCAGGGAAGCCCACTATGGAGATTAATGATAGGCGATTTCATTTCAAATGGTTCCTACCTTCATCATAGATTGTTGCCTTCACAGATTGCCTCAAATAATAGATATCCATCTTACAACAACTGTCCTTGAGAGTGCTGGGGTGTTTTGAAGAGTTTTTTGGTGTTAAATTTGGGTTTCCCAGCTCAAGATGGCTGGGGATCTGCACACAAAGTCAAGCAACACATGCAATCCCCAATCACATTAGTATTCCATCACACTAGTATTCTGGCAAATCTTACATAAGTCCGTTTTTACATAAGTCAGAATACCGTCAAGTCAGGAGATAAATGAAGCAGGTATCTGCCTGGCAGCAATGTAAACACAGGGGAGGACGGAAACCTGCCCAGTGAGGGTGTCACAGCTCCCCTTGCCTGTGAACAGGGTTATTTCAGAACGAAAGAGCAGAGAGCGTGACACATGCATTTACACCCCATCAGCCAGCGCTCTCTTGCCAAGGCTGCTGGAAAAGATTGACTCAGGCTAAGTTTACATAAGTCAGCCTTACGTAAGTTTTTACCTATAAAGACACTGGAAGGCACAGGGAGAAATGTAAATAGCCAGGATTATGGGTGTGAGTTTAATTTGGGGGACCCGATATTACGAGACCACTTTAAAAATCATGTAAGCATGCTCAAGATGAAGCTTGGGCAGAACGCCTACTATGCGTCCAGCCCTGCGGAGGGGTTGTCAGATGATTAAGAGATGTTATGAGATGGTCCCTGCCTTAATGAAGACTATAATCAAGTTATGGAAAGATCTAGAATCCACTAAAGCGGCTTCCATCTCCCACTTGGCTGGCCCCCTGGGCTCTGGCCACTGTCTGCTCACTCTTAATACCCCTCCCCCACATTACTCCCTAGCCAAGCCCTCCCCTCATCCTGTCCCCCAGCTTGTCCCCACAGAGGAGTAAACCTCTCCACGTATGGGACATTCCTTGGCATGTCACTGATATTCACAGCAATGACAATGTCAAAAGGCACCCCTCTTCACGTCCCCCTCCCTCAGCTGCCCTCCTCACCTCCCCAGTATCTGGATGGGGGTGGGTGGGGGCGGCAGTGTTCCTGACTTTACTGTGTCCCCAGCCACCTCTCCAAACACAGCTCAGGGGGACTCAGAATGGGAATGAGGGTGGGAGGGGAAGATAGGCCTCCACCATCTGCATGTTCTCAGCAATCAAATCAGTCCTCCCCCAACGCCTATCCCGGGCTGGGGGGGCCGGGTGGGGGGAGGCGGACAAAGGGGGCGAGTGCTGAGTCAGGATATTCCTCACATTCCCTCCCTTCTGCTGCGGCCGAGTGCCACAAACCCTGCCTCCAAGCGACCGGCCTCAGCTGAGCGGCTGCTCCCGACACTGACCCCAACTCAAGACCAGCTCTCCTCCCGCACACCCAAGCGGGAGGCCACAGGAAGGACGTTGTACTGCCTACTGTCCTCCAGGGCCCTGCTAGGAGGAGGGTGGAGGGGGAAGGAGTCCCTCCTTCACCCCGACTCCATCTCCCCGACCCGGCCCCACTCACAGAATCTGCTGCCCCTGGTCAGGGAAGGACAGCAAAGGTGGTAAAGGATGAGAGGAAGACCCCCGCAAGGCATCACAACAGGGCATCTCGAGGGGAACGGTCCCCTCTTGAGAACAATGTCTGGAGAGCCTCTGGTGTGCAGAAGCAAGCCTGAGGGAAGCCCTAGGAAGAGTCTTCCAACTCCGGGGAGCCCCCCAGTCTGAAAGGAGGCCACGCTTGTCCTCAGGAAGCCCAGAGTTTGATGAGGGAGACTCCCCGCAAAGACTTTAGGGAGGAGGCTGTGCTCTCACTAACATATACCAACATACAAATAAAGACTTGGAAGTTCGAGGGCAAAGCTCTGTGAGTGAGCCTGGGAAGGGTAAGAAGCACGGAAAAGATCAGCAGGTAAAAACTGGTCTAGATAGGAAAGGAAGGCTTCCTGGAGGAAGAGATTCTAGGGGACAGAAAATATTTCCGGAGGCTCAGAAATGAGCAAGGACGACAAGAGGAGCGGGAGGGCCCAGGACACAGACAGAAGACTTTCCGAGGTCCTGAGAACGGGCTCTGGACAGGGAGCAGGGTCCCAGGCTCCATTCCAGGGGGCAGCGGCCAAGGCTCTGCCCCTCTTGGGCCCCAGACGCCTCCTGAGCACGAGGTGGGGCTCGGCCCCAGGACCCCGAGGGCACCTCTAGCAGGATGTGTGTCGGGCCCTCCTGCTCAGCTCGGCGCTCTGATGTCTAACAAAGGACCTGTGTTTTCCTTTTCACTGGATCCACAGATTACATTTCCGGTCTTGCCCCTCAGCCTGGAAGGTCTGTTTCCTTCCCTCCGTCTTCTCCTCTGGTGAAGCCCTGGTCGGGGAGAGAAGCCTAGCATGGCCGCCTGGAGGCTTGCTTCTCAGCTCCTAAAGGCTGCAGGCAGAGAGGAGGTGGGCCCCCCCCCACCCCAAGGCTGCATGGCCTGAGTCCTGGCTCCCGGCACATGCAGGTCCCAGGCCTGACCCTTGGCAGCCAGCAGCAGCCCACTCAGCCCATAAATGGCCTCATCCCTCGGAGGGCCCAGCAGGATCATTTCACAATGTGTGCGCTCTACAGAGTCTGTTCTTGGAAAGCTGGGGACGGGACAGCTCACTCCTGGGTGTGGGAAAGGCCTCAGCCCCTGGGGTCCGCACTTGCATGATAAACAACCGAGGGCCGGCTTGGGTAGGAGGGTGGGTGGGGACAGAGCTTAGCCAGTGTTCTGTGGCTGGGGGAAGACAAGGGTCCCCCGGCAAGAGCTCATCACACAGCCGTTCCTGCTCAAGGGGGATATGCCAATCAGATGCGGGGCAAGGGAAGAGGCTGGAATTGAGGATGTGGGCAACCCGTAGAGGGTGGCAGGGCAGGCTGTCATAGCCCAGTGGGCTGAACGGTCCAGTGAGCACTCCGCAGGGCTTTGGGAGATGAGGACTTGGGCAGTAGGTGCCCTGCCCTTGCACAGCTGGTATCCAACCACCTGAGCTGGGAAATCGAAGTAAAAGAGAAGCCGGGACCCCAGGAGGGTTCGATTCGCAGGGTGCAGACTCTGTTCTGAGTCTAGTAAGAAACAGGGCGAGGAAGCTGAGCCAGGGGGCAGGCATTCTCAGAGAAGGTGTCCTGGAGAAGGGGCTTGAAACAAACCTCTTTGTGACAAAGGAGAAAGAGTGAGGCTTTACATAGAATAGGGCTGAGGCTGTCCTGGCAGAGAGAAGAGCCTTTACAAAGGCCTAGAAGTGCCTGGGAAATGAAGATTCCCCCACCCCACCGGCCTCTGGTGGGAGAGAGGGTGGAGCTGGGCTGATCCATGGAAAAAAAGCCCCTGATGAAGGATCAGGGTCAATCCGCCTTTGATGTGCCAGCTCGAATAACTGAGGCCTGGATGCTTCTAAGAGGCAGGGGCCAGGCCGGCCTCCTGGGGGCTGCTGGAGGAGGGGGACTTAGCAGCGTGACTGTCATTGCGCAGGTGCTCAGCAAACGTCTTAATGAAGGCATTGATTCACTGACTGATTCACTGATTGATTGATAGGGGTAATGAGTCAGGGGTGGCGCTTTTCTGAGAGACTGACAAGTGCCCCCTTCTAATGCCTCAGTGGAGATTATATAAACACACTGCAAATTCCACCCATGGGTTACTGCCCCCTCCAGGCGGCCTCCTCAACTCTCCTGGCTCCTCTACTCAGAGACATCAGCCTCTACAACAATACAAAATTAGCAAAAAGGATTTCCATGTACACATAAAATTTGACTACATATAACAGCAATAATAATTAACATTTAGTGATCATTTACTGCATGCCAGTTGCTTTATGTGTCTGACCTCGTAAACCTCGGAACAACTCTCACAAGTAAACACAGCTAGATGCAGGAAAAAATGTGCGTCCTAGAGAAATGTTTTTAAATTTCTTTTGGTTCTCTGACACACATTTTTCACATTTTAACATCTCTGAAATCAGGATGTGCCCTGCAATCAATGACAAGAAGGCACTGTGTCAGAGTTTAATTAGCAGTGTTCTTTTCTTCTTAACGGTGCGTAATTTGTTTGTCTTGCTTTTGATGAAATATAGTTGATTACGTCCATGGTCTACATAACTGACCACCTACCCTTTGCAGTCAATAGCAAATGAGAGTCAGGGCCTGTTTCTCGGTTTCCAAGTCTGCTTTCTGGGGTTTTGTCTCGACTCATCAGCCTGGGGGCTGCCTGAGGACAGGCTGACTTCTCCCCCCAGAGCTCCCCAGCTGGGGAGGCCCCTCAGACATGGCGGGGGAGAACGTGATGAGTGGGCACAGAGAATCCTGGACTTTCCAACCAAGCCCTTTTTAGGCAGCATAGAAAGAAGAGCCCCGGGAAGCTGATCTCAGCAGATCCCTGAAGGAATGGAGGTGAAAGGGAAGGAACAAGATTGCCCCACACATCTCCAGGAAGCTCTGGGCCGTTGGAAACCACGCAGGCCGGCACTAGGCCATCCAAACCAGGAGCCAATTGCAAAGGCTGGCCCCGGCCTCCTCCAGGCCTTGGTCTGCTTACCTGCCAAAGTGTGTTCCTTGGCCTTCCCCTCTGCCCTGAGGCCGGATCAGAGGAAAAGCAAAAGAGGAAGGGACCAGCCCCCTTGGAGAGCCGAGGAAACCAAGGCCCCCGGGACCCCAACCTGGCTCTACACCAGCAAAGGTGCCGAGGGGGTGCCCGTGCCCGCCCTCCAGGCTCTCCTCAGTGGGGGATCTCCGGGAGGCGAGGGGAGAGGGGAAGGGAGAAGTGTCTCTTGCCAGGGACTCTCCCACATGGTCAGAGCAGTGCCACCACCTCCTCCCCATCCCTCTCTTCCCAGGACTCCTCCCCTCAGAGGCCCATCTTCTCCGTCCTCCACTTCCCAGAAGCTCCATCCCCAGGATGCTGGTGGCCCTCAGATGCCCACTGACTGCTGGGTCAGGTGCCCAAGCCCAGCCTGGTTGGTGGGGAAGGTGAAGGGAAGAGAAATCACTACTTGTCCCCTTCCCTCCAGACCTGGGGATGGAGGCCTCTGAATCTGCAGCAGGGCTGGAGGATTAGAGTCTTTAATGAGGACCAGGGACTGCTGGGGTTCGGCGGGGGGTGGGGTGGGGGGCTTTCATCCTGGCCTGGGTGGGGGAGGGGAGCCCAGGGTTCTGTGCTGGGCTTCCCAAGCCCCCTCTTTCAGCACCTCCTCCCCGCGCCCCTGCCCTTGGAGGCTCAGTGATGGACCCTGCTGGGGTGCACGGGGGAGGCCAAATCATAGCCACCCCTCCTGTCCACGGCCCGCCAGGACTCTACAGCCAGAGCCATACACACCCAGAGTCCCCACTCACAGCTGGGGCTTAAGGACAAAGCCCATGCATGCCTCCTGCCTGTCTTCTACCACGCACCCTTGCAGGTGGATTTCAGAGGCTCCTTCCCTCTCTCTGTGCCTCCTGGCTGTGGTCTGTAGACACAGTAAATGACCTCTGGCGAAAGAGTGGGGGTGTTAGGTGCACAGACACAGGGACCCAACTATGACCACTGCCTCAGCTACATGTGCAAGGGGAGATGGTGAAAGGGGAGCAAGGGGGGTTTGGGGCAGGGGTTGAGTACCTGGGTACCAAGACCGAAGCCTGGGGAACTGGGCCTGGGATCTCTGGGACCTGAGTGCATCAAGACCCCATTTTTGGGGGACAGATTACCCCACGCTCCAGGAATGGAGAAGGCAAGGCCCACTTACAGGGACTGGTCTCCTGGGAAAGAATCTCAAAGTCTCTTAAGGATGGGAGGAACTTGGAGACCAGTAAGATCATCTTTTCTTACAACCTGGGAGCCGCAGACCCAGAAAGGGCCAAAGGCTGGTCCAGAGTCCCACAGAAATTAGGAATGAGCCAGGAATCAACCTGGTGCCCAGTACTCACACTCACCAGCCTAGTGCAACCAACTCACGGTAATACTGAGACCTAGAAAAGTATCAAGTCACCTAATTCCTCTTATGAAGAAACTGAGACTCAGAGAAGCCAAATAAGTTGCTGAAAGTCACACCAGGAGTCTGTCTTTAGGTCACTGAATGGTTAAACCGGAACATCTCAGGGGACACAGGGGTGTAGGAATTGGGGTCTGACCCAAAAGGTAGAGGATCTCTACTTGGCTGGGGCATAGAACTGGTCCCTGCCCTGTCCACAGAGGAGGACACCAGGCAGGAAGGGAGACCAGGCACCCCCATGCCCACCTGCTCACTGTTTAGTGGCAGCTCAGCCCTGCCCTCCCAGCACATGGTGGAGAAAGCTGCCCCTCTGTGGTCAGCTGAGCCTGGGTTCTGCTGGACCCCCACCCCTCACCCAAGTCCAGCCCACCCTGCAGTGATGCTGGGAGATACTGAGTATCTAAAAGAAGGGGGGACTCTGAGAACATGAACATTAACCTAAGCATGGTGCCAGGTGCTATACGGGACACATCTTTCACCAGAAATATCTCCAACCCCCTAGCATAGTGTTGGCTTTTGAAAATACTCAGTAACTGTTGTATGAAAGGCTGAGAAATACAGAGATCAATGAGGCGTGGACCTGCCCTCCAAGAGGTGACAACCTGATGGAGGAATCAGTTACGCAGGCTACTAATTATAACATAGGCAAACAAAATACCGTAGAAACTCAATGGAGGGAAAGATTAATTCCAACTGCAAGACTAGGGAAGACTTCATGGAGGAGGTGGCATTTGAGATACATAATAAGAACAATAATAGTAAAGATGATGATGGCTTAGATTTATTGGATTTGTTCAGCACACTTGTCAGTGCTTGTTACACATTACTGTATTTATTCTTCATACTACCATCAGATATAGATACTATTAATATATTCATTTCACAGATGATGAAACCAAGGCTCACACAAAGTAACATGCCATTAAGTCATACAGTTCTTATAAATGAGCAGAACCACAGTTTGAGCCCAATTCTGACTCAAAAGGATGTTTGGGTTTCTCTCCTCGTCCATTTGACATTCATTCAACAATTATTTATTGAACTACTGCTCCGTACCAGACAGTCAGAGGCTAAGTGACCACAGAACTGACTTCGACAGGTGATTCAGCAGGATTATAAATAAACTTAACATAAAACAGGAAGTGATTTGGTTCATAAAAGACATACAGAGGATGGAGAAAGTGCAAGGCAAGGGTGACAGAAGCTTCATGGGGGAGGGGACCTGTGGGCTGGACTCTGAGTGATGGATGGAATTTGGACACCCAGAGATGGGTCAGAGGAACAGCTTAAGCAAAGGTGCTAAGGCAGGGGTGGGAGGGACCCATACAAGAAACGGGGAACGGTGCAATTCGACCAGATAGATTGCTAACTGGCACCCGTGGAACACATCCGAGCCTCAGACGTGTTCTGTCTGGCCCACCTGCACTGGCCTCCACAGCGTTCTTGAAAAAGGTGCAGTCCATCGCCAGAGCCAGAAGGTAAACAATGAAATTGGGGGTGGAGGAAGGCGGGCTTTGTAGTCTTAAATTCCAGAAATGCAACAACCATTGAGAAGCTGAGTAGCACACCTCCCCCCGCAGTCCAGTCCAGTTCCCTTGTCCCCAGTTACCTGTCTGGCCCCTGTAGGCACTTGAGTTTGAGGACCTGGAGGAGAGCCCAGGGCACCAAAGAGAGCAGCAGAGGATAACCATGGAAAGATACCTTGAGGTCTAGACACAAAGGGCCTTGAACCCTGGGCTGAAGAATACGGGCTTTATGTCGGCCAAAGCTGTGTAGTTACAGCCCCTCTGCCACCAGCAGTTGGGTGAGAAGAGCATGCACACACACACACACACACACACACACACGGAGGTTGGGGACAGTCTAAACTGATGCTCACTGTATTTGGGAAGCCCCAAGAGAAATCTTTACACATGTTGTCCTGGCCTCAGCCTCAGACAGGGACCTCCTGCCGCCACGGCCAGCTCCAAAGTTGTCCCAGCTGTGCCCTCAGCAAGTTTCTTTATGCAGAAGGGTGTCCCAGAGGTGGCTCCTGACCCCAGAAGCTCCCCAACCCCCAGTGCGGAGTTGGCTGGCCAGAGTGAGAATTCCGGACAGGATTTAGAACTGGAATTTCCCTCTGAGTGGGCGGGGCTGATCAGGTGAGCTGTTACAGGGCTGGGGGCTGAGTGGAAAAATTCGGTCTGTCCCGGCCCCTTCCCCCAGTGACTCAGGCCCTGGGTGGTGGTGAGTCTGGGGAGGGGACGAGACAGGAACCCACAGAAAACATTTCTCTTGTCTCTGGCTCTGCCATGGCTCAGTTCCCCTCCTCCATTCCACACACACACCCAGCCTTGCTGCTCACCGCAGTCGCTGTCTGTACCTGCGGCCACAGACACAGAGCCAGCACATCCCAAGGCCTCCCAGCCTGGCTGGGAGCAGGGTGACCAGGCCACCGGAACTTGAGCCAAGCCCACTTCCGGGCAGCCTGGGGGGAGATGGGTGTCCCCATGGTGGTTGTGGGGGGTAGACTTGCAGGTTTAGCAAATAGAAAGACTGGATATTCACTGTCCCGTGCAATATACTAAAAAATTATTTGTTATTTCTTCTCTCTTCTTTGTGCCAAAGGGAATCCTGGAGCCAAGCACTCTGAAATTCAAATTTAACCGGGAATCCTGAATTTTACCTGGTGAAAGGCAGGGGTGAGGACAGAGAATACCCAAGACACCCCCACCACTCAGGCCCAAGATCTTCTCTGCCCTGCCCCCCTCATCACGTGCCCCTGCTAAGACCCCCTTAGTCCCCCACTGTAACTCACTGTTCCCCTTTCGGCCACAAGGCCTCTCTCAGATCTTCTAAGTCCCCAGGCATCAGGCCTTTTTTTCCCCAGAGAGTCCTGGGACCTCAACCCCTATGCCAGACAGGGAGCTGGCAAGGATGTAGGGGGTAGTTTTCCAGCATGACTATGTCTGAGGACATTTCACCTCTGCGGCATTCAGCTTCAAGCTAGGAGGACTGTGGGGAAGAGGGGTCAGCTACTCCGGGGGGCCTCTCTCTCCTCTGAGTTTCTCCCCTGCACCCAGGGTCTGGTTGAAACAGTCTTGCTCGTTCCTTCTCTTCTTCTGGACCCCACACCCTTCCCCAAACACACTTGCCCATGACCTTGTTATAGTTCCCGTCACTGCAGTATTCAGGCCCAGGCCAGGGGGCTTTGTCCAAGGAACAGAGGAGTGGGGGAGGTGGGGGGGGGGAGTAGGATGCAGGGGGGCGGGGTTGGATTTCACCAGACTCCCTGCCTGCCTGGAATAAGCACCCGCTATGTGCAGACACTGACCTAGGCCTCAGGACAGCGGTGGCCAAGGGCCTCGAGCTGCTCTCAGCTTGCTGGAAGACGGAGGACAGTCACTAGGCAGTGAGGGAGGGGCAGAGAGAGAGAACAGAAGGACAGAGGATGTGGCTACCTTTGGGGACATTAGGAAGGACTTGTAAGTTTCATAAGGCAGATGAACCTGAGCTGCCACTGCATCTAGATTGCGGCTGTGAAGGGTCCTCCTCCCTTCCCCCTCCTCCTCAGGCTTAAATTGGGCTTCTGCCCAGGCCTGTATGGGCTGACTGGCTCTGACGGTAAGTTCCCTGAGGGCAGGGCCCCCAAGCTGTGTCAGATGTACTCTGGAGATGGAGTGTTTTGACTCAGGATGAGTTGACAATACAATTGTTTTTTTTTGTTTGTTTTTTTTGGCTGCAGCTGCCTCAGGCCATGGGGTGAGGGATGGGTAGCTGGTGAAGGACCATCCTGTCCAACAGACACACCATCTTTTTCCTGGAGACTCCCACGCCCACCTGCAGTAGAGAGAGAGCGGGGCAGGGACCCTTTGTCCACATGGAGAGGCCAAGTCCCGGTGGCTCACCTAAAGTCATGCAGCCCGAGGAAGAAGGGTGGAGCCGGCAGAAGAGCCTGGGGGTCCCAGAGGACACTGCAGGGGGCACCCACCACCTCCCTGCTTCCACCCACCCGCAACTTTGTCTGATGATGGTGGCCAAAAGGGAAGACACTGGCTGTCATCCTAGTGAGGCCCTCTCACTCCTTCAGGCAGAGCAAGCTGAAGTCAGAGGGAGAAGAGAAGTATTTCTCTGAGCTGTGGGACCCCTGCACAGTCCAGCCGAGGTCCTGACCCTCAGAAGAACTGGATCCTCAGATGCCTGGTTCTGAACTGGCTCAGTCTTTCCCTCCCACCTCCTCTAGGATCCTGACTCCCGAACCCCATAGGTCCTGCCCAGGTTGTTACCTCCATATTCATGCACACACTCCCCACCTCTGGGGCTTGCCTTGGACAATCACATCCTGGCAGTAGTCAGCCATCAGGCCTCGGTCAGTCCCCAGACTAGAGAGCGCAATGGGCAGAACACACAGCCATGAACCCAGCAGAACCGATCTGGCCACTACCCAAAACCAGACACTTCCCACACAACAACTTCTGGTCTTGTAGCCGGTAGACAGGGTTTTGTCAAAAACAGAGGCTGAATCTTCAAGAAAGGCCCCCTTCCCTCACCCCACCCCAGCCACTTCCACCAGCAAACCTGGGGACCTTCAACAGGGAGAAATAAGGGGGGGAAGAGGAAAGATCCTGAGAGGCCCACAATGTTGAATCAGGAGACCTCCAGGTGGTTCCTCAATACACAAACAGGGAAACTGAGGCTGCAGGATAACGGAGAGAAAAATGGGCTTCCAAAGCTCTGTGTTCTAAGGGACTATGCTGGGGGTCCACTGGTTAACACTCTGTGCTTATACTGCAGGGGACATGGGTTCCAACCCTGGTCAGGGAACTAAGAGCCCACGTGCCCTGCGGTGGGGCCAAAAATTTTTTTAAAAAGAAAAAACAAAACTCTGGGTTCTAGTACTGACTTAGCCACTGTGTGACCCTGGGCTAGTCCTCCCCACCCTGTGCTCTGGGGTCCCCTCAACCTTTGCTGTTCCAGGGTTCTAGTTAAAGCATCTTGCCCAAGGAGTTCAGGTCTGACCACAGTCAGCCTCCTGCGGACACCTCTCCTGTCTACCCCTCTAGCCCCTACCCCAGCTGGATCCTGGAGACTTACGGCAGACGGGCTGGAGGGGGGGGGGGAGGAGGGTATCACCCCAGGGAGGGGCAGCAGGGAAGGGAAACTGAGTATGTCCCTGGCTTGCCCCAGCCTGTCCCCCGCATCCGGGGGAGAGTGAGAGTGACTGTCAGCTGGGGAAGGAGGGAGCGAGAGGGGCAGGCTGGGGAGGGGCAGGGAACCCCGGTCCGGACTTGTTGGGGCGGCTGGGTGCCGCTGTTTCCGGCTGATGAAAGGGCCCTGACTGATATGGCAGCAGTGACTGACTCTAACCCCCAAATCTGAGCCCTTCCCGTCCTCAACCTGGGCACACCCAGGGCCCCGCTTTAAGGATAGGCGAAAGCCAGGGATAAGGGCCGCCACCGGGGACAGTACTCCAAGAAACGCGAGAGGGAAGCTTGTCTAATCTTCCTGCCCCAGCCCAAGAGGACAGGCAAGGGAAGAGGGGCAAGGGGGTTCTCCCTCCTCTCTGCATCCTGGGGTGAACACACACATGTTTAATCATTCAAATATATACACACAGAAATAGGTTTTATCTCTGTAGCCTGCAGGGATGGCAGGGAGGAGAGCAGGGATTGTTGCTGAACACTCGTTTTACAAACTATCTAGCCATCTGCCTTTCGCCGGGCCCACATAATGAGAGCTAATGTTTATTGAGCACGTCCTCCTGTGTGCAGGGCATCTTTTTAAGATCTTACAGGGTGTGAGCTCATTGACTCCTCACCACAGCCCTGTGAGGCAGATGCTATCATCACCCTTATAGGAAGGATGTAGAAGCCCAGAGAGTTTAAGAACTTGCCAGTGGTCACACAGTGGTCAGAGGCAGATTTACGTGAACTTAGTATCCAGGGACTGAGGTCCTAAACACTGTGCTACTGCCTGCAGGGAATTCAGGGTGGAGACCCTGCCAGATTGTAACCGATTTGTAAATAAATAATGACCTTATAAGTGGCAAATAAAGGTGTACAAGGTACAATGAAGGGCACTGTGGGTGGGGGTAGGGGGGAAAAGGGAGAACCATACAGTAAACATATTAATTGAAATTTAAGGGTTTTTTTCTACTTTAGGTTTTTTTTTGGGGGGGGAGTTGTTTCTTTTTTTGTCTTTTAGGTTTTTTTATTATGGTAAAATACACATAATATGAAATTTACCATTTTATCCATCTGAAGTGTACAGTTTTTTTCCAGTGGAAGTTTTTAACTTTGATGAAGTTCAGTTAATCTCTTCTTTTAAAGAAATCATTGCCAAATCCAAAGTCTTGAAGATTTCTTCTTGTTTTCTTCTAAGAGTTTTAAAGTTTCGGCTCTTAAATTTAGATCACTAATCCATTTCGTGGTAACTTTAATATGTAGTGCAAGGTAGGGTAACATTATAAAATCTGCAAACAGAAAGTTTTAGCTCTTCCATTCTCGTTGGATGTCTTTTATTTCTTTTTCTTGCCTACTTGTTCCAGCTAGGATTTCCATTACTGTGTGGAATCTTGTTTCTGATTGTAGAGGGAAATCTTTCTGTCTTTCACCATTAAATATGATGTTAGCCGTGTATTTTTCATATAGGACTTTTTCACATTGAGGAAGGTCCCCTCTGTGCTTAGCTTGAGAGTTTTTATTATGAAAGTTTTTGTATTTTGTCAAATGCTCTTTCCACATCAATTGTGATGATTGTATGTCTTTTTTTACTTCACTCTTTTAATGTGGTATATTACATTGACTAATTTTCATATATTGAACCATTCTTGCATTCAGAGGTAAGTCCCAGTTGGTCATGGTGTATAATTCTTTTTAAATACTGTTTAATTTGGTTTGCTAGTATTTTGTCAAGGATTTTTTGCACTTATGCATTTAAAGGATATTAGCCTGTAATTTTCTTTTCTTATAGTGCTTTTGTTTGGTTTTGATATCAGGGTAATGCTGGACTCATAGAATGAGTCAGAAATATTCCCTCCTTTTCAGTGTTCAGAAGGTTTTGAGAAGGACTGGTATTAATTCTTTACATCTCTGGTAGAATTCATCAGTGAAGCCATCTCTGTCATGTTGAGAAAATTCCCTTCTGTAGGAGTTTCATTACTGATTCAACCTTTTCCATTGTTATAGATCTATTCAGATTTTCTATTTCTATTTAAGTCAGTTTTAGAATTTTGCGTGTTTCTAAGCATTGATTCATTTTATGTAAGCCATCCAATTTGTTGGCATATTATTTGTTGTAGTATTCACGTATAATCTTTTTTTATTTCTGTAAGATTGGTAGTAATGTACCCTCTTTTATTTCTGATTTTAGTAATTTGAGCTTTATCTTTTTTATTTCAGTCAATCTAGCTAAAGATTGTCAATTCTGTGGATCGTCACAAAGAATTTTTGGTTTTCTTTATTTCCTGTATTGCTTTTCTATTATCTACTTCATTTATCTATACTCATATTTATTAGACTTGCCTTCTTCTGTTAGATTTGAGGTTACTTTGCCCTTCTTTTTCTAGTTCTTTAAAGTATACACTTAGGTTATTGATTTGATAGCTTTCCTTTTTAATGTAGGAACTTACAGCTACAAATTTCTCTCTGAGCACTGTTTTCTCTGCACCCCACAAGTTTTGGCATGTTGGTTTTCATTTTCACTCATCTCAATGTATTTTTTAATTTTCCCTATGATTTCTTCTTTGATTCAATGGTTACAAGTATATTGTTTGATTTCTACATATTTGTGAATTTTTCAGTTTTCCTTCTGTTATTGATTACTAGTTTAATCTCACTGTGATCAGAGAAGACCCTTTGTATGATTTCAGTATTTTTAAATTTATTAAGACATTTTGTGGCTAAGATACAGTCTGTCCTAAAGAAAGGTCCCTGTGCACTTAAGAAGAAAGTATAGTCTGCTATTATTAGATAGTGTGTTTTGTATATATCTGTTATGTCTAATTGGTTCATGGTGTTGTTCAGTCAGTCAGTTCAGTCTTTCAGTTGTGTCTGACTCTTTGCGACCCCATGGAATGCAGCACGCCAGGCCTCCCTGTCCATCACCAACTCCTGGAGCTTGCTCAAACTCATGTCTGTCGAGTTGGTGATGCCATTGTTCAGGTACCCTATTTCTTTATTGATCTTTTGTCTAATTGTTTTATCCATTTTTGAGGGTGGTTTTCTCCAATTGTTGGAACTATGGGAAGAGTAAACATTTTCTTTTTTTTCTAGTGCATTCTATATTGTTTTAATTATTTATAGTGAGAATGCATCATTTTTACAACCAGGAAAAGCAATGATGCCTTTTTTGTTTTGAAGGGTAAAAAGAATAAGTAGGCATTCTCTGTGGAGACAAAGTGGGGAAGGACTTTGGTCCTAGCAAGGCGGAGGAACGGCAACGGAGAAGCGACCAGTCATTAAACCATCCTCTATTCCAGGAACTGCCAGCCATAAGGCATCGCTGTAGGGCATTGTAGGTGGCTGGGAAATGTGGCCACAATATCAAGGGCCTCTCACATCTTTAAAAAAAGAATACAGCGTTAGTTCTTGCCTTGGGGGACAGGAGATAACAGGTTTTGATTTTACAAGTTAAGCAAATTAGTTAATGCAGATTGGGAAGAGCCCAGAGGCTGGAAGGCCACTGGGGAAGGTGTTGCAGTAATTAAGGAAAAAGAAGGTGGGACTGAAAGTGAGTCATAGCTTGGAGGGTAGAGAATAAAAATGGAAAGACAAGATAAGTGGAGGCCAAATCAGACAACAACTACCCATAAATGGGAAGTGGATTTGTCTGTTTCACCAGGGTCTCCAGTGCTGTAGCCTAGCCTGGTATGTTAATTAATGGCAAGAGGCCAGGTCCAGGGGTGATCATGATCACAGTCATAATCACTAACATAATCATAATGAAAATAATGCTGATTCACAAGGAGGAGGAGGAAAATTCCATTAAAGGAGCACTGTGGCCCCTTTACAGCTGGGAAAATCCTTTGACTTCCATCTCCTAACACATCACAATGTTATTCCCATTCTACAGATGAAGAAACTGAGACTTAGAGAGGTAATGCAACCAGATCAAGACCCATACTCCTTGGTGCTAACATTTATTCATTCATTCATTTATAGCCACAGAGAGGGAAGCTCTGCTATCCCCCAGCAGAGCCTGAGCAATGACTGTGTGTTCACTTTCTACTTGTACGAATATTACATTTACTATGCCTCAGTCTCCTACTCTATAGAATGGGGGAAATAGCACACTTCCTCATACGGTCGCTGAAAGAATTCAATTACTTAAAGAACCTAGAGCCTGGCACATAGTGAATGCTCAGTAAATAGGTGCTCTGATTACTTTTTCTAATTATCACTAGTATCTACATAGTATCCCAGGCAGATCACCTAAAAAGAATGAATGGAGGGGGAGAGGGAGTGGAGCCAGACTCCTAGCATCCACCAGGCCCCTTCCTTACTTCTCAAACCCTGACTCCTACGAAAAAGACCCAGAGGTTGGAATCTGCATCTGTGGTCTTTCACTGAGGCTCTGGGCCTCTTTGCAGCACCCACCATTTCTGTTCCTTTCCATGCTTCTGGGTGCTAACATTTATTTAGTCATTCAACAAACATGCACCAAACTCTGGGCCCACACTGAGGGCTAGGGCTACAAAGAAAATTACAGCCTGGGCCTGCCTTCAAGAAGTTCACCGTGTAGTCGATTCAACTTACCCACTCCCTCACTCACGCACTCCCTCATTTATTCATCACTTACTAGGAGCATCCTCTGGGCCACACACATACACTGTGTTTATATCTCCTCCTGTCTCTGGACACAAAGCAATTATTCCAGGAGTCTTTTCCCAGAGGTTGTTTGGTTTCCAGTCTTTTTCTCATACTTTTCTTCTGTGTACCCAGATTGTGCCCACACACAAAATCACAGAAAGAAACCAAACCAGAGATCCCGGAAGAATACACTCTTCTCCCATATTTCCTGTGGCTGAAGATCTTCCACTAGTTCTTGGAGTCTGGAGGGGAGAGAAGCAACAACTGGATCCTTTGGACTTTCTTCCTTTCATTCATTCATCCATTCATTCATTTATTTATTGAGCAAACTGCTTACTAAGCATCATGTCTGGGCCAGGCCCTGTACTGGTCAGTACAGAAAACTGAAATGAATAACCAAAGAGTACACCCTCAAGGCAACTCCACTGAGTCGCTCAGAGGCTCCTTCTTTACAGGAATATTTAGTGAACATCTTCCATGCATCAAGCACCAGTTAAGACTTTGGGACTGTGGACAAGAAAGATGGAAGTCCCTGCCCTCGTGGAGCTTACCAACTAGACAGAGAGACAGACAATGGGCAACCAACAGATAGATAGGCAATGACCCATGATCAAAGTTTAAAGAAAGTAAAACAGATTGATATGGTAGTGACTGAGGGTGAACAGCACGAGCTATTTGAATCTCAGCAGGGCACTTGCCTTCTCTGAGATAACAATTACACCCACCTCTGCTGTGAGGAAGAAATGAATTAACATATGTGAGGCCTAGCACACAATAAGCACTGCAAGCTATCTATTTTTTAAAAACAAATGCATGAATGGGTTACCAAAACACTGGCAGCCAGTGTAGGAAAGAGTGATTTAGAGGTAAGGCATCCTGAGAGCACTGGGGAGGAGCCCCAGGGGGCCAGGTGTGACCCAGCCAGGGACAGAGGTGAGGACATTGAACACAGCTCTTCTTCCTCCTCTCCCACCCCCACCTGAGTCCTGCAGCCCACGGGCCACCCCTAAGGATGCTGCTTCTCTAAGGAGCTAGAGTGGGTGGGGTGGGACAGAAGAATCACACATGCCTGCCTCCCCCCTCAGAAAAGAGAGGAGGCAGGGCTCACAGGTGTCCACTGAGGCACAGGGGAGGGGGCATAGTGCCTGCTTTCAAGGCCAGAGCCCTTCCAAGGCCCTTGGCTCTCCAAAGTGCCCATTGCTTCATCTGCTGATGGAGATGCAGCGGGCGAGGGTACCCACCCAGATGCTCAATCCACGGGAGAGTGAATGAAAGGTCAATCTCCATCCCTGGAGTCCCTCCCTAGATCCTAGGCTCCCTTCCAGCATCCCATCTTTCAGATGAGCACACAAGGGCGGAGGGAGAATACAGATCATTCTTGGTCACTCAGTTCAGAAATGGCAGTGGCAGTTAAAACCTGGCCTGCCCAGCAAGCGGCTGTTCTTTCTATCCTCCTCCATTCTGCTTCTCAAAGGGATCGAGGAGTCTTTAGAAAAGACTATGGGGGCCGGGGGGGGGGGGGGGGGGGTTGGCCAGTAGAGCTAGGAGACTCAGGAGGGCGGAGGGAGTGAGACACGAACTGAGGTGAGGGCTCCAGGATTTGGGGGAGGTGGGGGGGAGCGTAATTACAACCAGGAAGGAATGGAAAAAGGAGAAAGCCCCACCTGCCCCACCCCCACCACAATAGGCATCCTGGCAAACAGGATGAGGATGGAGCAAGACCCTCCTCTCCGCACCAACCGCCCCCCACCCCGCAAACACCCGTAGCATCAGCTGACCCGGCAGCCCCATTTCAAGCCGTGTGCCCACAGGGACCAGGATGTGGGCACCCCAGGGACGGACAAGCCCTGACGTAGACAAGTCTGCGACCCCCCATGCCCGGCCTCCGAAGCCGCAAGCCAAATACTCCTTGCGGTTTGGGCCGGGAGCCAAGCGCCCACACCCCAGCTCACGGGACCGCAACTTCCCTGTTGCATCAGGTTACTGAGCGCGTGCACACAGCGCAGAGCCTGTTACACAACCGTGATGCGCGCCCCCGGCACCCACACACCCCGGGTGGCCGGACAGCTCCACAGAGGAAACCGCAGCTGTGCAGGGAGGGCACAGACCCCTCTACAAACCCTGGCGTGGAGAGCAGTTGGGGGAGCGCTGGGGAGGACACCCGGCCGGGAGCCAGGGCTCTGCGGGCGCCGCCGCCGGCTCACGGCGAAACCCCTGTAAGCCACGTCCCCTCAGAGCCCGTCTCCCCACCTAGAAAGGAAGATCTCCTTCCACCCTCACGATCCTGAGACTCCCTCCCCTCGACGCCACTCTCACCCTCTGCAACCCCACCACCATCCTCCTTCCCCCTAGGAAGGTCTCTGAGAAAGGGAGGCAGGATTTATGCAGGGTGGAGACAGAGGGTTGGGTGCGATGACCGCTAAAAGGGCCCTTCTCCGGATAGGGCTTCCCCCTCAATAGAAGTGGGTGTGCCTTGAGGGGAACCCCATGGCACCTCCTCCCTGGAGGGAGGGCAGTGACCAGAGCTTTTAGAAGTGACTCTAGGATCAGGAGATGAGGGAGGTAATTTTCTTCCTTGCACTTTTTTTTTTCCTTTCTCTATAACAAACATACAGTTGCATATTATTAATACTTTGCTACAAAAGGGGGGACGGGCTTAACCTTACCTGGGGCGTGTACCCTCCGCCCAGAACGGTGCCCGAAACCAGTGTTTCCCTAAGCGTGCCATGGGGTGAAAGGGCTGGAATCAGCATCGGAAACCTGGGCTGAACAAAGTCTGACACGTTTTCCTGCCCGCAGGACCTCTCTGAGCCTCTAAGGTGCTAGTATGGGCCGAGACCTTCTGGGAGGAGGAGAGAGATGAGGAAACACGTTTGGATGCAGAGCTCTCTATAGGGAAGCATCTCCAGAGCCACTTTCTAGGTACTGTGGGAACTCAGGGTCCAGCGAGGTGGAAAGCCAGGCACACACCCAACCATGAAGGGCTGCCACAGGAGGAGAGATGGCAGGCCCTGGAGGGGACGAGGGTGGACGCAACTGCTTGAGTCAAACCCCAACCCCGCTGCCCAGAGCTGGCCGGAGCACCGCATCCCGCCGATGATGGTTACGAAGGCAGGTAGTAATGTGAGAGGGCCCTTGGGTGGCCCGGCCACCTCCCTGAGGTTACTTAGATCTGCAGTGACCCCTGCTGGTTCTGCCCAAAATCACCCCTCCCCTTATTCCTCGCCTTCCTGGTCTACCTCACCCTCCTCACCCACCTTCTCCTCCCCAGTCTCTGACCCTCCAGCATCTCCCCCAGTGCTCCACCCAGCCCTGTCGGGGTGTACTCTGACTGCATCCTGCCGCCAGGACTCCACTCGTCTCCCCATCCCTGGGGCCGGGTTCTGGCTGGGCTGTGATAGAGTAGGGGAGTGTATTCTGGGGCCTGAACTGGGGAGACTCTGATGGCACAAGGAAGGGGGTCTCAAAGACTGCCTGCCTCCCTCTCGGGGGCATAGGACACCCCTAAGAACACTGTAATAACGGCAGACACTCACTGAGCACTCACCATCTTCCTGGAACACAGCTAAACCTTTATGTAGATTATTCCCTTTGAGTCTCATAAGAATCCTAAGAAGTAGACAACATTTCTACCTCTGGCATTAACCCAGTTTTCAGAAATGAAACTGACAAGTAAAAAGGTAACAAACTGCAAAGCCTGGATTCAAATCCAGGTCTGACTTCACTTATCCATTAAGCTATTCTATTATTCTCACGTCTCCCCACCACCAGGACCACCTTCATGTTCCAGGTCTGCCCAGTACCCATCGCTTTAGGGAAATGTGCCTCCAGGGATGGCCCAGGGAACCCAAATCTAACCAGTTCTTATGCCCTTCCTCCTGATAAACTGGGCTACAGATTTTGATTTCCCTTCCCAGGACGCACTCCTTCTTCTGATCATCGTGTCTAAATTTCTTCTGGGCAATACCCAGGCCCTTGATAGAAATGACTTACATGGAGATGACTCACCTCCGCCCCCATCTCCAGGGGAGACATGTGATTCTGGCTTGGCCCCTCAAGTGCCAACATGTCCTAATTGGTTCAGGAAGTCACATATGAACCAATCTAGGCCAATAAAGCCAATGCTGGGATTTTACTGAAGCCCATGGGAAGGTGAATATTAATAGTCTTCTGCTCTGGAGTTGCTAACTGGATGTGCATCTGTCAGAAGCTGCCGGAGAAGGAAGCCAATTCAGGGGATCAGAGACCAGTCCTGATGACATTATTCCTGCTGTGCCAAAGACAGGTCCACCTTTGAACTCTTCAGTGTCCATAAGCCAATAATAAGTGACTTCTTTGTTGTTCTTGTCATGAGCAAGTATGACTTAGGTTCCTTCCTTTAAAACAGAGATCCATCTGAACCTCCCCCCTATTGTTAATCATTGTTAACAGCTGTGTCTCCTTCTTGCCTGTTCCTCCTATGCTTATTTAAACATGCTGGACATTTTTTTAAATAAAAATTGACACCACTGGCTACTCCTTCCTTCAAGATATATATACTCTTTTGCTTATTTTTTATGAAACTCCACTCCCCTAGTTTTCCTCTGGCTTCTCTGAAGTCCCATCCAAATCATCTTCCTTTGCTGGCTCCTCTTTATTTGTGAGTAACAGAAACCAACCCTGGCATTTATAAGGTTCCCCACCCCCCTCCACCACCAATAGCATGTATTAGAAAAACATTGAAGAAGTAACTCAAGGGTTGGACAGGGAGACTGGAAATGAAACATAAATTACTTGGCTGGTTTCCAAAGGCCTTTTTCATGCTAGTGTTAGGACACTCAAGATACCCCCAATCCCAAGGTAGAGTCTGGTCAACTAAGCCCAGCTCACAAGGCCACCGCTGGACTGTCGCATGCAAGTGCGAGGGAGGGGCTGACAGGACAGATCTCTAGGAATCCTTCTAAAACTCTAGAATGAGAGGAGATTATCTGATATATCAGCCTACAAGATGGTAGAGAGACCATCCCCAAAGGGAAATAAGGACCAGGAGGCCACAAAATGAGGGTGAACGTCTTCCCACGGTTCTCAGGGTTGAGCCTTCGGTGTTTTCTCTTCTCACTTTTAACTGCTCCCTGGCCCTTCTCATTCCCTCCCGTGATGGCTGCAGTTGCCAGTAACATACCTGTGTATGTGTGTGTGCTCACTCATGTCTGACACTTTCTGCAGCCCCATGGACTGTGGCCCACCAGGTTCCTCTGTCCATGGAATTTTCCAGACAAGAATATGGAATGGGTTGCCATTTCCTACTCCAGGGGATTTTCCCAACCCAGGGATCGAACCCATGTCTCTTGTGTCTCCTGCATCGTCGGGCAAGTTCTGGGAAGCCCCCAACTGACAAGCCTACGATTTCCAATATAAACCTCCAACCCAGGCCCGTCTCCTGAGGCCAAATCTGTATCTCCAGGAACCTCACTACGTAGATGGTTCACAGGCCCTTTAGCTCAACTGGTCCAACACTGAACTTGTGCTGATCCCCACACCTGCTCCTCCTGACTTCCCTGGAGGTCCAGTGGTTAGCAATCTGCCTTCCAGCACAGGGGATGTGGGTTCCATCCCTGGTCAAGGAATTAAAATCCCACATACCATGGGGTAGCTAGGCCCATGCGTCACAACTACTGAGCTCTGCAACAAGAGACGCCACTGCAACGAGAAGCCTGCATACTACAACTAGAGAGTAGCCCTCACTCTCCACAACTAGAAAAAGTCCGTGAGCAGCAGCCAAGATCCAGTGCAGCCATAAATAAATAAATGTTTTAAGGTAAATGTTTGGAAGGAAAAAAAACCTATTCCTTCTTCAGGGTCCCTCAGCTCAACAAATGCTTCAGTTACTCAGCTGATCCGACTAGAAACTGGGAGTCACTGAGTCATTCTCAATGCCCTGTCTGCCTGAGGGCCTCCACATATGCCAGTCCCTCTCTCTGGCACTCTTTCCAGTCTTCATTGCCCCATCTCTCACCCAGCTAAGACCTTGTGTCATAGATTTCTATCCATCTCTTCTTTAGTATTAATAGTAGAACTGCTGATCTGTTGCTAAGGCCATGGCCATCTAGCATAAAGACAAGATTCCTCAGCCTTGCTAAGTCAGCCTTAATGGGTCTCAGAATTCCAGCTCAGCAAACAGGCTCATATCTAGCTGGGAATCTCCTCCAGCAAGGAGGAAGATGGCACTCACCATCTTCCCATCAGGTATCAGCCCAGGTGGCCATGA
This sequence comes from Muntiacus reevesi, assembly GCF_963930625.1. NCBI lineage: Eukaryota > Metazoa > Chordata > Mammalia > Artiodactyla > Cervidae > Muntiacus > Muntiacus reevesi. Next base: position 18,959,439 of record NC_089268.1, on the reverse strand, counting down.
GAAAAAAGGGCTCCACAGGCCAGATGTGCCCCGCCAGGGTCTACCGTCTCCAGTTCTTGGTTCTTGCTCTGGTGTCCCAGATTTTCTCTGACATCCAGACTCCAGAGAATCCCCCTCTCCACCTCTGTCCTCCGCCTTCAGTGATCTCCCAAAGACATGAGGATGTGTCCCCAGAGGTGAAGTGTGGAGGATAAGGGATGGGGGGCTGGTTTGGCATTAAACCCCACTAGGCTTGACCTCCTTAGGGCAAGGATCAAGCTTTTTCCGTCCCTTTCCTGCTACACCTGGAAGGGTATCTGGCACAGAGTGGGCACTTAGTAAGCGTCTACAGGATAAATGGAAAGGATCTGGGGTGTGTGGTGGGGTGGGGTGAGGATAATTTGAGATGCTGCCCACTGGGTCCTCCGAGGGTTGGGGGAGAGCATGAGATGGGAAGGGAATGACAGCTAAGGGTCTGCCCGGTCCCCACCACTGCTTTTGACAGGGAAGGGGACACAGTCAGGGGAGGCCAGGGGGAATCCAGGGTTGGTGGAAACTGGATCCCAGCAGACCCTCCTCACCCCCACACCCACACCCATACGGGGTCTGTGAGTGAACAAGCAATTCGGCTATTGTCTCTGATCTGTGATGCCCCTGCTCCTCTTGACCGAGCACAATCAAAGGGCCACTGCCACAGGGCCACATAAGAGCCACACAGGGGCCTTCCAGGCCAGTGTCTTCTCTCCACCCTTAGCCACTGCCAGGGACCAGGCTGATCCCAGGGAGGCCCCAGAAACAGGAGACATTCCAGACAGGTAGCTTGATTCCAAATGTCACCTGGCAAAACCTTCGGGGAGCAGCAGGCTGAGTCAGATGCCTGCAGAGAGCAGATGAGGAAACTGAGGCCAGAGAGCAAGGGTTTTCCCCCAGTCACAGAGGATGCTCTCTGTAAAACACGAATATAGCAGTGATTGTACTCATCTTACAGTGATGTGGGGGAACTCACTCAGGACACATATCAGGTGTTTGGAAAGGGCCTGATACGTAGCAGCTGCTCAGTGAACACTGGCTGTCGCTACTGAATCATCATCTAAAGGGCTCCTTGTCTTGCCAGTCTTTCCCAACCCAGCAAAAGGCCTTCCCCTGAGGAGTGATTTGCAGGAGCAAGCCACAGGCAGCTCCAATCACACCCACTTCCCAGGGTGTGGGGAGAGCCTGGGCCTTTCCCGATGCTCTCACCCACCCTGCCCTCCACTCCTCGGTCTCTGGGATTCAGTGGCCCCTCGGCCTCTCCAGTCGCCAGCCTGTCTGCCCGGCTCTCACGCCTGATGCAGAGATAAACACGTCCCGCGATAGTATTGTTTCCCACTTCCAGAAGCTCTCAAGTGTGATCCTAGATGGTGGGATTAGCCAGGCATTTGGGCAGTTTAGGGGCTTGGAAGGATTGAGAGGCTGTTCCCAGAACTGGCCAGCCCCATCCTTAAAGGCAGTTGAGGTTGGCTGGGCCTGCAGACAAGGGATGAGGGGAGCAGCTGTGACCTGAACTTCTGGAACATTCTGCCGTCCTCCCCAACAGCCCATACACATTTAGCCTAAGATGGCAGGAGGGGCTGCCCAGCGGAGTGGGAAAATGAGATAACTCTCTCCAATAGTCAGTTCTCTCCTTGCCCCCAGAACAGAGACTTCTGGTCCCTCTATCTCCCCAGGTGACTGAACCAGGTGACTAGCCAGGTGTCTCCTGGGGCAGAGAAACTCTGAGCCCATGGCAGAGAGCACCCACAGCACCCAGAGCCTCTGAGGGGCAGGCAGAGGGGAGGGGAGTCTGGAGGAAGGAAGTGTCAAGACTGCTTACATCAGACTCCCCTGGTGGTCCAGTGGTTAAGAGTCCACCTGCCAGTGTGAGGGATGCAGGTTCAATCCTTGGTCTGGGAAGACTCCACACGCTGAGAGGCAACCAAGCCTACATACCACAATACTGAACCTGAGCTCTAGAGTCTGGGAGCCGCAACTACCGAAGCCCTCGCGCCTGGAGCCTGGGCTCCGCAACAAGTGAAGCCACTGTAATGAGAAGCCCACGGCCTGCAACTAGAGAGTAGTCCCCGGTCGCCACAACTAGAGAAAGCCTACCTGCAACACCGAAGAAACAGCACGGCCAAAAATCAAATAATAATTAAAAATAATTTTTTTAATTAAAAAAAATTTTTTTTAATCTATGTTTAAAAAATTAGAAAGAGGGCTTACCTCATCATTTCTGGTGGGGTCAGCCTGAGGAGAGAAGCCTTTCTCTCCCAGCCAGGGCGGGCCCTGCTTCCCACCCCACCCCCCAGGGCTCTGGGTACCGCCACTCTCATGACCTCACTGTCACGGCCAGGCCAGGCAGGTGGCCGGGAGCCAGGGACCCGCCAAAATCCACATCCCCTCGAGATGAGCACGAGCCAGGCGGGGCCAGGACGTGTCGCTCAAATAACCTCCACCCGCCTGAACCCACACCCGTGAAGGCAGCCTGTCCCACTCCAGGATTTACAGCCACCAGGCAGGCTCACCTCCCCTCCCTACAAGGTTGAATTTTGGGTGCCTTCCACTACCGACCCCATCTGTCAGCCAGATACATACCAAGTATACCCAAGTCCTCCCCTGCTAGGTTCGGCTCAGCTGTCCCGGCACAGGATGTCTCCCCTGAGTCCCCTCCCTGCCCCTGACCTCTCCGTTACGTAACAGAGTGACGGCCATCATGGTGGTGATGGCGGAAGGGGTAGAGGGGAGGTGATGGAGGTGAGGATGTGGACGTGGCTGTTGCAGTCATCCTAGCAGTCTCAGTGGTGGTGATGGAGCTGGTGTTGATGGTGGTCATGGTGACGGTGCTCGTGGAGGCAGAGGTGATGGTGGTGGTGATGGAGGGCTGGCAGTGACAGCAGAAGCGGTGGCGTTGCTGGGAGGTGACGATAGTGGAGGTAGCAATGGTGGCTGAAGCAGCGGGCAAGAGGTGAATAGGGGTGTCTCCCTTCCCTCCCTAACGCTGGGGATGCAACTAGACCCTCAGACGTGTCCCTGAGGACTCCAGGGACAGTGGTGAGTGAAAACTATCCAGGACATTTAGTCAGAGAGGGCCCCAGAGCAATGAGGTAATGACCCCTCGCCCAGTCCCCGGTGAGGCATGGTGTGTTCCCCTCCCGGGCCCTGGGAGACCTTCCCTCTGACTTGAAGCACGTATCCTCTGGCCCAGAAACTGCTGAGCTTCCCTTGAGAGAAGGTGGAAAGAGGCCAGGCTTCAGAGATGGAGGATCTGATGCTGGAATCCCAACTTCATGGAACAAACTTGGGTCTGAATCTCTCTATAGAATGGGAATCAATTCTTCCCGGCAGGGTCCTTGTGAAGAATGAGATAAGTATCTTCAAATGTGCCTGGCACAGGAGAGTAGTATGATGAATAACAGATCTTTTTCATTTTTCATTCCGCTAATTTACACAGCTTTCTTATCAACCCCTGGCCCCACCAACCCCTTTGCCATATGCTTCCTTTTATCCGTTTTCTAGAACTGACATCACAAATTACCACAAACTTGGTGGCTTAACACAACAGATATGTGTTACATTGCCATTCTGGAGGCCAGAAGTCTGGAGGCCAGACGTCTGAAGACAAGGTGTCAGCAGGGTCAGGCTCCCTCCGAAGGCTCTAGCAGGGAGTCCTCCCTTGTCTCCTCCAGGTTCCAGTGGTTTAAGGTGTTCCCTGGCTCCAGGCTCCCATCTCTGCTTCTGGCTTCACGTGCATCCTTTCATGGCCTTCTTCTCCCTTCTCTCTCACATCTTCACATACAAACCTCACAGGGGTTTCTGTATGTTCATTTCTGCTTCTAAGAACACTCTCATTGGATGTAGGGCCCAGCCTAATCCAGCCTGATCTCATCTCAATCTTTACCTTAATGACATCTGCAAAGACCCTATTTCCAAACAAGATCACACAGTGAGGCCTCAGGTAGATATAGATGTGGGGGCGTGGGGGGTATTAAACCACTGCACCCCTCCCCAGCCTCTGCCAAACCCAACTCCCCAACCCCCCTCCCACTTGGCAGGATCATGGCCCCGGTCCCCCTGTACCTCCCAGGCCAGCGCCCGCCCCATCCCGTGGCCTGCCTGGCCTCGGCCCTGGGCCGGGCTCCCTGGTGCCATGGGTGCATGCCTGTGTGCATGTGCCCAGACGCTCCTTTTCACTTGGCGGTGAGAAAGGGGGATTCTAGCCTTGAGTTGGAGCCCACAGGGGCCTCTCTGCTCGGAAATGCTTCTTCCTCTCCCCCTGGCAGCTGTTTGGCTTGGCGGGGGCCCAGCTGGCAGGCTCAGCAGCCAAGGAGCCCTGGGGGGCAGGGGGAGGGAATAGCGAGGGGCAGGCAGCTCCCTCTTCGGGCCCAGGCCCTGGGAGCCGGGCCAATGGCGGGCCTCCTTGCTGGCCGGCTCCAGCCCCCTCGCTCTTGGTCCTCCTCCTCCTGTCCCCTCCATCCCACAAAGGGGAATTCTGGAGACCCTCCACCACCCCGCCCCGGCCGAAGAGAAGACGTGCAGAAGCAGAGTAGCACTGGCAAAGCAAGAAACATACACAACAGGAGAAAGAGCGGTCAGCAGGCCCAGGAGCTTTGCTCGGGGGGCTGGGGGCACTCTGAGGGCACCTCGGGACACCCTGGACTCCTTCCAACCTCTGGATCCCCTGTCCCCAGCCTCCCAGCCCCCTCCCCAACCTGTTCCTCCCATGTCCCTGAAATCTCCCGTTCTCAGTGCCCCTCTAGGGCTCTTGGCTTCTCCTCCCAGGACCCCTCTGAACCGTTGCCCATTTTTCTGACACGGTCCTCTCTTTAGGTGAGCCAGATTGAAAATAATGCACCCCAGCCCCTAACAGGTGTTGGACCCTTTCACTACTAATTGAAAAATAGTAACGACAACAACAACAAAACCAGGGAGGGGCCCAGTATAATGAGCCTGGATTTTAGGGTCAAATAGGTCTGGGTTCACATTGACCCATGTGACCCTGGACAAGTCATTCAGCCTCTCTGATCCTCAATTTCTGCTCATAAAAATGGGGGTACTCATAGTTAATTTCCAGGTTGCAAGGGTAAAATGGCACAGCTTCTGAAACAAGGTAGGTGTTTTCTGAATGGTAAAAATGTACTACATGCCAGGCACCATGTTAAGTGTTTTGCATAGGCTAACTTATACAACTCTAATAATAGCTTCACGAAACAGAAAACATTGCAAGGCCAAGAGAGCTGAGCAGTGTGCCTTGGGTTCCCTAGCTGGTAAGTGGCTGAATTGGGATTCAATTCCAAATGCTTGGAATTCAGCCCCTGATCTCTGCCTCCACCACTGGCAGTGTAGCCAAGGTCGATAGTATCAGGATTAATATTATTAGAGAAAAAGTGTGCTTATGTAAATTTTGGAAGGGAAAGTGTATCAAGAGTATAGTTTTAATCTTATTTGGGCTTCATTTTAAAACTTTTTTTAAAGCCTCAGTTATTTTATGGGTTTGTTAGCTTTAGGGAAGAGATGCAAATTTGGGACCAGCCCTAGAGGTTCTATGTTAGTGTGGCTGGCGTTGGTCGTCATCTCCAGAGTCTTGCTGGAGATGAACCGTAGCACCAGAGCCCATGCTTCATGGTCAGTCTTGACCCAAAGATGTCACCATTCCTAGTTACCTGTCACCACATAACCAGCGTTGATTGGAAACTTTTCCCGAAATAGGATAGAACTGCTCATTTGTCTCTTCCATGTCATTTAAGCTTAGTGATATACATAAAATAATAATCAGGGACTTCCCTGGTGGCTCAGTGGTTAAGCCTCCGAGCTCACAATGCAGGAGCTATGGGTTCGATCCCTGGTCAGAGAACTAAGATCCTGCATGCCACATGGTGCAGCCTGAAAACAAAACAAAGTAACAGTTGGATGTTAATTTTACAAAATGTTTAAAGGTATAGTAAGCAGCTGGGCCACAGGGGTTTTCCCTGCAGGTGCAGTACAGAAGTCTTCCTTGCCCTGCTCACATGGATTTGCATGAAGCTCTTGAGTAGGGATCTGCCCAGCTGCCTTGGCAGTCCTGAAGTCTGGGACACAGAGGCCAGCTCCTCCCAGCCTCCCAGTCACTGCAGGAGACCACTGGACTGGAGGTTCCTTCGGCTCTCTCGTGCCCTGGCACATCTGGAAGCTGTTAGCCTCCATCCCTTCTCCCCCCTCCCCCTCCCTGCTCCAGCTGTTCTTGGTGGCTAATTCTGGGAAAGACCCCTCAGCTGTGGATGCCTGCAGAGGGGGCGGTGGGGGAGGGGGTCCTCCCCACCGTGTGGGTGGGGTGGGAGGGAGGTGGGCAGGCTGCAAAGGGTGCGTGTGCCTCACCCAGAAGAGTTGGTCTCCTCCTCCCTCAATCGTGCAGACAGTCTGCCTGCCCTCGGGGTTAGTTGGGGTTGAGTAATGAGGAGGAAAGAGAGAGGGAGGAGGCAGGGGAGAGTGTGGAGGGAGACTGGGGACAGAGATGAAGAGAATGTTTCTGCTGGAAGAAATCTGCAAAAAGTCATCTGATATTGTCTATCCCTCTGTTGCTTGGAGGTCACGACAGCAACCACATCGTATAGCGGACAGAGGGCAGACTTTGTGGTTGAGCAGAGCTGGGTCACAATCCTGGCTCCATCACTGTTGGTCCGTGTGACTTTTGAGCAAGGTCCTTACCCTCACCAGGTCTAAGCAGCCCCAGCTGTGCAATGGGAGGATGGCACCACCCTTGCCAGAGGGTTCCCTGGTTTGGTTTACATCCAAGATCACTGCCTCCCTCCTCTCTAAGAACTGCAGGAAACTGCCCAGGATGCCTTCCCCTCACTCCACACCCTGCCCCACTTTCTGGGGTCTCACTCACTAGTGCCTTCATCCAGTTCACCCACTCCCCCACTTGCCTGGACCCACTCTGAAATCCATGCCCTGCCCAGATGGAGCCTGACCTTCCCTCTGCCCTGCCCAATTCAGCCCTCCTCACTTTCTAAACTTGCTGAAGACCTCCTGCCCAGGGAGACTGCCCCCAAATCTCCCTCTATCCCATAGTAAATGTGACCATGGGGAGGTTATTGAACATCTCTGAGATTCAGTTATCCTAGGGGTTAAATATCACCACCGCTGCAAAGATGCGACATGTCATCATCACAGAAATTCTGTTAACTATGATTTCTCCGCCACCATTCTATAGATTTGGAGAGAAGAACACAGCTGACATTCATCAAACCCTTGCCACACACCAAGCCATGTACTGTGCCTGGAAGAAAAGCCAAAGAAATCCTGGATTCTCCTCTTAGAAGATGTGAACTTGAAAAAGCCAAGGACTGGTTAATATCTCCTGTGGGTGCTACTGCATAAAGGCAGTGTCCCCAGGCCACCGCACAGCTTGCCCTGCCTGTCGTCATCCTGGCTGGGACACTCAGAGCTGCTCAGTCCCAAGCCAAGAAGCTGATCCGAGCACCTGCAGTTGGATGGCCCTACACCCACCCTTTCCTGCTCCAGTCGACAAGCTCCAGTCCCCCTGGAACAATGAAATCACATCCCCCCACCCCCACCCCTGGGCTCTGACCTCATTCTTTGCCTCTCCTCTCCTCTCCCCACCCCTTATTCCACACCCCCTTAACCCATTTGAAGTCTGGTCCCCAGGAGCCAGGGCTTCCCTGCTGGCTCAGATGGTAAACAGTCTGCCTGCAATGCAGGAGACCCAGGGTTTGGCCCCTGGGTCAGGAAGATCTCCTGGAGAAGGGAATGGCTACCCACTCCACTGTTCTTGCTTAGAGAATTCCACGGACAGAGGAGCCTGGTGGGCTACAATCCGTAGGGTCACACAGACTCGGACATGACTGAACAGCTGACACTTTCACTTTTCTGTCCACAGGAGCCAATCCAGGTTGTTTCCGTGTTATTTTTTCACAACCATTCTAGTGCTTCTTTTGTGCCAGGCACTGTGTTAAGTGCTCTACGTCTTCTATCTCATTCGACCTCCCACAGCAACCCCCCAAACGTGTATTATTTATATCAATCTTGCAAACGAGGAAACCAAGCCACAGAAACAGGGCTACCCCACAAGCAGTGCAGACCTGGTCTATGGGGCCAGCACCCTCTGTATCTGGCAGCAGCCTTGCACAGGTGGTAAACGGCAGACTCCAGTTCAGGGGAGCGCAGGATTCTAGACCTGAGTAATCACCTGCCTATGCATCAGCGCCCCCTAGGTGCCCAGTAGGGGCTCAGAATCACCATGTCCAAACCAAACCCCTGTTCTTTCCCTCCAAAGGCACTTCACTCAACTTCCCACCACAGCTAACAGCAATTCCTTCCTTCCAACGAATGGCTCAGTGCCACCATCAACACTTCCCTACATCTCACCTTCAGTCATCAGGAAGTCCTGTTGGCTCTACCCTCAAAATATATTCGAGCCCTATGACGCCCAACCACCAAACTGCCTTCCCCTCTCTCCTGGTTTACTTCAGACACCTCTCACAGGTCTTTCTCCTTCTGCTCTTGGACCCTAAAGTCTACTCTCTACACAGTCACCAGAGTTAGAGTTGACCCTTTTCAAGCCAACCTCATCTGTCCGCTGTTCAACATACACCAGTGTTACTTCCCACTTGGAGTAAAAGCCACGGGCTCGAAATGACTTCCAGCACTCTGCTCCCTCCCTCCCCTCCTATCACCCTCCCCTTCCCTCTGTTCCAGCCTCACTGGCCTCAAACACTTTCCTGCCTCAGGGCCTTTGCTTCTGCTGGTTTCTTTGCCTTGAATTCTTTGCCCCCTAATATCCTTACCTCCTTCAGGTTTTGATCCTAAATCTCACCACTCATTTAGCCTACTCTCACCCAACAATATGCTTCTGTAACCACTCTTCTATCAATACTCTCAATCCTCTCCCCTTATCCTATTCAACTCTTAATTTCCAAAGTCCTTATCAGTTTCTAATATACCCTAAAATTTACTAATTTTTGTGTTTTCTTCTTTGTCATCTCTCTCAACCAGTAGAGTGGCCAGTTCCATATGGGCAGGCAAACATATCTGTTTGTTCACTGTCAAACCTCAAGTGCCTAGAACTATGCTGGGCACACAGTAGGTGCTTAATTAGTATTTCTTGAATGAGGTGGCTGAGCTGGTACATGTCCCGAAGACACATATGGAACACATCTTGAGAGATTCAGTTAAGCAACAGGTAACTCTACTTTTTTGCTAAGCATTTTTTGAGGTCTGCCATGTGTCAAACCTTGTGCTAAGTCCAGGAAAGTGATCAGGGACAGACGTGGTCCCTGCTTGGAAGACTGCTTACCCAGAGGAAGGCACAGTACCATCTCCAGGAATGGGGTCAGGGTAGAGGTCACTGAGATTAATACAAACAGTAATCATTGAGCACATGGCATATGTGAGGACTCTTGCTAGGACACAAGTTTTATTTTGCCCTTTAATGTAGATTTCATGATTGAAAACACCTTCCCATGCATATTTCCTAGGTTACCTACTATCACTACCATCGTATCAACCCCCAAAGCCTCCTTCTTCCCTCCCTTTCTCTATCCCTCCCTCCCTTTATTCTCTCTTTCTTTCCTTTCTGCTAAAACACTTACTGAGCACCTGTTCCATCATAATACAGCAAGGTGGGACTTCCCTGGTGGTCCAGTGGTTAAGACTCCACACTTCCACTGCAGGAGGTGTGGGTTCAATCCCTGGTTGGGGAAGGAAACTCCCTCATGCCATGTGGTACGTGAATGTGGTATGGTAAAAAAAATAATAATAAAAATTACTTTTAAGTGCCAGCTGATCTTATACCTGATGAGGTACTTTAAAATGATAATAATAATAATAGAGCAAAGTGTGGGTTGCAGTATACCAATGTGGTTCAGAGTCCCAGGAAATTTAAAACTACACTCACAACCAGTTCAATAAGAACACCAGGCTGTTAGATAACGAACAAAGCACATCGTAGCCCTCAAAAGCAGGTTCTTGTTGTTCAGTTGCTCAGTCATGTCCAACTCTGCGACCCCATGGACTGCAGCATGCCAGGTTTCCCTGTCCTTCACTATCTTCTGGAGTTTGCTCAAACTCATGTCCCTTGAGCTGGTGATGCCATTCAACCAACTCATCCTCTGTCAACCCCTTCTTTGAGGCTCAACCAAAACTATAGGGCTTTCCCCAGGAGAAAGTAGAGCTGAGCCAGATCTAAGAAGAGAAAAAAAATTTTTTTAAGGATTATCAGATTTTCCAAGACAGAAAAGAAAAAGGAAAAGGATGCCAGGTGGAAGGAAGAGTTTGAACCAAGGCTGGAAGAAGAGACAGTACTGGTCATCAGTCTGATTGGCACAGCAAGGTCATTAGAGCGGTGCTGGGAGGTACAGACACCCAGACCACGTGATGAGTAAGAAGGTCAGCAGTTGGGCTGTGCTGCTGGCCTTGATGGCAGGCAGGAGAGCAGAGCACCCACTCTGGATTCACACGAAGCTGGAACCAGATCCTGGCCAAACCCCTGGGGCAAGTCACTTACCTTGTATCTCTCACATCTAAAATAAATATAATAATTCCCAACTCACAAAATGTTTATGAGGATTAAATGAGATGATGTATATGAAAACTTCTGGCATAGTACCTCATAGATGCTTTTTTAAAAATGTTTATTGAATCTGAGAAAATGAAGGCAGTGGGTGTGAACCGCTCATTCAAGCAGCTTAGTCACGGAAAGAGGGAAACATATTGCACAATGGCCAGAGAGTGCAGAGCAGGGTCAAGGGAGGCTTTTTTTCTTTTAAGTTGAGGAAAACTGTGGGTGTTTGAAAGCTAAGGAAGATGGGTGCAGCCAAAAGATGGGTGGGCTAGTGATGGAAATGTTCTAAAACTGCTTGTGGGGATGGTTACACAACTCTACGACTAGACTAAACCATCGAATTCTCACTTTAAGTGGGTGAATTATGTGGTATGTGAATTACACCTCAAGAAAGCGGCTTTAAAAAAAAAAAAAGCAGGCTGGATAGAAGGAAGGGGATACTCTGCTAGGGCCAGACTTAGAGAAGCTAGGCAATACGAGTTCCTCAAGACAGACTGACAGGCTGGTGGGTTCACTTCTTGGAGCCATGGACTTTAATGAGTGGCTTCCCAGGTGGCTCGATGGGTAAAGAACCCACCTACCAGTAGGTAGACAGAACCTACCTGTCTCCTGGGAACCATCTTCCCAGGAGACATGGGTTCAATCCCTGGGGTTGGGAAGATTCCCCTGGAGGAGGGCATGGCAACCCTCTTCAGTATTCTTGCCTGGAAAATTCCACGGACAGGGGAACCTGGTGGGCTACAGTCCATGGGGTCACAAAGAGTTGGACAAGATTGAAGCAATTTAGCACTCACGTAGCACACACCTAGGGCCAGGCACTGTGTCAGAGGCTGGGAGGCTGAGATGCTCTCAGTGCCTGGGAGAGGCCAACAGGAGCGGAGCCATGGCTGGGCGTGGTGGGGGCGGGGAGGACACTGCCCTGCCCTCTGTCTTCAGCTGTAGGGGAGTTGACCTCTCTCTCTGAAACAGACTCACCAGTAGGCTCAGTGCTGCAGCAGACAGATGCGAGGGCTGTGACTGAGGGAGGGAAGAGGGGGTGTGAGGAGCAGCAAGGTGGGGCGCTCCCTAGCCTAACTGGGAAGTTGTTGAAAGTGCCCCATCCTGGAAGAGGTCAGAGAGTCTCGATGCCATCACCCTTGATCCCCAAATCGCTTTCATCAGACCTGGGCAGGGAACCACCAAGAGCATTTATGGAGTCCTCACCATATACAGTTCTCGCCTGCATGTGGTTTCTTTGTTTCCTTGAGTAGCTGCCCCCGACAGGACTTCCTTGGTGGCGCAGTGGGTAAAAATCTGCCTGCCAATGCAAGGGACAAGGGTTCGATCCCTGGTCTGGGAGGATTTCACATGCTGCGGAGCAACTAAGCCTGCGTGCCACAACTAACGCACCCCTGTGCTGCAACTGCGGAAAGCCCTCTCACCTAGATCCTGTGCTCCACAACAAGAGAGGCCACCACAATGAGAGGCCTGTGCATTGCAACAAGTCAGTCAGTTCCGTCGCTCAGCCGCGTCCGACTCTTTGCGACCCCATGAACCGCAGCACGCCAGGCCTCCCTGTCCATCACCAACTCCCGGAGTCCACCCAAACCCATGTCCATCGAGTTGACGATGCCATCCAACCATCTGATCCTCTGTCGTCCCCTTCTCCTCCCGCCCTCAATCTTTCCCAGCACTGCAACTAGAGAGTAGCCCTAACTCTCCATAAGCAGAGAAAGCCCATGTGCAGCAACGAAGACTCAGCACAGCTGAAAAGAAATAAAAAATAAATAAATTAGTGTGTACATGTCAAAATAAAATTTTTTAACTGCCCCCCACCCCCCAAAACATGATGAATCCTGCTTATGTGGTAAAAGGATGCTACTGATGACACCTGGGGGGAGAGAGAGTTACCTGGTGGGCTTGAGGACAGGGCAAGGCGTTAGTCTGGGTTACAGAAAAGCCACCAAGTGGACAAACCACAGTTGAAAGAGCAGGAAGAGTCAAATATATCTCTTAAGTCCACAGCAGGGTTCTCTGGAGCACAGCCCAGGTCAACCTGTATTGGCAGGTGTTTAGCACGTCTCCATGCACCAGGCTTTCCCTACCACCACTGCCCAGAACAAACCGCCATCTCAGAATCACATGCCTGCTGACCCTTCCCCCACACCACCTCGCCTCACTTTGGGCTCATCAGGCAAACTGAGGCAATGTGGCCAGCGGAAGGGTCCTCAGTGCGGTCCTGGCTTCTAGCCACCTAGGTTCTGCCATCAGCCTGCGATGTGACTGCCTCTCTGGGCTCTGCCCCCTCACCTGTGAAGCCAGGGAACACGGGGAGGTTCAGAGCATAGATTCCAGACCAGAAGCTCCAGACTCCTAGGTTTTGAGTCCCAGCTGGTCCCCCAGCAGTTACGAGAACCTGGTAGTAATCTTAGTGATGGAGGGCAGGGGCAAAGGCACACTCTTCATAATTTACACGTTTATACACTTAAAATTTTGAAATATGCAAATATATTACCTACCAAGGAAAAATAAATTTTTTAAATCCAGATGACTGGAACTTCATTGGAATTTCCCTGGTGATTTGGCAGTTAGGATTCTGTACTTTCACTGCTATGGCCCAGATTTAATCCCCTGGTCGGGGAACTGAGATCCTGCAAGCTGCATGCCACGGCCAAAATTTAAAAAATAAAATAAAAAATATGAGATTTCATTCTACCTAGAGATGTCTTTGCTGGTCCTCACCCACTGAACTTCTGCCGAGTTGTCTCTGGGAAGCCACTTTCCTCAACATCTGATAACATGCAAAACTTTCCCTCTTGACCTCATCTTCACCTATTCAAGGCCAGGCCTGTCTCACCCAAAGGTCCCATTGCTGTATTTTCCCCACAAAAGAGCCACTTCCTCAAGATGAAACATAGTACATTCCTAGAAAGCAGAAAAAGTGGCTCTAGCTTCTATATTCAATGGCCCTTTCATTTTTCTGCCAGGTCTGTTTCCACACTAGCCTCCCATCTGGATTGTGAGTTTCTTGGGGGCAGAAACCTGTCTTATTCATCCTCTGTCTCCAGCCTCATGTGTCCAGGGGATTCACAGCATCCTAAGGGCAGGAAATCCAACTTAACACATCTGTTCCTCCGTCAATGCCTGGCACAGGACGGCTCAGACCTCACACAGAGAGCACAGCAAGGAAATGTCTGTCAGACTGAATTGGTCTGGTGAGGTAAGTGCGTGGACGTGAAAGACAAACAGGGAGGGTGCAGCACGGGCCAGATCTGGAACAGGAAGGCAGCAGCTGTGTGATAAGCACAGCTCATGTGAATTTACTACACGCCAGGTGCTCCTCTAAAAGCTTTTCATGCATTAACTCACTTAATCTCCACCACAACCTTACCAACTACCAACAACCCTGTATTATCCCCATTGTACAGATAAGAAAACTGAGGCACAGAGCCGTGAAGGAACGTGAAGCCAACATCACAACTAACAAGTGGCACAGCTGGGATTTGACCACCGTCTGAACTCAGAGCATATGTCCCCAACTATTTAAATTGGTCCAGTGGTTACACCTCCACGCTTCCACTACGGGAGACACGGGTTCAATCTCTGGTCAAGGAACAAAGATCCCAACTGCCTCACCATGCAGTCAAAAGATAAACAACAACAAAAGCCAGAAAATCCATGTATCCAACACCTTATAAATATTCAATAAAAATTAGCTATAGTAGAAACATGATAAGGGCTTTCCAGGTGGCTCAGTGGTAAAGAACCAGCCTGCAATGCAGGAGACACGGGTTCGATCCCTGGGTCAAGAAGATCCCCTGAAGGAGAGCACAGCAACCCACTCTGGTATTCTTGTCTGGGAAACCCCATGGACAGAGGAGCCTGGCGGGCTGCAGTCCATGGGGTTGCAAAAGAGTTAGACATGACAGAGGCAACTGAGCACGTACCCAGAGACATGATAAATGGCTATTAGTGAATACAATTTTTAAAATCATCAGGATAAATAAATAACCACAATTTTTATGCTCTCCAGAGAGAGGCTGGCCTGGCCACCAGACAAATGAGATGGAATGGCTCAGCCCAGCAAGAGCGTGGGGTTGAGAGGTGGAGAAAAGGCCTTATAGAATCTCCCTCTGCAGAAGTTTTTCCAGTGGAGGGAGGACCGCTCTCAGTCTAGGCCTGCATGGAGGCCAGGGGCTGGATAATATCCCTTTCCAAGGCGTTCACCCTCTTCTGATCCACACCTGCACTGAGAGCCCTAAGGGCAGAAGTCTGTGTCTGGAGGTCACTCAGTAGCTACTGCTTGGAGCAGCCACCCATGCCAGAGGTTAAAAGTGAGAGCATCACAGCTCCTTCATACAAGGAGAGAGACAAATATCCATCCGACTCCAAATCCCTGCCTGGCAGACAGAGGCCCTGACAAGGCTTCCAGGAAGCAGGCAGGAGACAAGAAGCCTGGGTCTTCCAACTCCCAGACTGCCAACCCCAGCCCAGAGTGGTCTGACCCTTCCCACCAACTACCCGTGCTCCCAAATGAGTCCCAGCCCATCAGCAGGACCCCACACCCTCCCGTGGTACAGTCACTCTCAGCTTTGATGTGTACCAGTAATTACACACCCCAAGAAATCCATCCATTCTCCTCCCACAAGTTTTCCCTGGGCTCACTACACTGAAAGTCCCAAGTTAGGCACCAAGGATGCTGGCCCACAAAGAAGTTGCCCATCCAGGGGCTTCCCAGGCAGGCAGGTGGTTAAGACTCCACCCTTCCACTGCAGGGGATGTGGGTTCCAGCCCTGGTCGGGGAACTAAGATCCCACATGCTGCGTGACCAAAATAAAATAAAATAAAGAACTTCTTCAAAAAAAAAAAAAATGAAGAAGTTACCCATCCAGCGGGGAAAACCAGTGGTGTTTAGGTGCCTTGTTCAAAGGAAGCACACACCCTTATCAGACGCTGAGAAGGAAATATGTGATGGGTGCAGGAGTCAGTCAAGGCTACTTAACGGAGTTAATGTTTGAGCTGAACCTTGAAAGAAAATAATAAATGAGGTCGGGGGAGCAGGGGAGGGGATGGGCTTTCCAGGCTGCGCTGAGGCCATCTCATTTGTGTGGCGGCCAGGCCAGACTCTCTCTGGAGAGCATATGCTTTATATTGTAGGAGCCTGCGGGCCAGCTGGGGAGGGTAGGTTGTCTGGGGTGACCGGCTTGTGGAGCCCAAGACTAACAGCTAGAGACAAGATGGAGAGGTGGGGGGAGCAGAGGGCTGCGAGCTGCTCGGGCCCCTGCAGTGTCCTGGGCTCATGCTTATGCCGGAGGCAGAGAACCGTGGAGGGGCCATAAGCAAAGTCGTGACAGGGTCTTCTTTCTGGCTTAGAAAGATCATTCTGTCAGGGAAAAAAAGTGATACGAAAGGGGACTGTCAACCTCATGGTGTGTGGGCCCCTCCTGCCCTTCACACCAAGCAAGACTCCGTCAACATGTGTTTGAACCACATTTCACAGGCATGTGTGGGGCAGAGAAAGGAAAAGAGCCCTAAATATGGCTGGTCTGGATGCTGTCCTAGGCCCCAAAGGTGGCAAATGCCAGGCCCAGCTGGTCCCCATTGCTATCGACCATATCTCCAGGAGCGGCTCAGAGGAGAACAAAGAGAGCCTTTCATGGGGCAGGAGGGACTGGAAAATAAGGTGAGAGATTTAAGACGACAGCAAACACTTATTGAGTGCTTAGCATATACTGGGGACTGTCTCAAGGTTTTATATATGTCAGTCCTAGGAAGTAGGTTCTATGACTGTCATCATTTTACAGAATGAAGCAAGTCCCACAGTTTCTACCAAGGGCATTCAAATCCAGAGTCAGGCTCTTTTTATTTATACTATAAATATTTACTGAGCACCTACTATGTGCCAGGCACTGTCTGAACACTTAGTATGCAAAGGCGGATAAATAACAAATTTACAAATAGTCCATGTAGTCAACAAGTACTCCATGTTACCTCCCTGGGGTGGGATGAACAGAAGCAAAGGTCAGTCCTCCTGCTCGGAGAGGATGCTCAGTGCCCCCAGGGCATCACTGGCCCAGTTGCCAAGGAGAAAGAGCAGCCCCTTTGCCAAGAAGCCGGTGACATCTGAGGCTCATGATCCCCTCTCTGATAGCCAGGCTACAGAACAGAGTACCCAGGGCTCAGGCCCCGCAGCACCCTCACCACTGGACAGAGTGCCCCTCCCATGGGCTCTCTGCTCTGTACTCAATCTCTTGGCAGTCACTGGGGAGGGGGAGTGGTGAGAAGGGTGAAGGGCAGTCTGTCAGACAGACTTTACAGGAGAAACAGAGAGAGAATTTCTCCTTCCCCAAGCCTGTTCCTGACCTTACAGTGCCAAGGGTCTCTCTAAGGCTGCAAGTGAAGTGAAGTCACTCAGTCATGTCTGACTCTTTGCGACCCCATGGACTGTAGCCTACCAGGCTCCTCCATCCATGGGATTTTCCAGCCAAGAGTACTGGAGTGGGTTGCCATTTCCTTTTCCAGAGAATCTTCCCAACCCAGGGATCTAACCTGGGTCTCCCGAATTGCAGGAAGATGCTTTACCATCTGAGCCATCAGGGAAGCCCCTAAGGCTGGAAGATCAGAGCCTATAGGCTGGAGGAAATGGCAGAGCACTGGGGCAACTGGGCTGCTCTCCTGCCTGGGTGGTCAGCGGCTATCTCTGCGATAGTGACTCAGCAGCAGCCTCTAAAGCCAGGACAAGGGCTTTGGTGTTGCAATCTTGCACCAGCTGCTCCAGGCAGGCGGGCTAAGGGCCAGTGATCTGGCCTCAAGGGTGTGGACTAGGGTAGTGGTGTGTATTGGAGGGATCTTTAGGGACTTTCTCAAATTTATAAGCCAAGGGCAAGAAAGACGTTGTCTGAGCTTATATTCCTGCTGCAGGTGCTACAGAGTCCCAGCCATGCCCTTCCTCCAACCTGTTCCTTTCTTCCTCCCCTCTCTCCAAGAAGTTCCCTGAAATGCTGCCTCCTCCAGGTAGCCTTCCTGAACTGTCAAAAGTTAATGCTTCTCTTTGCCTGCGTAGATTGATTCAAGGTTTCTCCAGTGTTTTCCTCCAACTGTCATCCAAGTCAGGAAGTATGGCAGGCCCATGCCTCCTGACACAATGGTCAAATTTCTTTGACATCTGATCTTTTAGCTTCAAACATATGTGAGCTTTGCATTCTACTCCAGGATACAGCCATACATATCTGTTACTATATATTTTTAAATGTCTTAAACTACTTACAAGGTGAATCATAATTTTTCTCCTTATATCTTCTAGGAAATTGATGCACCAAGAAGATACCCCGTGTGTAACCTGTAACTTTGTAAACTGCCTGGGACTTCAGCACAAAAACATGAATTTCCTCCATTGCAGGACCGATGAGGCAAAAAATTTCAGCTAGAAAGACACAGCACTTCTTGCTGACACAGAGGTATGGAGTCATGCAGTCCTTAGGGACAGCCAGACAGGTGGGCAGCTGGAGTCTCCTCTGTGGTCACCTCTGGTGACATAAAACAAATACATAGAACAAATATCCTCCTTCCCTGGTGGCTCAGAAGGTAAAGAATACACCTGCAATTCAGGAGACCCAGGTTCAATACCTGGGTCAGGAAGATACCCTGGAGAAGTATTCTCCCCTGAAGAAGTATCCCACTCCAGTATTCTTGCCTGGAGAATCCCATGAACAGAGGAGCCTGGCAGGCTGTAGTCCAAGAGGTCACAAAGAGTCAGAAACACGACCGAATGATTAATACTTCACTTTACTCTATGGATATCATGATAGGACCATGGTCAGGAAGAAGTTATCTAGAACAGTGGTTCTCAAACCTGAGTGTAAATTAGAATCTCCCAAGGACCTTGTAAGAGGAGCCTTGTGGGCTACAGTTCACAGGGTCACAAAGAGTCAGATACAACTGAGCGACTAGCACTGACTAAGGACCTTGTAAAAGTCCCAGTACTCAGGCCACAGCCCATACCAATTAGATCAGCAGCATCTCTGAGGGTGAAATCCAGTTAAGGCTGAAATGTTGTAAAGTGATTGGCCTCCAACTAATAAAATAATATTTAAAAAAAAAAAAAAAGACTCTCCCAAAGGATTCCACCACGCAGTGTGTTTGAGAAGCAGCGATCTGGGCCAGCCCCTTTATAATGCAGATAGAGATGCTGAGATGTGACTGCCCAAGGTTAGGAAGCTCAGCAGCGGCCAGACCCAAGTCTTTCAGCGCCCAAGGCAGTTCTCTTTCTGCTGTGCCCCTGCCCCCATCTTCCACGTTGCCGTGGGAACCAAGCCGGCCAACTGCTACTCCCAGAGGGACCTTGGAGTTCTTGGCTCCAGGCTGGCTCAGAAGAAGAGATCCAGGACAGGCTGAAAGACTCTGCCCACCCCAGTGTGCCCCCACCAAGCAGCCCCTGAGGCTGGACACCTTAGGGCAGAGCCCCACCCAGAAATCCTTTGGGCCAGACACCACCCTGAATTTAATGGGAGCTCAGGGAGATGGGGGTGGGGTGTGGGGGGAGCTTGCATCAGGGACACCAAAGGGAGATGTGCTACAGCCTGGGGGTAGAGAAGACGATGTTCCCAGACCCGCCCTATGGGGCCCCAGTACACCCCACTCCCTCCATTCCCCACCCTGCTAATGACGAACTGACCCCTGCCTTCCACTTCACCATCTTCACCCCCAGGGAGGTGACAAAAATGCTAGCAGCCTGTGGACTGTCAGCAGCTGTTTTTATTCTGGAATCTGGCTGGGCTTGATGGGTCTATCCTGGGCCCCGGCAGGGCGGTGTATCCAGGCCATCCTGTGCGGGAGCCACACTCGCTACACAGAACTTCGAGAGGCAGGGGAGGAGGCAGCCCGGGGTTCTGAGCCACTGGACTTGGGGCATTCATGACCCTTGGCAAGGGATGGGGACACAGGGGAAGATCGAGGGGCTGAAGTGGGTAGGAGTGTCTATCCTTCTTCCTCTCTCCTAACCCAGTGCTTCTCAACCCTGGGGGCCCTGAGAAGCACTTGGGGAGGTTATTTCAAAGACTGATGCCTGGGTATTTGAAAGTTGCTAAGACAGCAGATCTTAAAAGTTTTCATTAGAGGAAAAAAATTATTTGTCACTTTCTGTGGAGATGGATGTTAACTAGACATATTGTGGCTATCATTTTGCAATATATACAAATATCAAATCATCATGTTGTACACTCGAAACTAATATAGTGTTACATGTCAATTATACCTCAAAAGATATTAAAAATTTAAAAAAGAGGACTGATGCCTGGGGACTTCCTTGGCTGTCAGGTGGTTAGGACTTGGCGCTTACACTGCCATGGACCCAGGTTCAATCCCTGGTCGGGGCACTAAAATCCTGCTAGACACTGCAGCATGGCCAGAAAAAAGACTGATGCCTAGGGGCCATCTGCTTTAAATCCCCACAGTGGATGCTCAGAGGGAGAAACTGGCCTGACTGAATCCTGTGAACTGGAGGATGGGTTCTCAAACTGGGCAGAGACTCAGGGAAAGTGTCAGTCCTTTCTGGGGGTGCAGGATGGGTAATATACCCTGGACCTCCTTCTTCAAATCCATCATCAACACAGTGTAGTGAAGGGTCATGGCTGGAGCACACACAGATGATGGTCCTCACTCTGCCCTTTCTTCGCCTTGGGTAAAATCACTTGGCTTTCCAGAACCTCATGGAGATAATTATTGTCACCTGGGGGGTATGTGTGACAATTAAGTCATTATGTCTATGCGGCCCCAAGCACACAGTAAGCAATCAATAACAGGTAGCCTTTTGTTATTTTTTTTAAAAGCTCATTTGTACACCACCATGTTCAAAGCAGTCTTATTCACAACAGCTCAAACATGAAAGCAACCCAAGTGTCTGTCGAGAGAAGAATGGCTAAGCAAAATGCAGTGCATACACACAAAAGAATATCACTCAGCCTTAACAAGGAAGAAAATTCTGCAATATATTACAATATGGACACACCTAGGATGCTACGCTAAGTGAAATAAGCCAGTCACGAAAAGACAAATGGTGTATGATTCTACTTATACGAGACACTTGGAATAGTCAAATTCAGAGAGACAGAAAGTATTGGCTTGGCCCAAAAGTTGGTTCAAGTTAATGAATACATTGTTCAATACAGTTCTAAGTGAAAATGAAAAAGGTGTCTTTTATTTGTACTTAAAGTTGAATGAGATTTTTGGCCAACCCAACAGAATGATGGTTGCCAGGGGCTGGGAAGAGAGAGGAACGGGTAATTAGTGCTTCACGGGTACAGAATTTCATCCACAGATGAAGAATTTCATCCACAGAAGAGAGTTCTGGGGATGGATGTGGTGACAGTGGTGCATTACAAATGTACTGCACACACTTAAAAGAACAGTTAGGATGCTAAATTTTATATTATGCATATTTGACCACAGTTTTTTAAATGTGGAAAAAGTAAAAGCACATTTTTAAAGAATCAGTGATATGACACCACAGGCCTGAGCAAAGCTGTTCCCAGGGAAGGGAGGACACACGGCCCTGCCTTCGGGCCTTTTCTTCTGAGACAGTACCGGGAGACAGATGCACAATGAATGAACTCAGGATTTACATTGCTAATAAACAGGAAATAATAGATGGGTTTAAATATTTACACGGTATGCAGGCTTCAGGGTGAGGACCTTACTGGGGCAGGCCAAGAGGAAGAAGGGGAGGAGACACACGGAGAATGTAAACCCTGGTAGAAAATGGAGTGGGGGGTGGTGAAGCCGCTCAACTACATGTTTCAGGCGCACCCCGGAGGAGGGGGAACCCCTGTTCAGGCCCTGGGGAGTGTGCCAGAGCCTGGGCAGCGTGTCCCTTCCTTCCACGGGAGATCCTTGTTTACCCTGAGAGGCTGGATGAGAATGTAATCAAATTATGGCTCGTTATTCTAAATCACCGCCTCCAGTGGGGCAGGCAGGGAGCCTGGAAAGGGGAAACAAGTTGTTTTCCAGGACACTGCTTGTTTGCTCATCTTCCAGCTCCCTCTGTCCCCAAGCCCTTTCCTCCCTTTCTGCCTCCCCCTTCTGGCCTCTCCCTCCTTCCTTCCTGGTTTCTGCTCTCTCCCCCTTACCAGCTCCTTGGGCAGATTGGAGGGGGTAGGGTGCAAAGTAGGTACTTCTTAGCAGTAGGCATCATGCGGAGGACCATAAGGAACATGCTACCACCCAGGACTACCTGAACAGCCAAAAAGATTTTTTTTTCCATCCCCTCCCACCTCCCAGCGAGAAAGAGCAAATACAATGCCTCTTTTTCTAGATGTCAGGTCACTTGATTGACTCGGACTTTGTCTCTAACTTTCTGTGTCACTTTGGGCAAGTCACTAGACCGCTCTGGAACAGGGAAGTCCTTCCAGAAAGAGGAACTCCCTCCACTGCCCTTTCCTGCCTCCCAGGACTGCTGCCACCAGTCAGAGACCCTTGGCTCTGGGAGCCTGCAGGCCTGAGGCAGGTGGCATACACAGGTCTTCAGGGGCAAGGGCTTGTGGTCCGGTCTCCATGGAGATCCCAGGACCAACCTGGCCTGGAAGGGCCCCTCTAAGAGCATCCCATCTGTCCTCCAGTCTCCACTCAAGCCCATGTGCAGCTTCTCAGAGAGGAAGGTTGCAGGGACAGAGATCCCTGTGAAAGGTCAGATAGGCTAGAAAGGAGAAAGCAGAGAAGACATCCGCCCTCACTCTGTGCCCGGGGTGCCTTCCAACACCCCCAGGACTGAGCAGAGAGGCTGGCGTCACTGCCTCCCCTGCGTTCTCACGTTCCAAGGCCTGGTAGCTTGTGGTGATAAATACAACTGAAAATCTTCTCAGGGGTCAAAAGGAAACAGAGCCAGAGGAAAAGGTGGCATTTTTCCAAACTTGACAGACATCTCCTCCCTCCCAGCACGCACATACACAAGAGCACATACCACGTGGTCATGAGATCTGTGTCACTGATAATATCTAGTTTACATTCTTTTATTATTAATACCCTTGACTTTAATCAATTCACCCAGAAACTGTCAGACCCGAAGTTCATCCGGAGGCTGCCAGCAGCCAGGAAGGACAGTGTGGAGGGGCTGTTGTGACTGTCCCACTGCCCACAGCACTGCCCACTTTTCTCACTGCCCACAGCACCTTCCAACCACCACCCTGCCCCCTTCTACACAAGGACAGGCTTCCTGAAGGGCCAGCAGTGGCTTCTGTAGGGACAGCAGGGCCAGCGTGAAGGAAAAGAGGAAAAAGCTTAGCTCTCTGGCTCCCCGCCTCTCCCCTCCCCATCATAGCCCCAGGACAGAGGTGCAAAGGATGGACTTCAGTTCATCAACTCAGAGATGACCTCAAAGACTCACACCCCACCACTCAGTTTCCAGTGAGGTCACTGGGGGCTTCTCTGGTGGCTGAGTGATAAAGAATCCACCTGCAATGCAAGAGACACAGAGACACGAGTTCAATCCCTGGGTTGGGAAGATCCCCTGGAGGAAGGCATGGCCATTCACTCCAGTATTCTTGCCTGGAGAACTCTGTGGACAGAGGAGCCTGGTGGGCTACAGTCCACGGGGTCACAAAAAGTCGGACAGGACTGTAGGACTGAACACACACACGAGGTCACTGGAGTCCAGAGCAGCCCAGGGACATGTCCCAGGTGCCACGGCCAGTGGTGGACCCAGTCCTGAGAGCCAGGTGACTTGCCTATAAGCCATGAACACCCAGATTTCCCAGGTGTCTCCCTCCCCACCTCCCACTCCCACTATCCTACTCAGCATGGGCTGCCGTGGCAAACTACCACAGACTGAACGGCTTAAAAACCAGACATTTCATTCTCATGGTCCTGAAGGCTGGGCAGGCCAAGATCCAGGTGCCAACCAACAGATACGATTCTTGGTGAGGGTCCATTTCCTGGTGTGCAGACGGCCCCATTCTCACAGTAGCCCCACAAGGCAGAGAGAAAGATCTGATGTGTCCTCCTCTTCTTATGAGGTCGCTAACCCCATCACTGGGGATTCACCCTCAGAACTCATCTAAGTCTAATCAACTCCTGAAGACTTTCCCTTCTCATACAGTCACATTGGGGGTTAAGGTTCCAACCTATAAATTTGGGGTGGGAGGGACACGCAAAGGTTCAGTCTCTGACAACCACTTTGTGGCTTTTGCCTACCTCCCATCAGACCACTCCAAACAATAGAGCTCCCCAGGGGCTCCTGCCAGCTGGTCCCTAAATTTGCCCCCTTCTGACCTAGATACCCATCCCCGGCCTAGGACCCAAGTGATCATGCCCTCTGATAATGTCCACAGCAACAAAGATAAGATTGGGGGTTTATGGGAGGACCCAGGGATGGCCTCTGGATTCAAATCAAGCCTTTGAATAGAGTTACTCCAGTATCCGATCACTCTCCACCCATCGCACCTGGTGATTCCCCAGGCATCAGTTTTTACAAGAGGAGAAACTGAGGCTCAGAGAGATGAATGGACTGGCCCCAAGTGACCCACCTGATCAGTGGCAACTCTAAGCCCGTAGGTCTTCCACTCAGCGATGGACTCCATGAGGTATTGTCCAGACTCCACTTCAGGAATAAAGGGTGGATTTTTCCAGCTGCTGAAAGTGCTACAGGCAGAAAGACCTGAGCCGCCAACCTCTGTGGAGACTACCCACCTCTGATGGCTAACTGTCATGAGGATATAAATATCTGGCCCTCCTGTCCCAGCTGGAGTCACCCTGAAGGATCACCCCAGCACTGGAACTCCTTGTGAGAGGCAGGGCAGCTCACTGAGCCCCACTGCAGCCCGACCCTTCTCTCTGTCCAACCTCCCTTCCTTCCCTTTAGCAGAACAACCAAGTACTCCTAGAACACCCGCCACATACTAACCTCTGCCTCCGAGTCAATTGCTCAGGAACCCAATCTGTGACATACTCTGAATGCAGGCTGTGGGTTTCCATTGCTCTGTGAGATCTTGCATTTTAGTTAAGAAAATACACTTATCCGAAGGAAAGACAAAAAACAGACTGCTCCATGGGGCACTTGGAGGGTGGAGAGGGCACGGCTTCTGACCCTGGAAGAAGTGGGATCCACCAACTGACAGTTAAGATATTAAATGAAGGCTTTGCAAGAGCACGACGACATTGGCATAGATGCTTGGGAAGCCCCTCCTGCTTTGGGGTCAGTCTGCGGAGGAGCAGATTTTGGAGTGAGATGTCACACCAGGATAAGCGTGAGGTTAGAGGACAACAAGCCCCTCAGGCCAGGCACATTCTGTCTCAATCTGGGGACCTTAACAGATGTAGGGTATTGAAATGGGGGCACCAAGAGCTCGGTTATATCTTGTACTGGTCACACACATCTGGGACACTGACTCCAGCTTCAGTTCAGTTCAGTTCAGTTGCTAATCGTGTCCGACTCTTTGTGACCCCATGAATCACAGCACGACAGGCCTCCCTGTCCATCACCGACTCTCGGAGTTAACTCAAACTCATATCCATTGAGTCGGCGATGCCATCCTAGAGCATCTCATTTTAAGGAGGATACTGACCAGCCCCAGCTGCACACCAGAACGCTGAGGTCTGGAACTTCAGAGATAAAAATGGAACTTAAGGATGATCAGACCAAACAGACTTGGGTGCCAGGATTGTCTTTCAACCATTTAAACATCATAGTGTAGAAAAGGGCACCCCATTAGCAGGAAATGCCCCCCTCAAAGCCCCTGGTAGATTAGGATCACGGCACATTCTCTGTCCTCTGACATCCATTCTCTCCTTCCCTTGTGTTTAACAGCACTCCTGACTCTTAGTTGTGCACGTGGCTGCTCAGAATTAGGATATTTCCCAGAAACCCATTCAGTTATAGCCATAGAACTTATTTTTGGCAATATAAGTGATGTAAGCTAAAGCATGTACAACTTCCAGAAGGCGACTTTCAAGGATGGCAAGAAGTTGGACTATCCTTTTTTTTTAAAAATGTTTATTTATTTTTGGCCATACTTCACAGCTCATGGGATCTTAGACCCCTAACCAGAGATCGAACCTAGGCTCTCAGCAGTGAGAGCTTGGAGTCTTCACCACTGGGCCATCAAGGAATTCCCAAATCATTCTTTGTTTCTTTCTCCTTTCTGTTCCCTAGATCATACAGGCAGAAAGGCTGAAGCTCAAGCCATCATCCAGGACTAAGAGGTGGCAGAGCAACCAGCTAGAAGGAGCTTGGTTTCAGAGTCCTTGGCCATCTTATCATCTAATAGTCACTGCTGCTTGGGATTTTCTGCCGTGTGTAGCTGACCTAACTTCTAACTAACACAATGGTGACCATGGGTTGGTCTTTCTGTCTAGTACTTTCCCTTTCTCTTTCCCTTCTTTGGGGAAACTCCTTTTTGCCTCTCCTGCAGTTTCTCCATACAGTTCCACTGGGGCCTGCCAATCTTGGTGACTCAATCCCTGCCTCAAGGCTGAGAACCACTGGCAGCCTCTCAAGGAGAGAATGACGAGAAAATTAACGCAAAGTGCAGAGAGAAACAGAGACAAGGGCAGGAGGGGAAGAGCCTGGTGGTGGCTGAGTCTCTGCCTCCAGGTGTCCCGAGGCCCCACTGTCCCCTCCCCACCCAGGGTTGGTTCTAATAGGTAGCAAATGGGTAATTCCCTAGTGGTCCAATGGTTAAGACTCCAGTCTCCCACTGCCGAGGACCTCCATCCCTGGTTGCGGAGGAAAAACCCACAAGCTATGCAGCCAAAAAGAAAGATCTAACAAGATACAGATAAAAGGTAGGAAATGTCCTTCTTCAAACTGGATGACTGTCACTTACAATTCAGAGACTCCTATCTAATGTGGAATAGCATGTCCCTAAGGAGTCAGAGGTAGAAGTCAGATGAACACTGAAGCGGCAGGAAGGAAAGGGTGAAAGAGAATGCTGCAAGTTCAGATGGAGGAAGTCCTGACAAAGAGGGTGAGGGGTGGGCCAGGCTTTGAAAGAAGTGGGGATTCTGACTAGAAGATGAGGGAAGGTAGCCTCAAAGAGGAGCATGACGGGGTAGACAAGAGAAGGAAAATGAGCAGGGGTGGGTTTTTTAAAAAATATTTATAATTTATTTGGCTGCACTGGATCTTAGTTGTGACATGAGGGATCTTTGGCTGGCTTCTGTCTGATTGTGGCCTGGGGCTCAGCTGCCCTACAGCAAGTGGGATCCTAGCTCCCCAACCAAAGATGGAATCTGAGTCCCCTGCATTGGAAGACAGATTTCGAACATGGGACCAGGGAAGCCCCAGGATCTCTTCCTTAGTTTCAGCATGTGGGATCTAATTCCCCAACCAGGGATCAAACCCTGTGCCCCCTTCAGTGGACACAAGGAATCTAAGCCACTGGACCACCAGGGAAGTCCTGAGCAGAGGTAGGTTTTGAGAGTCCTGCAGGAGGAGAGGGAGGAAGAGTGGGGAGGGGAAGGGAGGCATATCACAGAAGGCCCCTCATGTCAAGCCTCAGAGCTGGAATTCTATTCCCCTTAGGCAGCAGTTTTCAGACTTTCATCTTCCAGGAGTTCCTTAAAAATGCAAATTCAGGCAGCAGCTGTGGGCGATGAGATACCATTGAGTAGGAAACTGATTGGGGTGTTTAGGAAAATCAGACAGAGACAGCAGAGTAGACTGGAGATGGGGAAATGGGTGGGCAAA
This sequence comes from Muntiacus reevesi, assembly GCF_963930625.1. Lineage (NCBI taxonomy): Eukaryota > Metazoa > Chordata > Mammalia > Artiodactyla > Cervidae > Muntiacus > Muntiacus reevesi. The sequence continues at coordinate 18,932,230 of NC_089268.1, read as the reverse complement.
TTGAGGTATTAGAAGACGGTGGAAATTTAAATGATAAGGAAGAGGAGGAAATCATGAGACAATTTTGAAATTCATGAAAATTATGAAAACTTTGGAAATTGGATGGAGGCAGTCAATGCTGACTATCTGTGCCACAGGGAGACCAACAGCCCTGGTGGCATTTATGAGAAAGGCTGTGGTGGCCTTAGGCTTCCCAGGTGGCTCAGTGGTAAAGAATCTGCCTACCAATGCAGGAGATGCAGGAGACGCAGGCTCAACCCCTGAGTCAAGAAAAATCCCTGGAAAAGGAAATGGCACCCCCCTCCAGTATTCTTGCCTGGAAAATCCCATAGACAGAGGAGCCTGGGGGCTACTGTCCACAGGGTCACAAACAGTCAAACATGACTTAGCGACTGAGCATGAAGTGGCATTGCTTAGAGAGGGTGCATATTTAAGCTCCTTCAGAAGAACCAAATAGAAATTTCTGTAGGCAGTTGGAGACAGAGGTTGGAGCTCAAAGGTGGGTTGCTGTGGTTAAGATTCCTCCCTTCTAATGCAGAGGATGATGGTTCGATCCCTGACATGGCCCAAAAGATTAGAAAAAAAGCATTGCTGTAGATTTTGGACTTTTCAGCCTCAAGGTGAAAGCTGAGGGTGAAAATGACTGAGACTCTAAGAGAGCAGAGAGAGCAGTGGGGACTGAAGACTGAACTCTACCACTCTGGGTTACAAAGACAGAAGTGTTCACAGAACCAGAATCCTAGAACCGGATAAGACTCCTCAGAGATGGAGAAACTGAGGTCCAGAAAGCATGAGTGTCAACTTCAGGTTGCCCGTTGGTTAGAGGAGAGCCTGGTTTTCAGCCTGAAGCGCCTTCCTTTTGCTTTTGTAGCTGTTCCCAGTGCATACAGGGGACAGCATCTCCTTAGGTGTCATTTTAGACCCATCAGCAAGAATGTGCTGATAATTCCAAAGTGTTCTAAATGGTTAAAAGCCTTCCCCTTATACAAGAACCGAATTGAGGCACCGGGAGAAAGAGATTTGATGAGTTTCTCAGCTGGACAGGGACATGAAGTCCTTTTCTGATAGAGCATCCAGCCCACTGCAGAAATGCCCATTCACAAAAAAAATTTTTTTAATAAAAAAATAAAAGAAATGCCCATTCACAACCAGGGCTTGCTTGGTTTGGGTGGCAACTGTGTGGAGCGGGTCTCACTGGCCCCCACCACTGGCTGAAGATGGAGTGAGGTGAATGCCAGCCAACCACTGGGCGTCCAGACTAGGATACACTTGCTTGGCATGTCTCCTGGTCTCGGCCTGGAGAGTGGACACAAAGGGCACTGCAGGCCTGCTCCCCCTCCTCTGGCAGTTCTATTTTGGGGTTGCCTTCCTCTGGTCTCACTTTCCAGAAAGGTTCTAGGGTGCTGAAGGCCCTTACAGCTGCTTCCCACCAATCCCACTTCTCTTGGATTTCTCCCCCTATCCATACCAGGGTAGCAGCATGCCCAAGTGATCTAGCACAGAAATAAACCTGTTTTGCTTTACAGTTAATCTATTATATGGCACAGACATTACTTTGTGTCTACACAGCAAAGACGTTATTTTGCCAACAAAGGTCCATCTAGTCAAGGCTATGGTTTTTCCAGTGGTCATGTATGGATGTGCGAGTTGGACTATAAAGAAAGCTGAGCACTGAAGAATTGATGCTTTTGACCTGTGGTATTAGAGAAGACTCTTGAGAGTCCCTTGGACTGCAAGGAGATCCAACCAGTCCATCCTAAAGGAGATCAGTCCTGGGTGTTCACTGGAAGGACTGATTTTGAAGCTGAAACTCCAACACTTTGGCCACCTGATGAGAAGAGGTGACTCATTTGAAAAGACCCTGATGCTGGGAAAGATTGAGGGCAGGAGGAGAAGGGGGCAACAGAGGATGAGATGGTTGGATGGTATCACCGACTTGATGGACATGGGTTTGGGTGGACTCCGGGAGTTGGTGATGGACAGGGAGGCCTGGCGTGCTGCGGTTCATGGGGTCGCAAAGAGTCGGACACGACTGAGCGACTGAACTGAACTGATTATGTAGCACAGTCAAGTTTTATGTACATTTCCTGAATGTGTGTTTTATTCTTTTTTTTTTTTTTTAAGAATTTTTGCAGGGAAGATGGGGGAAGGAAGAGAAAGCAAATAAGCCCAGGTCAGTCATTCAGCTTATTACAACATATTTGTCAGACAAGAACTTTTATCCTTGGAAAGTGTTCCCCTGAGGCATGTAATCATTTGTTCACAAAAGGTACATAGTAGCTGCTCAGCTGAGACTTGCTGGCAAAACAAATCCCAGAAGGAATAAGGGGATAAGACGAATAACTTGGACACAGTAAAGTCCCAATGAGGAAATGAAACAACACTGGAAAATGAATGAGCGAGGACACACCCCGATGGTTCCCAGGGCCATTGCGTCAATCAGGGCACACCTGTAGGTAGAGAAGCCATCAGTGAGCAAGGTCTCCCCATCCACCCCCACCCATACCTGTTTGGAAGCAGCAGCCCAAACAAGCAGAGAAGTGCCCTTTTTTAAAGGTCATAGGAAACCGAGATGAGCAGCCAGGCGAGCTGAAAGCCAGCAGTCCCTGGCTGTCACCCCCAGCCCCGACTAGGGTGCTGTCCCTTCTCTCATCTGCACAAAGTCAGTTGGGGAGGGCGGGTAGCAGCCACAGCGGAAACCAGACCCTTGTGAGGAGGCCAGCAGCCCCAGCTCCTGGCCCGGGCAGGCCACGTGTTGTTATGGTTTGAGTTGACCAGCTGGAATCAGCGGGGGGATTTGTAAGGAAACCACATTAATTAGGAAAAAGCAAACAGGACCGTCCCTTGTCCCTCGCTCTGCCAGCCCTATTCTCCCAGTTGCTCTCACGCCCCCCCCCCCCCCCCCCGTTGTCTCTACCCTATCAGCTCTCTCCACTTTCCTGAGCCTTTTTGCAGCTGCTGCTGCTTCACAGCGAACATCTGTGTGGCTCTTGGCTCTGACCCCCTCTTCCTGGGCGAGGTGGGAGGAAGGCTGAAAGAGCAAGCACACTCATCCACAGCTGGGACCAGGACCTCCTCAGCCCCAAAGCCACAGACAGGCTGACCCACCCAGGGCTTCCTAACGCTTGCTTTTGCTCTGACCTGAGCCGGCTGTCCCGTTGGCCAGCAGCAAGTCACTGAGACCAAACAGATCATCTTTGCTGCAAGTTTTTCTTGGCAAAATGAACATCTTCCTGGGCTCCTCTGTTATGAATGTTTCCCTGAACGTCTTCATTAGGATAGTTTACTTGGGACTTGAATTCTCTCCAGGTTTAAGATCTAGGGTCCAATAAGGACCCCAGAGGAAAGGAGGATTTCCTTGGAAAATGGGGTGAAAGCAAGGGGGATGAGTTCCTGGGAAGAGGAGGTGGACAGAAGATTGTGTCAAGATAAAGAGTTGTTCATCGGCCTCCTATCACACATGCGCACAGAGTGTAGCATCTTGGCGGCCTGTTCCAGGATTGCCATTGCAGCTGGAAATAGTTCCTTCCCGTGCCTGAGAGTGAATCTGCCAACAGTCCTCTGACTCTTGAAAGGACCTTCCATTGGGCAGCAGCTACGATTTTGCAGCCCCCTAGAGAAGGGCCCTCACTCCATTATATCCCACAGTACAGTTGTACTTGAAAAAACAATAGTGACATAAGCCACAACCTACTCAACTGGGGACAAGGTATGTAAGACTCACTAATGAAAAAGAAGATGCTATTTTTGGAGTAGGGAGATAGGTCTTCAAAAATATGTTTGAATTAAATGCAACCTAGTGGTTCAATGGTTAAGACTCCTGGCTCCCAATGCAGGGGACCTGGGTTCCATCTCTGGTCAGGGAACTAAATCCTGTATGTTGCAACTGAGAGCCATCATGCAGCAACAAAATCCTATGTGCCACAACTAAGACCCAGCACCAGGCAGAAAAAAAAAAGCAACCTAAATGCCTAGTAATTGGGGATTGATTAAGTAAGTAATGGCACTTCCAGACAATGAAAAACAGAAAAAGAGACCAAACAGAGATTCCAGAAATAGATCTGTATCATATAAAATGCAGTGGGGGAAATTATATTTTTAATAAATGATGCTGGGTCAGTTAAATATCACCATGGGGGGAAAAAATGAATCTTAATCCCAATCTCAGACCACATAATAAAAGAATTCAAGATGAGTTTAAGACCCAATGGGAAAGTGGAAGACAACATAGGAGAACATCTTCATGACCTTGATGAGAAAAAAATTTAAATAAAAACCAAACAAGCCAACAACAAAGGAAAAAAACCTGATAAATTATATGATGTTAAATTAAAAAAACTGTATATCAGTTGTGATAAAAATATACAGTTGGTGTATACACACACACACACACACAGTTGGGGCTTCCCTGGTGGTTCAGTGGTAAAGAATCCACCTGCCAATGCAGGAGACACAGGTTCAATCCCTGGTCCAGGAAGATCCCATATGCAGAGCAACTAAGCCCATGCACCACAACTATCAAGCCTGTGTTCTAGAGCCTGGGAGCCACAACTACTGAGCCCATGTGCCACAGATACTGAAGCCTGCATGCCCTTGAGGTCATACTCCACAACAAGAAAAGCCATCACAATGAGAAGCCTGAGCACTGCAACTGGTCTTTTCTGATAGCTCAGTTGGCAAAGAATCTGCCTGCAATGCAGGAGACCCCAGTTTGATTCCTGGGTCAGGAAGATTCCCTGGAGAAGGGATAGGCTACCCACTCCAGTATTCTTGGGCTTCCCTTGTGGCTCAGCTGGTAAAGAATCTGCCTGCAATTAGAGAGTAGCCCCCACTGGCCACAACTAGAGAGTCAACACAGAACATCAAAAACCCAGCACAGCCATAAATAAATAAAATTATTGTTATTTTTTAATTAATTAATTGATTAATTTTACTTTACAACATTGTATTGGTTTTGCCATACATTGACTTGAATCTGCCATGGGTGTACATGTGTTCCCCAAATTATTATTTCTTAAATACAGTTGACCCTTAACAACATGGGTTTGAATTGCATAGGTCCATTCACATGCAGATATTTTTCATGCAGATATAGTAAATACTATAGTACCACTCAGTCCTTGGTTGGTTGGTTCCATGGATATGGAGCAGTGATTATGAACAAACCTCATATAGGAGGAAGCCTGTATACAGAGGTCCAACTACAAATTATACTCTGATTTTAAACTGCATGGAGATTGGTACCTAACCCCTACATTGTTCAAGGGTCAACTGCAGTGTAAAAGAATGAAAAGGCAACCCACAGAGAGGGAGATGACATTTGCTATACATACATCCAACAAAGGACAAGTATCCAGAGTATATAAAAAACTTCTGCAAATCAATAAGAAAGACAACCCAACATAAAATGGGCCAAAGACTTGAACACCCCTTACAAAACAGGATATCTAGATGGCTTGTAAATATATGAAAAGTGACTCATCCTCATTTAGGCATCAGAGAAATGTAAATTAAATACACAATGAGAACCTACTCTGTGCTCACAAGAATGGCCAAGATGAAAAGTACAAAAAAAATCAAATATTGATAAGGATGTGGAACAACCATAATCAGTAAAAACTACTATGGAAAACTGTTTGGACTTCCCTAGTGACGCAGTGGATAAGAATCTGCCTGTCAGTGCAGGAGACATGGGTTTAATCCCTGGTCAGGGAAGATTCCACATGCCAAAGAAAAACTGAGCCCTTGAGCCTCAGCTCTGAGTCTATGTGCCACAACTACTGAAGTCCGTGTGCCTAGAGCCTGTGCTCTGCAACAAGGGGAGCCACCCCAATGAGAAGCCTGAGCACCCCAACGAAGAGTCCCCCTGCTCGCCACCAACTAGAGAAAGCCCTTGCAAAGCAACAAAGAGCCAGTACAGCCAAAAATTTTTTAAATTAATTTAAACAAACTGTTTGACAGAATCTACTTAAGAAGAGTATGCGTATACCCTATAAGCCAACAGTTCCACTCCTAGATATATCCTGAAGAGAGGTTTGCTCTTGTATTCACCAAAAATCATATAGAAGAATGTGTATCACAGCACTATTTGTAACAGTCCCAACTGGAAATTATCTAAATTCTATCAACAAAAGAAAGGATAAGTAAATTATAGTATAATCACAATGGAACATTATATGAAATGAGAATGAATGATGACAACAATGTATAATAAAAATGTGGGTGAATCTCACAAACCTGACGTTGGTGAGCAGATGAAAGTAGATGGAAAAGAGTACATGCTACATGAGATTCAATTTCTATAAAGTTCAAATGCAGGGGGAAAAAATTATGGTGTTAAAAGTTAGGATAATGATTACCTTGGTGGGGGGTAGGGGGTAGTATCTGGAAGGGGACACTAGAGGAGTGCTAGTAATGTTCTACTTGTTGGTGTGGGTACTGTGTTCCCTTTGTGGAAATTCATCAGTTGTACACTGATAACTTGTATACTTTCTTCAATAACAACTTCTTTTAGGTAAAGTCTAGTCTCAGCAAAATCTTGTCTCACAAAATTCTTTTTTCACATAGAGACTAATTACAAATGGATTCACAAAAAATAAGGGACTTCCCTGGTGGTCCAGTAGTTAAGACTTTGTGCTCCCAATGCAGGAAGCCCAGGTTCAATCCCTGGTCAGGGAACTAGATTCCACATGCTGCAACTAAGACCCAGCACAGTGAAATAAATAAATATGGACTTCCATGGTGGTGCAGTGGATAACAAACCTGCCAATGTAGGGGACACAGGTTTGATTTCTACTCTGGGAAGATTCCACACGCCAAGGAGCAACTAAGCCCATGTGCCAAAACTGCTGAGCCTGTGTGCTTAGAGCCTGTGCTTCACAACAAGAGAAGCCACCACAATGAGAAGCCCTCATACCACAATAAAGATTAGACCCCACTCACTGAAACTAAAGAATAGCCCACTCAACAAGAAACAGAGATCCAGTGCAGTCAAAGATTAATCAAAAAAGAAGACAAGACAAAGAAAACACACAGTATTATTTCATTTTGCTGAAAGCAAATAATGCTTATGTCTGGATTATGGCTATTTATTTTCTATTCATTGTTTCTTTTTTTTTTTTTTTACAATGATCACGTTACATATTGTAGAAAATACAAGGTTTTTTTTAATAAACTTTGATTAAATTAGAATATGATAACAAAGAGAAGGTTAACATTCAAATCTTTTGAATCACTGTGCCCAAAACAAACCCTGAATGGGGCTCTGTTACTGCCTTGGTCCCAGTTGATCTCCAGAAGCTGGGGACTCATAAAGAAACATGGGGTGTGGTACAAGCAGGAAGGGTTCAAGGTCATCTGTACAGAAGGAAAGTAAAAGCTACCAGAACAGCTGAGGACTTCCTGCCCTGACTAGAACACCTAGACATACACACCACCAACTCTCTGCTCCACTCCTAATCCATGTGTCTCACCTTCTAGATTGACCATTCTTTCACGTTCCCCCTTCCTGGGACCTGTCTTTGCTGAATGTGATGTTTTAAGGAAATCCAGTGCCACATATTTCCTTCTTTCCTCTTAGTTGATACCACTCAAGTACACCATACAGCAGCTGCTCTGCATCGTCTTAGTCCACCAACGTGACAGTCCCTACTGGAAGACTGACTCCTTCCCTCCCCTCATCAGAAAGTGTGCTCTGCCTTTTAATAAGCCTTATTTCCCCATGTATGAATCAGACTAGGATAACTAGAAATTCCCCCTTCAAGTGTGGAAAATAATATCCTAACCACCATGTGGAAGAACTGAGGTGTGAATGACTTTCCTTTCTTATATAGCTCTAGAGGAATATTCTGTTCATCCTACAAATCCAAAAGATATAAAACTGAGCTTTCTTTTTGGTACTATAAGTTTCTTTATTAGACAAGTACATCAAAGTTGTGAAAAGAACCTAGCACACGGGCATCTCAGTAACTGCCTTATTAATAAATTATGGTTATTGAGCACTTATGTTTTATATCATCTAATCTTCACAAAAGCCATAGAAAATAGGTCCTACTTACTCACTCAACAAATATATATTGCACTCATTATGTCAAGCACTGTACTAAATGCTGGAGACATGAAAGTCAACAACAACAAAACCAATGTCCTTGGCTTCATGGAGCTTACAGTTTGGTGGGGAGACACATGTTACACAAACTGATACAAAACTGTAATTGAACAGGGTACTAAGATGGAGGGGATTTCCTGGTGGCTCGGTGGTAAAGAATCCACCTGTTAATTCCCAGTCTGGGAAGGTCCCCTGGAGAAGGAAACAGCAACCCATTCCAGTATTCTTGCCTGGGTGATGCCATGGACAGAGTAACCTGGCAGACTACAGTCCATGTTGTCAAAATAGTCGGACATGACTTAACTAAGAAAACAACAACTAAGATGGAGAGATAGCTGGTGCCGAGAACTAGTAACAGGGAGGTTAAGGAAGACTAATGTGGAAGTGAAGTTTGAGCTGAGCCCTGAGAAATAAGTTTTAGTTCGGTTCAGTTCAGTCACTCAGTCATGTCCAACTCTTTGTGATCCCATGAACCGCAGCACGCCAGGCCTCCCTGTCCATCACCAACTCCCAGAGTCCACCCAAACTCATGTCCATTGAGTCGGTGATGCCACCTAACCATCTCATCCTCTGTTGCCCCCTTCTCCTGCCCTCAATCTTTCCCAGCATCAGGGTCTTTTCAAATGAGTCACCTCTTCTCATCAGGTGGCCAAAGTATTGGAGTTTCAGCTTCAACATAAGTCCTTCCAATGAACACCCAAGACTGATCTCCTTTAGGATGGACTGGTTGGATCTCCTTGCAGTCCAAGGGACTCTCAAGAGTCTTCTCCAACACCACAGGCCAAAAGCATCAATTCTTCAGTGCTCAGCTTTCTTTATAGTCCAACTCTCACATCCATACATGACCACTGGAAAAACCATAGCCTTGATTAGATGGACCTTTGTTGACAAAGTAATGTCCCTGCTTTTTAATATGCTACCTGGGTTGGTCATAACTTTCCTTCCAAGGAGTAAGTATCTTTTAAATTTCATGGCTGCAGTCACCATCTGCAGTGATTTTGGAGCCCAGAAAAATAAACTCAGCCACTGTTTCCACTGTTTCCCCATCTATTTGCCATGAAGTGATGGGACCGGATGCCATGATCTTAGTTTTCTGAATGTTGAGCTTTAAGCCAACTTTTTCACTCTCCTCTTTCACTTTCATCAAGAGGCTCTTTAGTTCTTCACTTTCTGCCATAAAGGTGGTGTCATCTGCATATGTGAGGTTATTGATATTTCTCCCGGTAATCTTGATTCCAGCTTGTGCTTCCTCCAGCCTAGTGTTTCTCATGATGTACTCTGCATGGAAGTTAAATAAGCAGGGTGATAATATACAGCCTTGATGTATGCCTTTTCCTATTTGGAACCAGTCTGTTGTTCCATGTCCAGTTCTAACTGTTGCTTCCTGACCTGTGTACAGGTTTCTCAAGGAGCAGGTCAGGTGGTCTGGTATGCCCATCTCCTTCAGAATCTTCCACAGTTTATTATGATCCACACAGTCAAAGGCTTTGGCATAGTCAATAAAGCAGAAATAGATGTGTTTTCTGGAACTTTCTTGCTTTTTCGATGATCCAGCGGATATTGGCAATTTGATCTCTGGTTCCTCTGCCTTTTCTAAAACCAGCTTGAACATCTGGAAATTCACGGTTCACATATTGCTGAAGCCTGGCTTGGAAAATTTTAAGGATTACTTTACTAGTGTGTGAGATGACTGCAATTGTGCGGTAGTTTGTGCATTCTTTGGTACTGCCTTTCTTTGGGATTGGAATGAAAACTGACCTTTTCCAGTCCTGTGGCCACTGCTGAGTTTTCCAAATTTGCTGACATATTGAGTGCAGCATTTTCACAGCATCATCTTTCAAGATTTGGGGCAAAAGGTCAGCGTTAAGTTACCAGAATGAAAGACCCCTTGGTGAGGGCAGCGCAGCTTGGGGACTGTGGGGGCGGCGGTGGGGTGGGGTTGGCGCACGAGTATTAATTCTATCCCAGATCTGTGAAATACCTGGTGTTCCAGAATCATTGTCCTAACCATTTCAACTTCTCTGGTACAGACTTAGCCGCAGCCTCAAGAAGCTGAAAATCCACATCTCACTTGTAAAGAAAAAGCTTTTAAAAAATAAGTATAGTGCATGTAATTTTACTGAAGAAGTCCGCCAGGGAACGAAAGCGACCCTGGAGACTTCGAAGACTAGCCGACAGGAGATAAAGACCTCCCCAGCCTCTCAGAATGAAGCACAGGCTTCACATATTAACTCTGCTTTGCTCAGAGCTGGAGACGTGAGGAAATCGAAGTAACTGACAAGAGTAACGGAGCTCGACGCTCACAAGACGCACTCTTCCTGCCCACTACTGCGGCTGCGCGCGCGCCGTTCCGGAAGCGGAAGTGCACAAAAGGTCAGCGATAGTTTTCAAGATGGCGGCCTTCAATGTGCTGTTGTCCGGCTGCGGACGGTTTCTCAGAGGGCTGCTGACAGGCCCGACCGTGACCAACTGGGCTAGGCCACCAGCCCGCGCGTTCAGGGAAGGTGAGTGCTGGGTCCTGGTGACCTCCTAGGGTTGAAGAGAAAAAACGAAGGCTGCTTCTTTCTGCCCCCGTGCGCCCCTCCCTCCCTTTCCTTCGCACGATTCTGAAACGTCGGAGATGTTTGCGCTAGGGGAATGCTAGCAGTTTTCTTCCAGACCCTGATTCTATTACCTTGATCTTTCATTCATCGTGAGTGTCCTCATGGGTGGTGGCGGGGAGGGGGGCGAGGGGGATGAAGATCGGAGAGAAAGCTTGCTTATTTAGGAGCAGAATAGAAACCTGTCCTAGGGTTCAGAAAAGTTTTTTTTTGTTAAGAGCCTGGCAGTGCAAGAGACATAAGAGACATGGGTTCGATCCTTGGATCGGGAAGATCCGCTGGAGGAAAGTAGGGCAATTCACTCCAGTACTCTTGCCTGGAGAATACTTTGGACAGAAGAGCCTGGCACGCTGCAGTCCATAGGGCCACAAAGAGTCAGACACAACTGAAGCGACTTAGCACCCACGCACGCAGGCACTGGATGTTAATTCTCTATTCCATATTCTAAGAACCGCCGCCTCCTTCACTAAAAAATCACTGTGCGATCAGGGAAAGTCAGCTGGATACCCTCCCCTGGGCCTCCTTTTCCAGTTTCTCATCTGAAATGGTATAATCTGATGGCAGCTTTCATTGCCCGAACCCTTAGTCTAAGAGGTGGAAGCTAAGGTGGAAAGGCCATCGAACAGCTGAAACAGACATATCCTAGATAGTGGTTTTGCTTTTCATTAAGTCTGGAAAGGCAGCCTGACAGTGAACTGAGAGATTACTGAAGGCGAAGTGCTGTACTTCAAATTGTCAAGGGGTTCCTGAGTAGTTAGGTTCTAATGAGATGATGCAGTACTCTCCAATGAATACAATTTAGGTTATAGGTGCTTGGGGCTTCCTCAGTGGCTCAGTGGGTGAAGAATCTTGCAATGCAGGAGACACGGGTTTGATCCCCGGGTCTGGGACGATTCCCTGGAGAAGGAAATGGCAACCCGCTCCAGTATTCTTGCCTGAAAAATCCTATGCACAGAGGAGCCTGGTGGGCTACAGCCCACGGGATCCTAAAAGAGAGGGACATGACTTAGCGACTAAGCACATGTTCAGAGAGATTCGGTTACTGGAAACAGCAAACTGAATTGGAAGTTTTCCTGAAGGGAGTGTGTCTTTAATAGGCTCATAAAAGGATGGAATCTGGCGGAAAATGAAAAGGTCTTTTCAGTACATAACCTTCCTTTGTGCACTGCTGGAAGCAGGAAAGAATAAGTGATGTGCAAAGAAGTGGTTTTGTGTGTGTGTGTGTGTGTGTGTGTGTTTAAGATCTGGAGTAGCATATCCTTTAGCTAAAGCTGAGATATCCAGGGAAAAAAAGTGATCGTTTTGCCAGGGGAAGCATAAAAGTCCAAAAAAAAGAGCCTAACAAGGGGAGCATTGAATTTGTCTCAGAAAAAGTCTTCTGTAAGTTTTCAGTAGAATGGCAGATAAGGAACCCAGTTTGGGAAAATTAAAGAAATAATTAATGAAGAAATGGAAATAGGTGTTTGAAGAATTTAGCTATGAAGGGAAGATGGAACATTTGCTAGAAAGAAAAGCAAAATCCAGGTACTGCCTCTTTAGCGTTAGATGAACTAATGCATTGAGATCATGGTGATGGTAACAAGGACTTGGAAAGTTGTTTCATGTGTTCCTATGCTGTAAAATGGGCATATGCCCATAACTTTTTTTTTTTTTTTTTGGCCGTGCCACTTGGCTGATGGGATCTTAATTCCCCAATCAGGGATCAAACTTGGATTCCTTGCAGTGAAAGCATAGAGTCAGTCCTAAACACTGAGCCACCAGGGAATTCCTTGCCTGTAACATTTTTGGTGGCATCTACCAAGTGTCAAACATTAACAACTACAATGCACATATCCATTACGAAATTAAAAGTTGAAAACAGTTCTTTGCCATGTTCCCAGAGGATAGGCAAAAGGAATAGTTTTGTTTTTTTACAAAGGAATATTTGAGATTTGAATTTTTCAGTTGGAGAGATGGCTATATGATGAAATGAATATTTGAAGTCTTCCCCACCATGCATACCTGGTAACTTCTCTGTGTTACTGTCAGACCTAAAAGCCAAATAACTGAATTGATGTGATCTTACTTGAAGGTATCAGCTTATACTTTTCTTGAGAACCACCTATCTCCAAAGCCTTTAAATTAAAAACAGCACCAACAACTTTCTCATGATATTCTATCCATTATGTGTAAAGCTTAAAGAAATACATATACAGCTAATTTTGACTGGTCCTGGCTGGTATATTTGAGGGATAATATTGCATACATAGAATTTAAAGTCACAGAGAGGGAGCTGGCGTCTTGCTGAAAACATTCAAGCATTTCTACTTTTCTGATACGATAGGACTGTTTAATTTTAGTCAGAGTTCATGGACACTCAGCACTACCGCTCCTGCCTGTAGAAGCTCTCTGTATGAAGCAGTGATTCTCAGTCAAGGGCTGTTTGTTCTCTCAGGAACACTTGGCAACGTCCAGAGACATTTTTGGTCGTCACAGCTGGTGCTCCTGGTGTGTGTGTGGTGGTAGAAGCCAGGGATGCTGTAAGCATCTTCCTGTGCACAGGACAGCCCCCCCACAACAAAGAACCACCTGGCCTGAAATACCAGTCCTGCTGCTGTTGAGAAAGCCTGGTCTGATCTTTGACCGGAGGGACATACAGAACCAAAAAAGATGATTATGGAAAAGCAAGACTTAAAGGGAAGCAAAAAATGGAAATTGTGGTTTACTAAGTGCTGCAAGCACTCTGCCAGGTTTTCCACATACACTTTTCAGTCTTCTCAGCAACCTTTAAAGGTGGATATTACTGGCATTTTTACAAATGAAGAAATCTGGTCCAGAGGTGTTCAGTAGCTGTGCCCAGCATCGCACAGCTAGTAAGTGCTGGAGTCAGAAGTAAGGCCAGCAGTTTCCCTCTTCACCAGTGACACCACCTTGGTACTCCGTGGTAGGGCTTCCCCGTGGTTCCCTCCCCTCCCTAAAAGCTTTTGTTTGTTAACTTGCTGGAGTTTATTTCATGATTGACACCGTCAGACCTAGCAGAGATTAGACCTTGTTCCTGCCTTGTCACTCTTAGAGCCCTTGTGAAGGAAAGCATTTAAAACAAGAGTAATAAACACATATGACTTTCTAAATGAACAATAATGATCTGGCAGATCCTCAGAGCAGAGTGTGTTGAAACAAGTAAAGGCTGAAGGGAATGTTTTTCTTCTTTTCCAGTTAGCTAAGGGAGCTTTCTGGAGGACCTAGCATTTCAGACAAGGATATGCCTTGCAGGATGGACAGCCCTGTAACTAAAAGCTTTGAGATAGAAGTGAGCAAGTTGGGGGCTTTAAAGAATTCAAAAGACATGGTCCAGAGTAACCTGCTAGTGGAAAGAGATTTTTGTGTAGCAGTGAGACTCCTCGTTTGAAGGATAGTGCAGAGGGAAGTTCCCTCAGGTCCAAGGGAAAAGGAAGGGGTAGGTGGTGGGAGAATCAGAAAACTTTTGTGACAGAGTTAAAGATGAACAGAAGGGAACAGTGCTTGAGGGAGGAAGGAGTTTGAGAAAAGTAGTCAATGACCACACTTGCCAAGCATGCTGTGTAGGATTATTGGTGCTGCCCTGTAGCCACCTTGCCATTCAGTTACTCCATCCCTTCATGCTCTGCTTGAGACTTGATTTCCATGGAGCCTTTCCAAGAAGGACATCGGTCCTCTGGGCACTTCCTGCAGCAGTTCCCTCCAGCCCTTGTCATTCATCTCCCCTCACTTCCTCCTTTACTAAACAGTTGGGCCTTTATCCCACCACAGTTCTCTGTGTCTGTTTGTGTGGCCATCGAGGCCTTTTTGCCTCACTGCAATCTCACTGCAACGCTGTTTGCTCTAGACTTACAATTCAGTTATCTTGGACTCCATCCTAGGCGAGTATTTACTGAAGTACTCAAAGGACCTCTTTACGAGGCATGGACTTTATTAGAGTGAAGTTCCCATGCTTGGTTTAGTTCTCTTTTCTCCTCTAGGGCAAAGACTGTGTCTCCTCTTAGAGGGGAGCTCTCCACGGTGGGTGGAGCCCAGTCGTACACTCCACGGTTGCTCAGCAAATGCCTTGCCTCCTGTGGCACAGATTATTTGATGTGTAAGATCTTGGCCCTTAATCTTGGTTTAGAAAACTGCTTCTTTAGTTTACTTGATCCAGCCACATCTCAGAACACAAGGGCAATTCCATCTTTTTCTAAACAAGTTTTCAGTTAGTGACTAATGGTCTCCTGTTAGTCCAGCTTTTCTTAACCACCCCCACTTCTCTTGAATGGAGAGGAGGCCAGGGACAAAATGGATCTCAGGTTTTGTTTGGTTTTGACATGTTTTTGTATGCATGCTGAAAAGCAATACTATTTTGATTCCTATCTCTGTTTTGAGAGGCCTGAAATCTACTAGGGCCTCTTCAGGCTCCAGTGGGCCCTCTGCCCCTGCACTGAGATACCGCCCTGATCAGTCTCAGTTCCCTATGTGTTCTCAAGTCATTCCTCCTCATTTGACAAATCGTCTCTATGAGATAAGCATCTGCCTATTGTTTTACCCGATAAAACATAGTGAGATGATTCACTGGCTCAGAGTTGCTGTGTGGGGAGCTTATGAAAAGTGGAGCTTGCCACAGACTTTGATCTCTCTTCCAGGGGCCAGTGGGATGACTTCAGGGTTTGGTTCTTTGCCAGGAGTGATGTGTGTTTTGCTAGACTTGTTTACCTCATGGTTGGGACCCAAGTGCCTCCATGGAGAGGGGAAGCACATGTTGGTCCACTTCACTTCAGGGCGCTGATCTCACGCCGACCTAAGTGATTCCGGAGTAGGTCTCTTCTTTTGTTTGCTATACTCCTTTTGTTTGGATTCTTAAAAATCTGTGCTGCCCCCCTCACCTGCCGTTGCTCAGACTGGGTCACCCTCCGTCCCTCTTCCAACTTGGTTTTTGCAAACTTGCAGTTTCCTGGGTGCCCAGCTGGGCTAGGGCTCGGCCCTCCTGCCCCAGTGCTCTTGTAAGCTGACGCAGCGCAGTGACCATCCACCAGCAGATGTGCTGGCCTCCAGACTGAGTACCAGGTTGAGTCTCACCCACATCCCGTTTAGGCTGGTCTCTTGGGATCCGTGCGTGGGGTGACGCATTTTCTCTTAGGGAGAGAAGCTTAGTTTGTCTTTGAGTTGATTAGTAACTATAGTGTTCTCTAGAGAAAGCCTCAGGGCCTTTCTGGCCAGTTGTCACTCCCTTGTGTGTGTGGAGTTGCAGTTGAGGGGCTCTCAGGTTGGTTGTTTGGAGTAATGGGTCTTTATGAATGACCGTGCCCAGAAAACGAGTGGGGGACAGTTCCAGGCAGTCTGGGCCCAGTTTGGTGTCGGTCACAGAGCTCAGTGATCACAGATGCTGCCGGGGGCCTCCGGGTGGGTTTGAGTTGCCTCACTCTTTTTTCTTAGCTTCTCTGTTTTTACTGCTTATTTTTTATTGCAAAAGCAGTACATGTTTATTTTAGAAACTTTAGAAAATCACCTCCTGCCACCACTGAGGGAAAACCAGTCTTACCATTTAGGTACACAGCTGCAGGGGTCTGTGAGCTTCCTGTAATCCATGTCTAATTGTGTGTACACCGAGGGACGTGTTTCTAGGGCGAGGTCCGTAACTTTCATTAGATTCACAAAGTTAACCTTAGATTCTTTCTAATCTGTACTGCTTCTTTCCTTGACTGGAGCTGAGTAGAACTAATTGCGGTAGCCAAGCTGCTGTTAAAATATAGATTTAGCATTTGGGGAGACAATTTGCAGCCTATCTATAGCTGTGTGCACTCACATTTTCTATTATGGTAATTAGCAGTCAGAAGGGCATCACGACCAGTATTTTGCTCCCTAGAGTTTATAGAGCATCTGCGGTGTGCCAATTCCTATGCTAAAAGCCACGGCTTCTCTCTTTCTAAAGAAACTGGGCAACCATGGGACAATATCCAAGAACCTTCTGTTTGATTTTATTTGCCAAAAGTGGGTTGTGAGTTTGGTTCTCCCTTAGGATATTGTTGAAGTGGTCTTTCTGAATCCTGGTTAAATAAGAGGACATAAGTACAGCCTGACATGCATGCAATGAAATTGTTTTGCCCTCAGGTTCTTTTCTGACTGCCTCACTCCTAAATAGGCGAAGAACTGAGAGAGTCCCTCTCTGGATGGCTCTGCAGTCCTCTCTTTGAAATTGTGCCCCAACCCCAACCCCATACTTGCAGGCCCCTCATTTCTGTCACTCTTCCCTCTCCAATGTGGATAACAAAATGCATCCCTGCAGGGAGGAAAGATAGCTGCCTTTGTACAGGTTTAACGCAAGGCTCTCAAGATGTTCTCAGAGTGAACTGATCTCATTATTACCCATTGTGGGGCCCCTGGGTGCTGCATCTTAGATTGCAGACTGGTCAAGGTCAGGAACCACATTTGTCTGATTTCTCTTCATGAAAGAATACATACATTGGGTACTTTTGAAAGTCTTTATGGCCTCTGTCCACCCCCAGCTCCTCAGCTCTTAGGCCATGATTGCTAGCCACAGTAGGGCAAGATCTTGCCAAGTACCTTGGATGGGACCAAGATAAATCTTGGCTTAGAAAGGCAGAAACAGTGTGAAGACCCCTAATCTCAGAGAGGTGATATGATATGGGCATCTGGATTTGCCCCCCACCCAGCCTGCAGGAAAAGTGAAAGTGCAAGTCGCTCAGTTGTACCTGACTCTTTGCGACCCTGTGGACTATACAGTCCATGGAATTCTCCAGGCCAGAATACTGGGTGGGTAGCCTTTCCCTTCTCTAGGGGATATTCCCAACCCAGGGATCGAACCCAGGTCTCTTGCACTGCAGGCAGATCCTTTACCAGCTGAGCCACCAGGGAAGCCCAAGAATACTGGAGTGGGTAGCCTATCCCTTCTCCAGCAGATCTTCCCAACCCAGGAATCAAACTGGGGTCTCCTGCTTTGCACGAACCCTTATGTTACGGGCTTCTCCAGTAGCTCAGCATTAAAGAGTCTGCCTGCAGTGTAGGAGCCACAGGAGACTTGGGTTCAATCCCTGCGTTGGGAAGATCCTCTGAAGGAGAAATGGCAAGCCACTCCAGTATTCTTGCCTGGAGAATCCCATGGACAGGGGAGCCTGGTGGGCAGCAGTCCATGGGGTTACAAAGAGTTGGACACAACTGAATCTATTTAGCACTGCTCTGCACAGCCTGCCAGGCACAGAGCCTAGGCACTGGGAGGTAAACCCTGCATACTTCCAGGTGGGGGCCATGGGAGAGTGCAGACAGAGCGCTTCATTTTTCTTCGTGTGTAAGGTTTGAGCTATGATTTAAAACTCCCTGTTCCTTATTAAATGGCTGACCTAATTTTTCCCCTTTATCTCTATAGTGGTGGAGATCCAAGAAGGGAAGACGACTATAGTAAGTATTGTCGATCTGGCCACTTCTAACCTCTGTACCACTTGGAGCTGCCTGGCTGCTCCTCTGAGAGAGGGTGGGAGCCCCAACTGGACCAGCTTCAGGATCTGCTCCCTCCATTACCATAAATCCCGCATCTACTATTTTCAACCTGTGTGCGGGAATGTGGTTAATCAGTAACAGTCGCTGTGCTGGACTGAGGCATCTGTTACTTGATTAAAGTGGCCTTTTGCATGACACGGGCTCAGAAGTATTTTCTGCTATGTTTTTGGCGGGCGATAAGTCAGTTTTCCAAAGGGGAAACTAAGGTAATGGCAAGGCTAGAGAGAGTAAGTTGACCCCAGGCCAGGAGCCTGAATCTCAGTCTCTTTCCTTTCTGTCTAGAATGACTCAGCTACTCCTTCAGTGAGGCAGTGAGAAGGTGACACTTTCTGGGCCCTGGGCTCAGAGCTGGCGCCCTGGCTCATCTGTTGGTGAGAAAGCTAGACGGTTTTTCACTCCCTCTACTCCTCCCCCACCCCCCACCCTCACTGGGGCCATCTCACCTCCCTTCCTCTGGGAGTCATGGGGCCTAGATTATCCTATAATCCCTAAAAGACAACGTTGTTTTCACATGGCCTTCTGTGCCTCCCAAGAAATCCTCAACCACTCCACAGAGTTCCCAGAAGCCTCTGTGGCTTCCATGTCAACCAGGGATTTAACCCTCTGGCAGCTAGCCACGCATGGCCCTGCCCAAGGCCTTCTTATCCCCAGGACAAGCCCTTAGGGTTCCCTCTTGGGGTCTTCCCCAGAAGGCTCCCCCTCAACCTTTGTACCTGAGGTTAAGACCTCAAGAGAGTTCTTTCTAGGGACTCCCATCCCTTTAAGAATAGTTCCCTTATCCAAAACCGAAACAAGCATTCACCCTGTAAACTCCATGCTGGTGGAGAGAAACTCGTCGGGTTTCTGTGTATGCAGAGTGTTTTTCCTGTGGGGCATGAATTTGCTATTTGTGGAACGAACACAGAAGCATGTGGTCCCATGAGAGCCCTTGGGGAGGGAGCCCGGCATGCCCGAGAGGCAGTGCCATGGCTGACTTCCGGTATTACTCACTGTCCAGAGTCTGACTTCTTCATCAGTAAAATAAGGTCATGAATCTGCCCTCACTAGGCTGTGGAGTTAAATGAGATGATCCATGTGGACCATTATCAGCACAGAGCCAGGCCTGTAGTGGGGAGTGTGTAAATGTTCGCTCTCCCCGCCCAGGCCCACCTTGACCCCCTGCCCTTTTCCCGAGCCCTTGGCTCCTTTTCTGGCATCGCTGGGGTGGCATCTCCAAAAAGGCAGTAACCGCGCCTACGCA
The DNA here is from genome assembly GCF_963930625.1 of Muntiacus reevesi. Taxonomy (NCBI): domain Eukaryota; kingdom Metazoa; phylum Chordata; class Mammalia; order Artiodactyla; family Cervidae; genus Muntiacus; species Muntiacus reevesi. The sequence goes on along the minus strand of NC_089268.1, from coordinate 18,912,783 downwards.
GCCAGCTCCTTTGCCTTTTTCCACTTCTTCCCTGGGAGAGTTGCTTCCCCCCAAAGCCTCTCAGACCTGGCCCAGCCTCACTCATAATCCGTGGCCTCAATCAGCAAGGCTGTCTAACCTCCCCCTCCTGCAATTGGAGCTGACGCCCAGGTCGCTGCTTCATTGCGCTTAGTCTCTCCAAGGCTGTGTCACAGGACACAGCAGCCATGGCAGAGGTCACTTCACACGTGGCCTGAGCGGGGTGTGAAAGGTGGCATCCAGAGTGCTGAGAGGAGGCAGCCGGGGGCCTGTGTCCCCCACTCTGTGTTTGCAGAGGGGAGGAGGGGCGTGCACACAGTGGTCTGCTCATGTAGGCCTAGAGCAGGTTTCTCAGCCCAGCATGGTTGGCATTTTAGACGGGCTGGTTCTCTGCTGTTGGGGCCTGTCCTGTGTCATAGGATGCTTATTAGCAGCTTCCCCGCTAGGGGCTAGGGTCCCATCCCCACCCCACCCCACCCCCATGGTGACAATCAGAAATGTTTCATTGTCTGGTGTCCCCTGGGAGGCCAGATCGTGCCTGGTTGAGAACCACTGGCCTAGACTTAGCTCTGTCAGAGCTGGAAACTGCAGTTTCTGCTAAGAAGGATATGCAGGATAAGGGGTGAGACTTCCTTTGGACTCCACATCCCTGTGCAGTTTGAAACTTTTTACCATGTGCATGGATTACTTTTTCCCAAAGCAGGGACAGGAAAGCATAAAGTTCTGGAGTTTTTGTCTTTTTGAGGATGGAAAGCTAGTCTTCAGCAGATACCACACACCTCTCCTCTTGCCACCAGCATTAAGTTCAGTTTCTATTACCCTCACAGGTCACCAAACCCAGCTCTGTGGCCACCTGAGGCCCAGCATCCAGCAGCTGTGTTCAGGCAGAGAGGCCCATTAGCTGCTCCCCTGAGGCCCCTAGAGAGGAAACCTCACCAGCTTTTGGGGGTTGCTCAAGGATCAGGGTCTCCACACAACTCTCCCCCTCATCAGCTCTCTTTCTCTGCCTCCTAGATTGAAGGCCGAATCACAGGGACTCCCAAGGAAAGTCCAAATCCCCCCAACCCCTCTGGCCAATGCCCCATCTGCCGCTGGAACCTGAAGCACAGGTATAGCTATGAGGTAAGTCTGCGCATCTCAGAGCTCACATTCCCCTCGGGCTTAACAGGCGTCTCGTGGAGCCACCAAGACAGAAGCATTGTGTCCAGCGGCTCTCAACGCTAGCCGTACATGAGAGTCCCGGGGGAGCTTTAAAAATGCTCAGACCCCACGCCTAGTTGATTCCGCTGGCCTGGGATGGAGCCGCCCATCATTATTTTTTATTTATTTTTTTATTTTTTTTTCATCATTATTTTTTAAAGCTCCCCAGGTGATTCTAATGTGCCGCCAGGGCGGAGAGTCCCTGAGTCAGTTCCTGGTCTGGTTGCAGGCAGCTCAGACCACCAGGGCCCTGGAGCCCAGTCTCATAGGGCTGTGTTCCTGAGGGGTGGACTCAGAGTCCGGGTTTGGTTTTCCTCCTTGTATAATGAGGGCGTGTCTTGAGAGTCCTCACTGTGAACTGAGGACACATCACTCTTTTCCCACACTGGAGCTACAGGGACCCCTGTTTGCTGTAGCTCTTCTAGAGCGTCGTTTCACGGAGAGATGATGAGAGCAAACAACGGTTGGTGCTGCTCTGTGTGTGAAGCACCTGCGGGGCATAATTCACTTTATTTTCACAATATCCCCGTGAAGTAGGTACTGTTTTCATCCTTGTTTTACAGATGAGGCAGTTTGAGGCATGGCAAAGTTAATGCACTTGCTTCAGATCACACAGCTTAGTAAGTATCAGAGCTGGGATGCACTCGGGGGTATGAAACCCAGGCAGAGCCGCCAGCTGCAGCTGCTATTCTGCATGTGTCTGGAGATGGGGCAGGCATGGGGGATGGACACAGCCCTGGAGAAATACATACTTGTCCTTCAGAGTTCTGCCGGTGACATTAAGCACCCTATTTTTAGGTTTCAGGTGATTCAGGCTTTGGGCCAGTTTGACCTGCACGTTGTCCCTGTGCCCCTCTGTGGAATGGGATGACTAAGGGCAGAGATCCTGGTCAGGTGGTGAGAGCAGGAAAGGCCACATGCCCATGGGATCTGAACAGAACAACCCAACTAATCTCCTGGGCTGGGAGCCTTGGCCTCACGCCACCCCAGGGTAGGGGGTGGAGGTATTCTCTCACCCTATCCCCGCCCTTTTGCTGATGGCCACTTGGAGTAATAGGGAACTTGGAGGACACAGGCAGTGCTCTCAGCTTCTTGTGACATGGAAGTTAGCAGGGTCCTGGGCATACCTAGAATCCCAGCTGTGGATGGGGAGGGGAACACACACCTGCCTGACCACTGTGGGGTACCCTTCCTACCAGCCGTTTCCAGGAAATGAACTTGGCTCTGTTTATCAAGCAGAAGAAATCCAATCCCCTCCAAGGTAAAGGCTGGAGAAGTTGTTTTCCTTTTCACCCCTTTCTGCTCAGGACAGCGCCACTCTGAGCTGCAGAGAGCTGTCAGCCTCCTTGGCAGCTTGCAGCGGGGGCAGCACTGGGGCTGTGAGCCCAGTGTATTATCCCCAGATAATCCAGTCCAAGTTCTTTTCATCAGATTCTGAGGATTACAGTGGTGGGAATTGGGGGCCTGGGTCCCCCAGGAGCCGACCAGTGATTAAAGCAAATCTACAGTTATACAGAGAGGCGCCTGCCAGGGCAGCGAATCCGTTTGAGGACCAGGACTGTGAAGACAGGCATGTCAGGCCCCTGGGGGTGGGGTGGGAGACTTTTTATTTAACCCCTGCCATCCTGTGAGAGTTGGGAGGGGACTTGGTCTCTCTGGATGCTGGCTTTGTTTATCATTATTTCCTTGACTCATCCAAAGCAGTCTGATGGTGCAAAGGAATCCCCAGAATCCATTCACATCTGGGCACAGAGGGCGTAGAAGATGTGGGATTTAACTTCACAACTTGACCTCATCCTCCTCAGCTTACTGCTGCCTGGCGCTTCGTTCAGAGGGCATGGCAGAAGCTGGAGGGGCTCTCTGCAAGTCTTCTGGGCTATGGTGTGTAGACTTTGGGGACGGAAATGGTACAGGTCTTCCCTCTTGTGTGTAAATACATAACATACCCGCTACATCACCCAGAGAGGATAAGACACTTTTCATCACCAGGAGAGATACCGTGGGTGCATGATTGCTCGTTAACCTTCTTGAAAAGTTCCCAATCTCTCACCAAGTCTGTTGGAAGACTGTCTCATAGAGGAGCTGAGAACTCTTGGGGTTGGTAATGGGGCCAGGAAATCTTGCTAAGTTGGGATTGAACTTGTTGTGGCGGAGACAGCGGGCCTGAGTGCAGAGCTGTGTGTGGAGGGAGTTGGTCTCAGATCGCTTCTCGGGGTGGCATCAGCCCCTTACAGTGCCAGCTACAACAGCCTGCCCTGCAGACCACTTGGCCCTGACTCCCTGGCAGCCAGCACCCATCCCCATGATCCTCCTCTCCCGTCTTCCGTTTCCACTAGGATGTTCTGTTGCTCAGTCAGTTCATCCGGCCACATGGGGGCATGCTGCCTCGGAGGATCACTGGGCTGTGCCAGGAAGAGCACCGCAAGATTGAGGAGTGTGTGAAGATGGCCCACCGAGCAGGTAAAGGGCCTCGGGCCTCGGGGGCCGGGGGCTGTAAGCACCATTACACCTTCCACATCTTCTAGCCCCTCCTGAGAGAGCAGTGTGTGTCCAGAGACTTCATTATACTCGTCCCCCAGTGCCAGCCTCCCTCCCCCTTGGGCTTTCTGTTCAGTCCCCCAGAAAGCAGAGGGAGTGCAGAGACCATCCTCTTAAATGCTTTTCCCTCCTTCAGGTCTGCTCCCAAATCACAGGCCCAAGCTTCCTGAAGGATTTGTTCCAAAGACCAGACCGCGACTCAACAGGTACACAGACCTGGGCTGGGGAGACCAGCTCTTGGAGCTCATCATGCAGCTCAGGAAAGCTGGAGCACTCTGTCCCTTCCAGTCTGAACACCACCCTGCCACCCCACCACCCCATCAGTCCCACCACTGTGCATGCCTCTGTTACTCTCCCTCTGCCAGCCTCAGCTTCTTTCCTTGTCCCTCCCCAGCAGGGCACTTAGCCCAGGGGTAACAAGGGTAAGAAGATCTGCTGGTTGGGCATTAGAATGTGCTAATCCTCTGTTTATGACATCATACTGGGTTGCTATGGGAATGTCAGAGCAGTTCTACAAACTTTCAGTAATAGCACTGGGGTTATTAAAGGGCAAAATGAGACTTTAGAAATAGAAATGGGAGGGCTGTCCAGGGTAGGGCCACCGTATAGAGCTGTCAGATCATATACTGCAAAAGTTGAAGGCAGCATCCATGTAGACTAGATTGTGAATGTTCTCCCTAGAGTTGTGCAGTTAACAACCTGCTCAGTTGCGTATGGCATCCCTTGAGATCCTGAGGTTTTATGGAAGAGGAGAGAAAGGCCTTTAGATCCTAGAATCAGTCAATCTGCCTTTCAGCCTGAGCAAGGTGGCCCCCCTGGTGTAGGAACAGGTTCCTGTCTAACACTCAAAGAGCTGTCTCTGACATTACCACACTATATACTCTTAGAACTACAGTACTCTCTAATTGAGTGTAGATCCAGGTCTGTAAAAGATGTTGGTGTTTCTTGTTCTTCTATCAATGCCCCTCCCTCCTTCAGCCTGTCCCCTAATGCCACTAGAACTGCGCTCTTTGGGTAGAGCAAAGCAAAATCCCCCACCCCCATCAAACCTCCTAGGCTGATCCCTAACAGAACCCAGGAATGGAGGATGGAAGGCCAGGCAGATACCAGCTCTAGATTGCTGGGCTGGGGGTGCAGGGCCAGAGCTGGGTCTTCACTGACTCCTTGCCAGCACCCTGGCCCCTTGCCCATCTCCCACCTGCACCTCCCACGCTGCCAGCTGGGCCATCTGCCAGCAGCCCTGGGGGAACAGGACATATTAACCTCCTCTTGTCTTTCCCAAATTTGCTGCGGACCATTTGGGAGTTGAGCCCACCCCCACTCCAACTTGTTAAGAGACAGCAGCAGGCCTAAGGACACAATCCATCCTGCCCTCAGCCCTCTGAAGCAAAGACAGGCTCCCTCCCATATATCCAGTGTCCATTAACGTGACGCAGGACTGATGGCAGGTGGGGGCTCGTGGGGTTGCAAAAGGCCCTCCTGGGGAGGAGAGGGAGTCCTGGCTACAACCAGGGACTTAACAGTCTCATCAAGCGGCCCTTGAGCTGCCCAGGCCCGTGCACTGGCCCTGGCTCTGCTGGGCTCTGAGGAGCCGTGCCATCTCCTTCAACGCCCCTTCCAGAGAGGTAGGGGAAGGAGCTCGATTAGCAGGGAGCTTTGGTTCTTAGAGCTGGAGTGGCCCCAGAGAGCTGGCCGGAGGCCTCAGCCCCTCCACAGCAGCTGCCTGCTCCTTGTGGCACAGGCATCAGGCCCAGGGCCAGCCAAAGCCCAACTTCCCAGGGCCTCTCCAGGGTGGGAGGGACGAGGGTGGGCGGAGGGGTGCCATAAGGCAGCAACTCTGGAGAGCCTGGTGCGCCTCGGGATCTTCAGTCCCAAGCAGCCTGCTTCCACATCCCACCTCTTCACCCACCCCCTCTGAAGCCAGGGAGACACCAGCACAGGGCCCTGCCAGGTCCCAGCACCACCAGCCACAGCAAAGGCGGCTCTGGGGCCAGCTCACTGCACAGAGACCTCCCTGCTGGGGGCTGACAGCCACCCAGTGGTCGTCAGAAGCCCTCTTGGCTGCCCAGCTCGCACGTGGCGTGTAGGTCTACAGCTTTTACTTCCTCTCAGAACTCAGAAGATAGAGGTCCAGGGGGGCTCAGTTGAAATGTATACATTAGCAGTCACTTTTTCACTGTTCTCTAAAAATTTTCAGCCATGGTTATTCATTTTTTAAATTAAAACTTCTCATGGGAGGGTCTGTAGAGGCACTGGGTTGAGCCCTAACCTAGTGTGGAAGCAGGGGAGGATCCTGGCCTTTGCCGAGGCTGAGCTTTCAGGACGAAGGGTGGGCCTCTGGATAGGATCCAAATTTCATTCTGAACAGAGTAAACCCCAGTCCTAGCCGGCATGAGCCACTCTTCTCGGAACTGTCAGGGCCCTGCCGTCCCCAAAGGAGGCCAAAGGACTATGGGCGGCAGCCATCTTTCCCCATCCCCGCTCGTATTACACGAACCTTCCTGGGCTACGTCTGCACCCATGGGCCCTCACCCTGGGCTCCAGTCATGGCCTGCTTGAGGGTCAGGAGTCAGGGGTCCTCCACCAGTTATGGCTGCCCAGGCTTGTCCCCTGAGGGCTCGGGTGGCGGAGTGAGCCAAGTGGGGGAGAGGGAGGGATTCCTCCAGGCCCTTACATCAGCCTCTCCTCTCCCCACAACTGGGCCAGAGAGGGCCGATCTGCTCTCTGAGTAGCCTCTTCCTCTGCCTCCTCCCCCAGCAGATACACACGCACACACACTGGCAACTCACAAAGACAAGGGAGCACGTGGCCACACATGCCTGTGGCTGCCAGAGCCCAGCCCGTCTGTTTACAGCACGCTGGGCAGTTGCTCCCAGGAAAAGCCCCTTCTCAAGAAAGGAAAACTGGTGAAAATGTTTGGCTGACCAAGTGCAGCTTCGGCCCGAGAGGCCCACGCCCGTGGTCTCTGCCGCACCCTGGGCTGCCAGCCCTCATGGCCGCCTCCCACCCTCCCTCCACAGGTACCTGACCCGCTGGTCTCCCCGCTCTGTCAAGCCCATCTACAACAAGGGCCACCGCTGGAACAAGGTGCGCATGGCCGTGGGGTCCCCCCTCCTGAAGGACAACATCTCCTACACGGGCAGGCCTATGGTGCTGTATCACTGACGGAGCGCAGGGCCTCCTGAGACCTGGGCTCATCCTGCACTCCCGCCCCATCCCACCAGGGCAGCCCGGCTCCTCCCGGCAGACGGCACGGGGGGCGGCAGGGCCTCTGCAGTGCCTGGGACCCACACCACCGTGGTGCTGGGAGCTGGGGGCAGACAGCTGTGGTGTCTGACCCTGTGCAGCTGCGGTGGTCTCACGACTGGCCGGGGCTCAGGGCTGGGGCACTGGCCCTCTATCCCAAGGACTGTTATAAACCAGGCTTGTGCTCACCAGCTGGGTGTGTGCTCACTGCTGGGGAAGTGTGGGGGGCTCAGCCTGTTTCCGGCCAGTCACTGCACATTGAGTTGCTGGTCTGGGGTGGTGGGCCACGTGGGGCACCGCGCGGAGCTCACGGCCGCACAGGCTCCCTTCCTCTCTGTTGACAGCCGCTGGCTCTTTGTTCAGCTGCCCGCCCTGCGTGCAGCACTTGCAAGTCCAGGAAGCTGCCCTCCTCAGAGGTCTGGCCATCACCTTCTCCCCTGTGCCGTCTCCTCCCACCGTCCTCTCTCGTTAGCACATTCCAGCCCTCTGCCACTTGCTCTATTTAGAGCTGGGCCTCTCCTCAGCCTGGACGCCAGATGGAGGTGGAGGTGGGGGGAGCAGCACAGAACAGACCGACCAGATTCACCGCCTTTATGAAAATACTATTCAGACACTGCACTCCCTCTGGGCGGCCCGCCTACAGCATGAAGGGCAGGTCTAGGTTCTTCTCGCCGGTGCCCACGTAGACGTAGCCATAGTTCTTGGTGCGAGGAGCGTGGTAGAAGGTGAGGCCGGGCCAGAGCAGGCTGCGCAGCACCACCAGGGCGTTGCCCCTCTCCATCTGGACACTCCAGGACCCTGGAGGGTGGGGAAGAGGCAGCAGAGGGCAAGACCTGGGCATCGTGGAGGCAGAGCCCGGCTGGGGGTGCGGAAACCCCAGTTCCAGGCAGCCAGGCCTGAGCATTAAGGTTCCACTGGGAAAGGGGAAGACAATTTAATTATCCCGCTGCTTTACTCCTCCTGATTGCCTTTGAGCCATTTCACTGCTCATTAAAGGCACTTCCAGAGGGAGGGCGAAGGAAATGAAAAGAGGTGGAACTCAAAGCAGTCCGTTTTATTCCTGTCAGCAAGTCCAGTGACAGGTTGGATGGGGGAGGAAGCTGGGTCCCCATGCACAGGCGGAGCAGGGCTGGGGCTAGGCCGGAGAGACGCCAGGCCCCTCTCTCCCTGCACTCGGGCTCGCTGGTGGCCTGCCGTCCTCTTGCGCTTCACCTCTCTTGCAAAATTTTGCTCCAAGCCCAGCAGCTTCACTCTGAGATGGATGAGACCTGCCCAGGCTCACATAAAAGTGTGGCCTTTTCAGGCCTCCAGCTCAATAGCCCTTTTCTGGCAGCCGGTAGACTGAGAGCCGTCCTTGGTGGGAGGGGACTTGGGCTGCAACTAATGAGCCTTTGTCTGTCCTGGGTTCTGCCCTGGTTTTTGCTCCCCAGACGGGAGCAGCCCAGCCTGGGGCTGAGTTGTGCAGCCACGAGGACTTGGCGGGAAGGGCCCGATCCGGCTCCAGAACCAAGGGAGGGAGCCGCTGTGTGGGAGGAAGGAGCCTGGGAAAATCGCCCCTGGATGCAGATCTGGAGCTTCTATTCCCCTGCGCCGAGGCCTCTCCCAGCCCAGCCGCAGCTCTGCCCCAGCCCCTGCCAGAAAGGCAAATGCTTTGAAGGTTTTGGTGTTGGACCAGCCAGTGATGCACTGAGAACTGCGCCGAGGCCTTCATCAGCTGCCAGCCCAGCCTGGCTGCCTGGCTCCTGCTGCGCCGCTGCCCCCAGGCTGCCTCCAACCATGGCCCACCCCTATCACTCCACACCCAGCAGCCTTAGAGCTCAGGCCCCACCCACCAGAGGCCACGCTGAATCCAGGAGACCTGACCATCAGGCACCCTTAGCCCTGACGGCAGTTCAGCCCGTCTCAGGGCGCCAGCACTGCCCAGGTCACAGCGAGAGCTTTCAGGGTGTATGTAGTCTGCTGGCCCTGACCTGCTTGAGGGGTGCCCACATAGGGGCCACCTCAGCACTGTGCAGTGGCCTGCACCAGGTACCACCAGCCAAGAGTGAGGTGATGAGGCAGAAGCCACAGTGTCAGCCTGACCCCCGGCCCCCTCAGTGCCAGCCAGATAGCATCGAGAAAGAAGAGTGTCCCTGGGTTCCCAGAGCTCTGGCTGGGGCACTGCCTGGCAGGGTGGGGGTGGTCAGAGAGTGGGGAGTATCTCCCCCAGCTCCTGCAGCTTGCCTCTCTGGATCCCTGAGATCTTCCACCTCATAAACCTGCCTGCAGGTTCTGGAGACTTAGCCTGTTGCTCTTCTAGTCATTCATTCCAGAAAACAGATGACCTAGGGTAACAGGAGAGGGGGTGTGACAGAACAAAGTGTTCCTAGTACACCGTCTGCAGCTTCTGGTCAGAACACAGACCCCCGGAAGGTAACCCCTGTCAGCTCCCTGTGCCAGTCCCCGCAGCAGCATCTGGGGAGTCCCTCTCTGCTCCAGGAGTCCACAGCCACAGTCCCCTGGAACTGAAAAAAGCCAGGCTCTGACCACCCAGAGAAGGCAGCTTACAGCCCCACCCTGGGCCAAATGCTGCCCTGGAGAAAGAACTGGAGGCCCCCAACCTGACACACTCAGCAGTTCGCTGTCACCAGTGCTTTGGCACACGCTGGGCAAGGACTGGGTCCTGGCTTCCCCGGTACCAGCCTGCCCACGTGGGACCTGGCCACCTCTTGCTTCTAGTGGGTGGGGGAGGGCCCAGGCTCCTCAGGGGCTCCCCCTACACTGGCCAAGCAAGAGGAAGGAGAAACAGGGTTCCCCCACCAGGGTTGGGGATCTGCGCCATGCAGGCCCAGGGTGCTGGCAGAGTACAGAAGTGCTCTGTGAGGGGCTGGCCAGCCAATGACACTACTTCCTCCCTCCCTCGCATTCCTGTCACACTTCTGTCCTTTCCTTGTGTCTGGCTCAGCTTGTCGCCCAGGAAACATACTCTCAACGTGCCAGGAGTCACGTAGCATCTACCTGGGAAACCAGGCTCTTGCTTTCACCTTCACCCACTTTTATTACTGCAGCTGCTGGCAAGGCTGGGCCCAGCCAGCTGCCAGCACTGGGACTCAGGGAAGCAGCCTCCTGCAGCCCTGGTGTTCGCAGCCCATGCTGTCTCCCAAGTCTCCCCAGACCTCCCCCTCCAGCCCCCTGGCAGCCACTGTTCTGCGCAAGCTCTCTCCTGAGGATGTGGTGGGATACAAGCTGGTTAACCAGGAATGGGGCCTCCTGCGTGAGCAGGAAGTCCTGGGTTTCCTGGGCCTTGGGGGTCTCACCCACCTTGCCAGTGTGGGAAGCTCAGGCTGGGAGATGCTCATCATAGTTACATTCCCCTGCCCTCCAGGAAGAAAGGCAGCCAAGTTCTGATATTAAGTTGGAGGAGGAGAGTGGACCAGGCTGGAGTTCAGGGCTGTCCAGGGGCGGCAGATGGCTTAAATCCACTCAGACCAGCACCACACAACTTGTCTCACACACACAGAAATGGCCACAGGCCCCTTCTCAGAGCAACCACTCCCCCACACCAGGGCCACGGCACATGGGAGGGGTGGGGGCGGGGACAGGTGGAAGAGTGCCCAGTCTTACTGATGGGCAAGGCCAAGCCCCTTTGTGCAGAAGGCCGAGCACCTGTGACCTGAGCCTCCACTGGACTGGAAGGGAGGCGCCACCTGCACACCCCGTCGAGAAAGGGCTGATCTCAGACCCCGCGTTGCCCACCCTCCCCAGTGCTGTCTCCCTTGTGCCTCACCTCTGCCCAGTCATCAGGCTGCTTTCCAGGCAGGCAGGCCCCTTGCTGCCCTCTGCTGCCTACTCTGGGCATTGTGCTGGAGCCCTCGCTGCCTTGTATCGGGCAGTCCCTGAGATCTCTCTGCTCCAGCCCAGAGTGGAGCAGAGAGTCGCTCTGCCCTCCACCCGCCTGCTCTGCTTCCCAGGACACCTGTGCAGCACCCGCTGTTTTACATTGCCACTTCCCATCCTCTGTTTCGTTGGATCCTCGCAAACGCCTGTGAGGCATGGATGGTGCCTTGTTCTCAGCAGCATCTCTGGTCCCTGGGACATACTAGCTGCTCAGTGACTGTTTGTGACAGCATAGGTTAAGGAGCATTGAACAGAGTACCGCCCAGAACTCTGGCATCCTGACTTAGTTCTCCGAGGCTCACCTAGCAGCAGCCCGAGCTCCATGAACTCTTGGCTGTTGCCCTGTGTCTGCCTGAAGGATGCTTCTGCTGCCAAAGCCCTACTCCCACAGAACTCCACAGACCTCACGGCACACTGGGACGTCTTGGGAGGTCACAAGTGGCTCCAGGCAACATCCCTCCATCCTCTCTCCAGTCGAGGGTGATCCAGGGACCAGCTGCTGAGCACCTGGCCAACCCACGTGGCCACAGAGAGCAGGAGTCCCAGGGACTGCCTGACTCATTCCTGCTCCCAGGTAACACAGGGTTCCCCTCAACAGTTGCCTCAGACCCAGAAAGGAAGCTGATCCTACCTGGGCAGGAAACAGCTCCTGGATCCCATCCTTCCCGCCAGTGCTGGTGCCCCAGGGAACTCTCTGTTGGGACTTTGCTTCACTTAGCGGCCCGGCCATTCCGGCTGCTGTTTGCCGGGTGGGGCAGCCTCCCAGCAGCTCCTGCTCTTTCGGGGCAGATCTGGCAGGGAGTCTGGGAGGAGGGTCAGAGTGTCTGCTCTCCCCCTGCCAGCCACACTTTTCACCGCCACACCACAGGCCCCACCAAACCATCCTGGGTAAAACCCGGCCAGACTTCCTGCAGGCTTTCTAGTGGTGGCTCTGGGAGGAGGGGAGCTGGAGGCCCAGAACTGTGGAGTTTCCCAAAGTCAGGCCAGGAGAATGTCTCCCCTCCGGCCCCCCCACGCAGGAGACACCGGGAGCCCTTCACTCCTAAGGCTCCAGCGCTAAGGACAAGGCAGCCTTCTGGGAGGGACGGGGGTGTCGAATCATCGGTTGACCTCTCAGCCCTGAGGCCCACTGTTAGTGCAAGAAGTCTAGGCTCCGGGGCTGGGGGGGAGGCCCTCTTGGGTCACCCCCCGCCCTCCCCAGTCACCCAGCGCTCTGAAGGGAGAGCCTCATCCGCTGGCCCTGGGCTCCCTGCTGCCGCGGCTGAGAAGTCCACACTGGGCAGAGCTTTCCAGCCACACTCTGAATCAGGGAGGGGTTACTGCCCCCAGATTAGGGGCGCCAAGAGGACTTTTCTCAGTCGGCCACGCGGTCCCTGGCACTGCGTCCCACCACCACAGTGTTCCTAACTCCTTTTACCAACCAGGGATGTGCAGTCCCCTCCAGCCCCTAGTCAGGTGGAGGAGGTAATGGGAATCTGGAAAGTGGGACTGATGGTTAAGAAATTCTCACTCTCCATAACATCTCCCTGCCAGGTCTGGGACCCCCAGTCTATTCTCAGGGAGGCTTGACTCTGGTGCCCCCGTGTGGTGGAGGCCAGCGTAGCCACTCTTTGCTGGCAGACCTTAGCCACCTGTGACCCATGGCCCAGCCCCTGGGGCACTGCAGTAGCCCCCAAACGGCCTGCAGAGCCCTGGCTTGCCCCGCTGCATCCATTCATGCACCACTGCCTTGTTACTGCAGATCTGCCTACAAGCCACCAGCAGCTCCTACTGCCTTGGCCTACTCCTAGGGCTTCCCAGGCGGCTCAGTGGTAAAGAATCTCCCTGCAATGCAGGAGATGTGAGTTCAATCCCTGGGTCAGGAAGATACCCTGGAGAAGGAAATGGCAACCCACTCCAGTATCCTTGCCTGGGAAATCCCATGGACAGAGGAGCCTGGCAGGCCACAGTCTATAGGATCACAAAGAGTCGGACACAGCTGAGCAACTAAACCCTCCTACCCTTTGGCCCTCTAGGCCCTCTAGGCCCTCCCTAGCCTGCACAACCCACCTCTAAGGCCTTTTTGCTACTGAAAACAGTATCAGTAATACTTAATGAGTTTTACTTAAGTCCTGAATGTCTTAAACACTATCATAAATGTTTTGTATATGTGTTATTATTTAATTTTCATAACAACCCAATGAGGTAGAAAATATCAATTTTCCCCTTTTAAAAATTGAGGCCCAAGGAAATTGAGGGACTTGTCTGAGGTGACCAGGTATTACACAACAGATTCAGGATTCCAACACAGGCTTTCTGGTTCCAGAGCCCTTGTGTTTAACCACCACTGCCGTCCCACCCCTACCTAAGTTCCAGCCCAATTGGGTTGCTCATGGCTCCTCAGAACTTTCCCCTGGTGATGAGGGTGACTACTGTCCTGCAATTCCCACTGTCCACTGAAAACACCATCTACTTGATACCACGGTTAAGGCGAGACCCTTGGAGTCATGCTTTAACACATATTGTGTCCTTGGATTTAACTCTCTGGGCCTCTTATTTTTTCATCTGTAAAATGGGGATAATGATATAATAGTACCTAACTCACAGATCAGCAGTAAATATTAAAATGAATTAAGAAAAAAAATGAGGCACGGGAAAGAGTGGGTACAGTGCCTGGCACACAATAAGCAGTGTCGTTGCCTTTTTAAGTAGTTCCTAGTATCATTGACTTTGCCGTCATCAACAACAGATCCCCCCAGCTCTCAGAACACCAAGCATGGGGAGGAAAAAAGCAGGGGTGCTGATGCAGGGCCTTGGGTGTGGCCCCTGAACGCCCAGAGCCTGGCACCTGTCCTGGGATGCAGAGCCCAGCAAGAGCATCTTCCGAGGACATGCTCTTCTCTACTGGTGGAGCCCAGGGAGGAAACTGCCCAGGGGTCTCTGATCCCCACCAACTGCCGGCTGTGTGCCTAGGCCAGGTGGGCCCTGAACACAAGAAGGCCTCTGAAGTTGTATGTTTTAGGATTTAAAAGCACACTTAGCAGGAGACAGACGTACAGAATTCATTTCCTTAGCAGGTGGTCCTCTTCAGGTCAGTCGGCACCTACTCCCTGAGCATCAGCTGTGTGCCAAGCACTGGGTCTAACCCCGAAACCAACCCTGAAGATGTATATATATGGCTAGTATTTTCAGGGATGTTTTGGTGGGGGGAAGTTCCCAACTTGCCTTCATTCAAGATTGATATGAAAATCAAGAGAGACTTCTGTCTGTGGAAGCACCTGGAAGACAATCCTTTTGTCTGCAAACATTTACCAACTCTCTACTAGGAGCTGAGCCCTGTATTGGGCCCTGGAGGAGCCCCCTACTCAAGGCCCCATATTGAACTCCCAGTTCCCACCCAGGCTGTGGGTCCTACTCTTAAGAGGGGATGGCAAGTGTCATGGCCCACTGTTCTGACCTGGGGGTGTATCCAATGTCCTCCAAGTAACAGGCTGTTACCTTTGGGGATGTCGTGCTCCAAGGAGTCCATGAAGTCTAGGGACGGATCGAGCTCAGCCTTCTCCAGCAAGGTCTTGTTCTTCAGCTCAACAGGCTCCCTGAAGTGGAAGTAAGAACTCAGCTTCTTGGCTTCAGACAAGGACAGTCCTACAAAGGGGCGGCAGGTAAGAAGGGGTGGTCATCCCCAAGCCCCACAGCCCCCTTTGTCTCTGATTGGAGACCACATGGAGGGGCTTGCAGAGGATTCAGTCAGCTACTGATGGGGAACTGAAGAGCAAACAGGGACCAGAGTTCTCTCAGCCAGAACTCGGCTTGGACCCTGCAGCAGGCTACGGAGGAGGAGCATGGGAAAAGGTGGAGGGCCCAGCCCCACACACAGCCCCGAACCCAGGTGGCCAGGCGCGCTCAGCCTCAGACATAGAAGAGTCAGGGTCCAGTAACTGGCCATTCAGCAGGTCCTCCCAAGTGATGTGGCCACAGTTATTCCTTCTCTGAGGAAACAGGTAGGTTCCCTGGACTCCCAGACATGTGTCTGACTGTGCTCAGGAAGAGAACTTACCTTCAAAGGTCCGATTGACATTGATAGGTCCAAAAGGGGTCTTAAAGAGGGCGCCTCGGGGGATGACAGCCACAGCCTTGTCGATCTGGTCAATAACAGACACCAAGCGCTTCTCTTCCTTGATCTGGACCTGAGGAGACAGGAGACAAGTTATCCCGCTGGGGTGCTGTGCCCAGTCAGTCATGCCTGGTGCAGGGGCCCTTTGCATGTCCATCTGACCTGGGTCATCATGCAGAGATGCCAGATGCATGGAAATTCACCATGAGTGAAGCCTTTCCCTGCTTCCCCTCCCTCCTGTCCTTTCTTAAATTGGTAATACATACTGGTGGTGAGTACAGTATTTAAAACTTAAAAAAAAAATCATAAAAAGCAATGTCTCACCTCATTCCTGGTCCCTCAGTTGCCCTCACTGGGAGCAGACACCATTAACAGTGTTTTATATACCAGTCCAGAAAGAAACCATTCTGTCA